>NC_092236.1:5193033-5793033 GCF_036320965.1 Panulirus ornatus | reverse complement strand
ACATGCCTCTTGAAAGAATTGTTGGAACTGGGGAAACAAAACGCAAAGTTCAACTTTTGAAGGTAATGAAGGTATTGTCGACGCGGACAGTAAGTGACCGCTCTTAAAGTAGAAGATCCCTCATTACTCACTTAAATATGAGCAATAATTAATTCATGAAGTTCAATCCCCAGTCTCGTATTGCTGCTGTAAGCAGTAATTCTAAGTAATTACATTAAGTCAACAATTTGAACAATAAACATTATTTAATGTTGAGTAATTTCATAAAAATTGGGAATTCAGGTCTTGGAAGCAATGTTTAATCATTCAAATCTTGAGCTGGTTCGAAATTTCAGTAGCAGTCAACGACGATGAGCAAAGCACAGCATTCGAAAATAGGAATTTAAAGAAAGCTGAAAAGAACTATTATCAACTGAAGAGAAAAAGATTATCCGTCGTAAACTCACTTGAAAAGGAAGAGGGTGAAGATAATTCAGCCTTGAGGAACACCACTTCCGATAAGACATGAAGGGCAAGTCGCAAGAGGCCATGTACAAACATAATTATTAATTCTGAGCAAGGAAAGAAAGCCCAATGACTGCATATTCAGAAAAATCAATTCTATCAATCAAACAAAAATAACAAGGGCCTTGATAATTACCTCCCAGATCACTTATAAAGGACCATCAGATAAATGTATAACTTGTCAAAAAAATATCTCGCCTCAGCCGGATAACCATAACTGGTGCGTTAGGGGTGCTGGAGACAAGAGCTGCAATGAACGATGAGAAATGTGCTGGGAAAAAAAAAAAAAAAAAAAAAAAAAAAAAAAAAAAAAAAAAGCAGCGAGGGAGGGGGAAAAGCAACGCCATTACAGGATGTGGCACATGACCAAGACTGGAAGGTGCAGCATAAGAGGCACAACCATGAAGGTGTGTGTGTGTGTGTGTGTGTGTGTAAGGGGGAAGGGTTCAGTGCTTTCAGGACAATAACAAAGGGTTCTACAGTCGTGGAAGAACGAACGGACAAGGACTCGAAAGCAAGAGATGACGGCGGGGGTTAGAGATATGGAGTAACATGGATATTTGAGGGGATGGGGGACTGCAAAGATGTCCAGACTAATGTATTACGGTTTAAGTAGGTATGGCTATGGCATTATCCAACACCGTTCGATTAAACTAAATGTTACAAGACTATCAATTACACAATAGAGGCTTAAGACTGTCACCAAGCGCAGCTTTTCACTTACCAATCGCATAGTCCTATGGAGTTGAGATTTCTACAGCTGCGACTACTGGCCTAGTTTGAAATACAGAACTACATGAACTAAACCTGCTGTGTTTAATCACGCTTCATTGCCCATGATGCGTTCCAACTCAAACATCAACAAGTCTCCCTGTCATCAATAGGTTATTAAGGCTAAAGCAAAGATTTCATTTTACATTACTCCACACCACTTGTTTGATATTTCAACGTTACGTCTGCAAAGGAAAAATATATACTCAGTTAAGAACATGCATCAATGAAAACACCTCATCCAGCTAACGATTAATAATGATAAAAATAGTTCCAGACACGAGCTTACCCATAGATGATGTTAGGTAACCGAAAAGTGTCCAAAATTAATACCTTTTCCGTCCACTATCTAGTTGGTATTCAAATACAATGAGGTAAAACCTGAAATGGATTTCGTTCAAGATTTAAATTCTTATTTCTGTTATTATCTGCAAGCAAATATAGCTATCTAGATTCCATTATTTATAAAACAAACTAAACTCCCAAAGCTCACAACGTATCCACAATTATCATTCTGTTGCAAAACAACACTTCAAAACTTTTGTACGCCTGATTACGTCTGCAGAGAATTTCACTGCTAAAAGCAAAATCTGCAAAACATTGCATTTTATACATTACTTAAAAAGTATACAGTATTAAGAGTTAACTTTGGTTCCAAAATCAATCCAAACAATCTAAATACAATATCTGATAATGACAAATAACTACAATACTTGCAAGCAAAACAAAATATTCATAACTCACTCGAATCTCAAAAACCCCTTACGAGCCATTAAATGAGGTGGTTCCTCAATACCACTAGAGCTACTCTGTTGGCTCAGGACAAACCTTCCACCAGTCATGTCCCTCAGTCCCTTTACAGCCATTCATTCGGAAGCCTAAAAACTGGTGACGCAAGTGCACATCAATATTTATACAACAGACTTCTCGTTTACCACAAATATACCAGTACATTATTAGTCATATGCTTGATATTTAGTCTCTTTATAAATGATCACATTCTAATATTACAGTCTATGACTGATAGTTTAATTTTCGACTGACATGAACATCCATAGGGAAACACACGGTATGCAAGCTTAGCACTAAGGTTCACCACAATATGGGCGACTACCATTTTTTTCTAAAGATGTCCAAGACTTGTAATGACAATCTGAATGCAACAGAACCTTTGACATTTCAGCAGCTACTATAACTGTCAATGAAAACCCATCTTCAGAAAGATTTTCGCTCAGTGTGGACAATGTGCATTCGCGTCTACGTCCAGGATAAAACCTCTAAGGTAGGTTTACATGTGGCTTCCTGTTTCAGCATCGCTTAAGGTGCATCAGAGTTAGACTTAGGACAGAACGCGGGTTATGTTTAAGAGGGAAAAGTGAAGAATTCTAAGTGGGGAAAACGGTGGGGAAAGGGATCCGAGCTCTGGTTATTCTGAAGTTGTGGTAATATATTCTGCCGTAAGCCCAAGTACGAGTCCTAGATCTTTACTTGAACTTGTATTTGTGAACCTGTCCTGCAATACAGCACAATACTGAAACATTTTCTTGGCTAATATAAGCATCTGATCATGGACACAATCTAAGGTAGAATGTGATCGAAAACATGAAGGGTCATGGGACGGTGCGCGTGTATCTTCGGCTCCCGTGGTGTGGTGCTGAGCATAGCGTCAGATCGTGCATGTACAGGCCCTGGGATTGCGTGCGCCTGTGCACCTCAAGGGCCAAGGGAGGTGTGCGCGTTCACTTACGTTCACTGAAGCAGCATGCGTGTGTGCATGTGTCCTGGGGTGAGGTACCTGCGTACTCAGAAAGGTCCTGGGTGGTGTGCCTGCATGCACAAAAGGGCCCTGTAATGGCGTGTGTCTGTCCGTGCATATTAGCCCTGGGATGGTGTGCCAGCATGAATATAAGGGTCCTAAGGTGGTTCGCCTTCATCAAGGTCAGGGAATGGTGGCAGTTAGGATCGAACATTATGGTAAAAAATAATTTTCGAAAATTCTAATTTTCGTATTAAAGTCCTGGTGTTTAAGTATGTTGAGGCTCAAATGTACGTATCATTCATGCGAAGAAATGCAAGGTTTAAAGTGCAAAGCATATGGAGAGAGCCGGCTCCAGTGCGCATGCGCGTGTGAAATGTGTTTGTGACGTGTAGTGCGTTCAAAATTCTACTGTAGAGAGCAAAGTTAACGATGTTGGCGTATTTGGTGCTCTGTGCCAATGCAACATGAACATATAATGGGATTCATGTGCTGTTATCAGTATAAGCGTTTGAGAGGGTAGCACGGCAATATGGGAAAGTTTCATTAACGTCTGAATGTGCAATGGGGGAAGGGTTCTAATGCAATGTTAACAAATATTCTATTGCAATGAAGTGTTTGAATATAACCTTGTTCAATATAGGTCTACGAGGGTTCAAGCCGTGAACATGTTCGGGTTCTATGGGTTGAGAACATTTATGCAAATTTTAGGATTACATGAGATTCCTAGTTTTTGAATTACAATGAACGTCGGTATGATTTATACAGATAACATTTTCTGTACTTGTGAACATGCTTATACGAATGGACAGTAATTTCTATCAAGAGTACGTTCGTATGATTTCCGACTGAACTTTACACTTTCTGTCACAATTACTGCCAGCATTATTGTAATATGGTAGTGCAATTACGATCCGGTTATAATGGAAGGCTCGTAAGATAATCAGCCAATGACCAGGTTATTGTGTTATTAGCGCTTACGACTTCTGAAGTAACGAGCATGTACATATTCTTACTCAAGTACGTGATCTGTGAATGTAGGTCTACAGAGTCTGTCAAAGGTCTCGATGGGTGGCGTACGAGTCAGTCAAAAGTCTCGATGGGTGGCGTAAGTCAAAGGCCTCATGGATGGCGTATACGAGAAAAAAAAAAAAAAAGCCATGCAACGGCTCTTGAAACTGTGTCCATAGGCACTGTGTATTTATGAGCTGGAAAAAATCACTGTACATATTCTAAGCGGCTGCTCTGGTAAAATCAAAATCCAACCAAAATATGAAGTCTAAACGTGGATCTTCAGATAAAAGATTTTCACTCGCAATGTGTCTTCCTTCAAGAGCCATGAGCACTTTTAGGCTGGTTCTGAAACTTGGCGCGACATGGATTTACGGGTGCACATTAGCGTGAACAAGTTCTTGGCCGGTGCATATGAGTTTGAGAGATTTAGTATAGGAGTGATTGCATACGAGTCTTATGGCTATGTAAGCATCTATAATAAAGGTCCGGCAAATGTGCTACCAACAAAAGGGGTCTTTACGCCTGTCCTCGCCAAGGGTCAACTTGATTTTCGTGGGACCTATATTCTTGCATGTACGTGTTCAAAACGATGAGCGCATTTCCATGTCCTAACTTAAGGCGATGAGTATTACTGATAATATGTCGTGTGCATTTATGACCTAACTCTGAAGCGGTGTGTGCTTCTGCAAGTATATAGGCCCATGGGCGGTGTATGTGCACAAATGCCAATACTTCGGGTATCGTCCACTCTACGTAAACACTAAGACAATGTACGTTTACTTTTACATAGCCATTGGTGATCTAAATTGTGTGTACAAAGCTGTACAAGTTCTCAAGTTGTACTGGCATGTGAAGGTCCTGGGAGGTGTGTGTAAATGTATGGATCCTGAAAAGAGTATGAAAAAGTAAGGGTCTGGAGGTGTGTGCGAGAAAGTAAGGGTCCTTGGAAGGAACAGGAGACAAAGGTCCTATGGGGATGTACGAGATGCATGGGTCCTAGAGAAGTGTACTCAATGTATACGAAATACAAGGATCCTGAGGAGGTTTAACAAATAAAAGGGGCTAGGAAGACGTTCCACCTTAACAATCCTGGGGATGTATTCAGTGCTAGGATCCAAAGGTGTACCGGTGTAAGGATACGGGTAAGTTTAACACTTAAGATCCTGGGTATGTGTTCAACTATAAAGGGCCTGGGGAAGCGTACCGTAATGGGGGGGGGGGATCTCGGGACGAGTATAATGTACGGGTATCGGAAAGCTGTACCATAATTAGTGTCCAAAAATGCATGTGTCCTGGGAAGGCATACAAATGTAAAGGGTCCTTGGAGGTTACCATTAAGGGTCCAAACTATAAGCATACCACAATGTATGAAATCTTGTACGAGAATATTGAAGGCCCTTAAAATAAGCACAAATGTTGGGGTCCTAGTGTGCAAATTGAAGGAGTTTAGAGGTGCATACGGGTCGCACTGAGTGAACGTTATATTTTTGGAAAGGTCATGGAGAAATGGGTTTTGGGAAAGCTAACTCTGTGCGAGCTCTGAGGCGTGTCTGCCATCTGTATTTGGGGTGACTTGTGTGACTTCGTGTCCTGGAGGTAAGTGCAAATGTCAGGGTCCAGGTGTGGTGTGCGTGCTAAATATGGGGACCAAGTCCATGGAGAATGTGACTGTTCGGAGCCTAATAGGGAGGGTGAAACTTAAAAGGGTTATGGATTAATGCTACAGTAATTATAATCAATAAAACGCAAATACGGTGGTAATGTATCACCATAAACTGATCCTGCGAAATTACTTTAAAACACAGATAAACAAGTATCACAAACATGGAGAAAAAGTCAACAAAAGCCTCTCGACTTCATTGACCTATTTGACATATGAGCTCTGTCGTTTCGAACTTTCCTTTAACAACCTGAAACTTGCCAAACTTTAACATAATGAGACAAATAATGTACAGTATTTCCCATACAGGAATTAACACAAGACTCCGTCATTACAACTGTCAGACGTGCTGGGCCTGGTTGTGGAGCAGCAGAACTCTACGGTAGCCATATGGGAATCAGGCCGGCCGCTGACGCGGCGAGCTGCAGGTTAGATAAAATTGTGTGCAGTAACTCCTCCGAACATTAAATAACTCTACAGGACAGCCTGGACAGTACTCAAGGTAGTTCAAAGCAAAACAATATAATATTAAAACAAACTACACGTCCCCATCAATGACTGGCCAATATGATGGGGAAAAAAAAGAAACCGGCGAAAACATCTGGCAACATTGAGCAGAGTGCCAACCTTGGCGGGCTATGCTCTATTAAACTATATTTTGTTTTTGATGAAGCACGTGTTTTCTTCATATATTTCGGGTTGCAACACGGTTCTCTTGCCAATTCTGACTATGTGAGAATAAGCAACATCGTTACCAGAAGCAGATCTGCCTGACATGTGACTCGGCCCGCCCCATACCGGAATGTCACAAAAAGTGAGTTATTTCGTCTCTAATAATAACTTCGTTGGTTCACCGAACACACACTCTATAGAATAACATGACTATCTTATTCTTTTTGAAGTCTGGCCGAAACACCTACCATTTTGGGTGAGAGTAAGTATCACAAGCCAAACGACTGACGTCCGCTCAGTACCACTGTCTCAGAGTGACTGCGAAGTCCCGCCACTCCACACTCCCGCTTATCACCACCTTGTGCGAGGATCTGCATCGTTCTTAGTAATTCTCATTTCTAGTTATAATTTTTGATATTTTACCATATGTCAACTGCAAATAAACATAAATTGAGAAAAATAATTTGAAATTATAAGAGAATATTATGTATAAGCTGAAAATAGGGAACTACATGCAATGGCGGAGGTTTAGGTGTCTCAGGGTTCCGAATCGGCGGGCTGTGATTGGTGGAGGTTTACCTGCAATGCGTCATGGGCGGCTCGCTCCTCGATGCAGACGAACACACCGCCGTTCCGCGTCGAGCGACCCGCACGTCGGGCTCACTCACTCGCGTTTATTTCGAATTTTCTTGATGCAAATGATGTCCATAACTTATTTAATTTCTCCCTTAAATATCCTATGCTTAAAATATATGGGTTAGAGACAGCTTCGAATTTAACTTTCCCTGGAATCTTAATTACGTGACTATTACCCTTTTCATATTTAATTGATGCTTATGTCCAATAATCCTTATTCTTAAGATCCGTTCAGAACGAGAAGAGAAATTGTTGTCTACATAAAGGTAGGCAGGACAGACTGATCAATAATAGCCTAGGTTTATTCGTGCATACCGCTCCTAAGCGCGTGGCGCAGCAACGCCTTACATGGGATAATTACATTCTTTCATAAGGCTATGAGCTGTAATTACCTTTCAAATATGATCGAAGTATAGTATGTGCCGGGTTTACTGACTGACAAGTTTATGTACGCACCCTCCATTAATGAGACCCATTCGGAATTAATAAAAAAAAAAAAATATATATATATATATATATATATATATATATATATATATATATATATATATATATATATATATATATATATATATATATTCTCCATGATTTACGATGCGCAAAGCTGACTCCCAGTGAGACAAGGGCCGGCTTCTGCTGGTGTAGGGTCATGAGGTCCACCCATGACAGTGTGAAGCAACACTAGCAGTTCAGTGTAGCTATAGGGCAGTGCCCTTACACATCCCTCACACCATATCACTCGCACTTTATCAGTAGTGTTACCCGTCGCTCGGTGCGGCAAAATAATTAATACTCGGAGCCGCAAGAAGTCCATTACTGTTGTTACCATAGTGAAGAAACACTGGTTGTATATTCCGTTACTGCATATATATATATATATATATATATATATATATATATATATATATATATATATATATATACACCATGGAAAGCTGTGTAGGTATGTATATTTGCGTGTGTGGACGTGTATGTATATACATGTGTATGGGGGTGGGTTGGGCCATTTCTTTCGTCTGTTTCCTTGCGCTACCTCGCAAACGCGGGAGACAGTGACAAAGCAAAATAAATAAGTAAATATATATATATATATATATATATATATATATATATATATATATATATAAATGTGAATAAGAGCAAGGTAATTAGGTACGGTAGGGGTGGGGGTCAAGTCAATTGGGAGGTGAGTTTGAATGGAGAAAAACTGGAGGAAGTGAAGTGTTTTAGATATCTGGGAGTGGATCTGTCAGCGGATGGAACCATGGAAGCGGAAGTGGATCATAGGGTGGGGGAGGGGGCGAAAATTTTGGGAGCCTTGAAAAATGTGTGGAAGTCGAGAACATTATCTCGGAAAGCAAAAATGGGTATGTTTGAGGGAATAGTGGTTCCAACAATGCTGTATGGTTGCGAGGCGTGGGCTATGGATAGAGATGTGCGCAGGAGGATGGATGTGCTGGAAATGAGATGTTTGAGGACAATGTGTGGTGTGAGGTGGTTTGATCGAGTAAGTAACGTAAGGGTAAGAGAGATGTGTGGAAATAAAAAGAGCGTGGTTGAGAGAGCAGAAGAGGGTGTTTTGAAATGGTTTGGGCACATGGAGAGAATGAGTGAGGAGAGATTGACCAAGAGGATATATGTGTCGGAGGTGGAGGGAACGAGGAGAAGAGGGAGACCAAATTGGATGTGGAAAGATGGAGTGAAAAAGATTTTGTGTGATCGGGGCCTGAACATGCAGGAGGGTGAAAGGAGGGCAAGAAATAGAGTGAATTGGAGTCATGTGGTATACAGGGGTTGACGTGCTGTCAGTGGATTGAAGCAAGGCATGTGAAGCGTCTGGGGTAAACCATGGAAAGCTGTGTAGGTATGTATATTTGCGTGTGTGGACGTGTGTATGTACATGTGTCTGGGGGGGGGGGCCATTTCTTTCGTCTGTTTCCTTGCGCTACCTCGCAAACGCGGGAGACAGCGACAAAGTATAAAAAAAAAAAAAAAAAAAAAAATATATATATATATATATATATATATATATATATATATATATATATATATATATATATATATATATATATATACGCATTGTGCCATTGTACAAAGGCAAAGGGGATAGAGGTGAGTGTTCAAATTACAGAAGTATAAGTTTGTTGAGTATTCCTGGAAAATTATATGGGAGTATATTGACTGAGAGGGTAAAGGCATGTATAGAGCATCAGATTGGGAAAGAGCAGTGTGGTTTCAGAAGTGGTAGAGGATGTGTGGATCAGGTGTTTGAAGAATGTATGTAAGAAATACTTAGAAAAACAAATGGATTTTTATGTAGCATTTTGGATCTGGAGAAGGCATATGATAGAGTTGATAGAGATGCTCTGTGGAAGGTATTAAGAGTATATGGTGTGGAGGCAAGTTGCTAGAAGCAGTGAAAAGTTTTTATCAAGATGTAAGGCATGTGTACGAGTAGGAAAGAGAGGAACGTGGTTGGTTCTCAGTGAATGTAGGTTTGCGGCAGGGGTGCGTGATGTCTCCATGGTTGTTTAATTTGTTTATGGATGGGGTTGTTAGGGAGGTGAATGCAAGAGTTTTGGAGAGAGAAGCAAGTATGCAGTCTGTTGTGAATGAGAAGGCTTGGGAAGTGAGTCAGTTGTTCGCTGATGATACAGCGCTGGTGGCTGATTAGGGTGAGAAACTGCAGAAGCTAGTGACTGAGTTTGGTAAAGTGTGTGAAAGAAGAGAGTTGAGAGTAAATGTGAATAAGAGCACGGTTATTAGGTACAGTAGAGTTGAGGGACAAGTCAACTGGGAAGTAAGTTTGAATGGAGAAAAACTGGAGGAAGTGAAGTGTTTTAGATATCTGGGAGTGGATTTGGCAGTGGATGTAGCCATAGAAGCGGAAGTCAGTCACAGGGTGGGGGAGGGGGAGAAGGTTCTGGGAGCGTTGAAGAATGTGTGGAAGGCAAGAACGTTATCTCGGAAAGCAAAAATGAGTATGTTTGAAGAAATGGTTCCAACAATGTTATATGGATGCGAGGAGTGGGCTATAAACAGGGTTGTGCGGAGGAGGGTGGATATGTTGGAAATAAGATGCTTGAGGACAGTATGTGGTGTGAGGTGGTTTGATCGAGTAAGCAATGAAAGGGTAAGAGATGTGTGGTAATAAAAAGGGTGTGGTTGAGAGAGCAGATGAGGGTGTATTGAAATGGTTTGGTCACACGGAGAGAATGAATGAGGAAAGATTTACAAAGAGGATATATGTGTCAGGGGTGGAGGGAACGAGAGGTGGGAGACCAAATTGGAGGTGGAAGGATGGAGTGAAAAAGATTTTGAGCGATCGGGGCCTGAATATGCAGGAGGGTGAAAGGCGTGCAAGGAATAGACTGAATTGCAACGATGTGGTATACCGGGGGTGACGTGCTTTCAGCGGATTGAACTAGGGCATGTGAAGCGTCTGGGGTAAACCATGGAAAGTTTTGTGGGGCTTGGATATGGAAAGGGAGCTGTGGTTTCGGTGCATTATACATGACAGCTAGAGACTGAGTGTGAACGAATGTGGCCTTTGTTGTCTTTTCCTAGCGCTACCTCGCACGCATGCGAGGGGAGGGGCTTGTCATTTCATGTGTGGCGGGGTGGCGACGAGAATGAATAAAGGCAGCAAGTATGAATTATGTACATGTGTATATATGTATATGTCTGTGTATGTATATATACGTATACGTTGAAATGTATGGGTATGTATATGTGCATGTGTGGACGTGTATGTATATGCATGTGTATGTGGGTGGGTTGGGCCATTCTTTCGTTTGTTTCCTTGCGCTACCTCGCTAACGCGGGAGACAGCGACAAAGTATAATATATATATATTATCCCTGGGGATAGGGGATTAAGAATACTTCCCACGTATTCCCTGCGTGTCGTAGAAGGCGACTAAAAGGGGAGGGAGCGGGGGGCTGGAAATCCTCCCCTCTCGTTTTTTTTTTTGTTTTTTTTCAATTTTCCAAAATAAGGAACATAGTGGGGGCAGGTGAGGATATCCCAAAAAAGGCCCAGTCCTCTGTTCTTAACGCTACCTCGCTAACGCGGGAAATGGCGAATAGTTTAAAAGAAAAGAAAAAAAAAAATATATATATATATATGTATATATATATATATATATATATATATATATATATATATATATATATATATATATATATATATATATATATGTGTGTGTGTGTGTGTGTGTGTGTGTGTGTGTGTGTGTGCGCGCGAGCAAGGTGGGCGTCCTATTCTCATGGAACCCTATCTCTTTACCAGCCATAACTGTCAGAAACTTTCACACTTTTTGCACTCGCTTTTTTTTTTTCACTTACCTTGTTAGAATCGTTCACCGCTCAAATACTATAAAAGTATTTATTCAAAGAAAAACAAAATCGCATCACAGTTTTTTTTTACGACCTCTCGTGATTCCATTCACATTTACATCAAGATCGACGAAGCTAGATCTATTTACTATCGAGAAGGTTGTAATCCCGTCTTTCCACTCGAACAAAATGGGCAAATTCACAATCTTCCCTCCCTTGTAACTCAGCTCCCTGAATGCAATGCAGAGGCTTTGTTGCCTTCCGTTGGACTTTGTCAATCGGTTTTACCTTTTTTCCTTGGTATGTAAACTAAATATATGTACTCTCTCTCTCTCTCTCTCTCTCTCTCTCTCTCTATATATATATATATATATATATATATATATATATATATATATATATATATATATATATATATATATATACCTTTTTTCCTTGGTATGTAAACTAAATATATGTACTCTCTCTCTCTCTCTCTCTCTCTCTCTCTCTCTCTCTCTCTCTCTCTATATATATATATATATATATATATATATATATATATATATATATATATATATATATATATATATATATATATATATATATTTATATTCCTTCTTGCTTGTCCCTTCTTGGCAAAATCGAACCAACGGTCCCTAGTAGCCCCCTCAACCAGCACAACCAGTTATAACAATAACCCGCCAGCAGTACCATAATAATCAACGGTCAACCCCATTCGGTACCATAAGGTTCCTGCGCATACTGAAGGCGCAAAAATGACCTTTTTAGGATACAATGAGACCATTGTTCACAGTTCTGCAAGTGTTAACTTCCATATATACACTATGAGAGTTATAGACTATATATATATATATATATATATATATATATATATATATATATATATATATATATATATATATATATATATTTTTTTTTTATACTTTGTCGCTGTCTCCCGCGTTTGCGAGGTAGCGCAAGGAAACAGACGAAACATATATATATATATATATATATATATATATATATATATATATATATATATATATATATTTATGTATGTATGTATGTATTCATACATTTTCGCCATTTCCCGCATTAGCGAGGTAGCGTTAAGAACAGAGGACTAAGCCTTAGAGGGAGTATCCTCAGTTGGCCCCCTTCTCTGTTCCTTTTTTTGAGAAAAAAATTATATATATATATATATATATATATATATATATATATATATGTACTCTCTCTCGGAGAGAGCAAAAATGGGTATGTTTGAAGGAATAGTGGTTCCAACAATGTTGTATGGTTGCGAGGCGTGGACTATGGATAGAGTTGTGCGCAGGAGGATGGATGTGCTGGAAATGAGATGTTTGAGGACAATGTGTGGTGTGAGGTGGTTTGATCGAGTAAATAACGTAAGGGTAAGAGAGATGTGTGGAAATAAAAAGAGCGTGGTTGAGAGAGCAGAAGAGGGTGTTTTGAAATGGTTTGGTCACATGGAGAGAATGAGTGAGGAAAGATTGACCAAGAGGATATATGTGTCGGAGGTGGAGGGAACGAGGAGAAGAGGGAGACCAAATTGGAGGTGGAAAGATGGAGTGAAAAAGATTTTGTGTGATCGGGGCCTGAACATGCAGGAGGGTGAAAGGAGGGCAAGGAATAGAGTGAATTGGAGCGATGTGGTATACCGGGGTTGACGTGCTGTCAGTGGATTGAATCAAGGCATGTGAAGCGTCTGGGGTAAACCATGGAAAGCTGTGTAGGTATGTATATTTGCGTGTGTGGACGTATGTATATACATGTGTATGGGGGTGGGTTGGGCCATTTCTTTCGTCTGTTTCCTTGCGCTACCTCGCAAACGCGGGAGACAGCGGCAAAAAAAAAAAAAAGTATATATATATATATATATATATATATATATATATATATATATATATATATATATATATATATATATATATATATATATATATTCTCTCCGTTTCCCACGTTAGCGAGTTAGCGCCTGGAACAAACGAGGAATAAACTTATTTGCTCACATCCACTTTCTAGCTTACCGAAACCGCAGCCCCCATCCGCAACCACTCCTCACACACTTTCCCACAGTTTACCATAAGCGTTTCACGTGCCCTCGTTCAGCCCACTGACAGCACATCGTCCCCCGTGTACCACATCGTTCCAGTTAGCCCTATTCCTTGCACTCCTCACACCCTCTTGCATGTTCAGGTACCGAACCTACAAAGCAACCTTCAATCCATCCCTCCATGTCATTTTCGGAAATTTGATTATGTTCTAATCAAATTTTTGACATTGCAGCAAATAATTAAACACAAAATGTCTGAAAGAAAAATCAGAATATTGGTCGAACCATTTTTCGAGACTATAAGGTAAAAAATTTAGACCAGACAACTACAAATGCTATTTTTACCTGCATCTTAATCACGCAAAGCAGACACATTCAGACTTTCGCTGACTTATAACAACGCCACTAATAATTACCCTTTTTAACCTTCATCAGCTGCCAACCACTCTCACTGTCAATTTGACCAGCCATCACTACCACAAATCGTCACCCAATAGCCAATACCATCACCACCATCACTTATGTCACCAGTCACCCCCTTCCAGTGAACACCAGCATCACCCCCACCAGTCTACCACACTCCTCCTCTGCAACACAGCATATGCAAGATCACGTCGCGGCAACTGGCACACAAATAGTACCACACTTGTTTTCGTGTCTGCTATATTTTCGAGCGATGTTATAGAAAATATTCGTATTTTCAGCTAATTAGGAAGATGGGATTGTGGCAAATAATCAGACTCATGGTCGCATTTAATTCATCAGTTATTTTCGTTTGTATTTTTTAGATATCGCAGAAAATGCTGGATATCATAATAATTATAGTTATTTCTTTATAATGATACAGACATTTTCATCAGTCATAACTTCTCAGTAATTATACTGATAATGAAGAAGATTATCATATTGGTTCGTGTGGCATTTCACTCTGAAAACGAACACGGAAAAATCCTTCATTACCCTGTTGCAACACTCATGACTGTCTGAAGTCGTGACAATATATGTGTAACTGTGGACAGACGTGTCTCTCATGACGAATGAAAACGAAATTTGATTTTATACTGAGAATGAAAAAAAAAAAAATATTAACTGGCAAATAATGCTGAGTGCGACAGATGGAAAGTAGAGAGAGAGAGAGAGAGAGAGAGAGAGAGAGAGAGAGAGAGAGAGAGAGAGAGAGAGAGAGAGAGAGAGAGAGAGGCGGGAACGGAGATAAAGGAATGGCATTATGGACAAAACCCAGGAGGAGCGAGAGGAAAACAGGTTTGTGAAAGGAACATCGCCGGGGAGGCCAGAGGAGTTTTCCTACACAAGTGCGTCACTGGCCTGACAGTGAAGAGGGAAGACTACCAGGCCACACTGACAGAAGGATACCCAACCAAAACACCAACACTTGCACCGTCAGTGACGACAGTGATGATGACACCAGTAATGAATAACCAACAGACTTTAAATTAGGTGAAAAATACAAGTGATCAGGTTTACATCAGGTTTGTTGTGAAATGTATTTATGCACGCAGCATACAGACAAAACTGCTGCATAGGTCCACGAACTATGAAAATTTGGAGAGCCACAGAAGGAATGCAAGGGAGGGAAGGATAATGGGAGGGAAAAAAAAAATTATATAACTGACGGCTGACTCCAAACACGTTGATCAGCCGAGCAGTCAGATCCCCAGAATGTTCAAATATTCACACAAGATCGCTTTACATACTTTAGGAAGTACTATGGAAACTCCTCGCAGGAGATTCAGGTGTTCTGAATATATTATCTAAGAAATTCAATTGCTCCTTAAGGAAGCTGGCTTCGGCGTTCTGATTATCCAAGCAAACGGTGAAAGTATTTCTTCGAGCACTCAAAAACAAAAGAGGCAATGTGTGGTTGGTGAACGTACCGCTGAACATGGACGGAGGAAATATATATAGTTGATATGAAGCCAGCTGTTATCTGGGCAGAATGATAAAGTTCAGAAAAAAAAATCCGTCATACGAGCATTTTAAAAAAGAAATTTAGAATAGACATACTAAAAGGGAACAGGAAGAGATGGAGGCGATACAGGAATGGATAAAAAAAAAAAAAGGGGGGGGGGGAGCATTACTAGACTGGACAGGGAAACATACAAAACATTAAGTAAAGGTGAAGGAGTTATAAGGGATGGAAACTTAAATAAGAAGAGAGAACAGCGTTTGTAAAACACATATTAGGCCCCTGCATATGATGGCTACCTCCGTAAAGGGGATCTAAATGTGACCTCGACCTCTGACCCTTAACTCTAAACTTTCATCAGATGTGGAACTTGTAGTATGTATCTGTGGTACATGTTTGGTCAATATTCACTCACCAAGTCTTAAAATGTTTTGTTCGTATGAATTTAGCAGCATTAGTTTAAACATGACTCTGATACTTGACCACCACATTTGTGTGTACTATCTGTGATACAAATGTGGGAAATATCCATTTGCCAAGTCATCAGATACTCCGTAAACCAGCAATTTGTAGCATCTACTACCTATGACTCGGTGACCTTGACCTCTGACTTAGTACATATGTGATCCTGAGCTTTGACCTTCTGCCTCGAAAACTACAGGCGTACAACTTTCTAAGTAGTGTCGATTCGCATCCAGTGACCCAGTCTTCATATATAAGGTTTACAGGAATTTAGAAGCATTTCAGTATAAATGACCCTGTGACCTGGCCCTTTGAGACTCGACTTCGAAAACTTAATCAAATGTGGAGTGTTGCGTGGAGCATCTGTGGTACAAGTCTGGTCCATATCCAATCACCCAGTCATGAGATAACTAGTGTACAAGATTAGGGCAATACATACGGGAGCGCTCTCTGCCAGATGTAAACCCAGTTGCCTCTCCGCTATGCAGCACGTAACAAAAACTTGAGAAAATACAAAGACCAGGCATGAGGTGGAAATTCAATGAGCAGAAAATATTTGCTAAAGCCATATAAAGAGAATGTACAATGAAGTGCACTGTTGATAGGTGATAATTCGGTGGTTCCCATGAGGCGACGTAGGAGAGCGCGCACAGATTCCCGCCATTATGACGTCACAAAGCCAGCGAAAGCGCCCTGTGGCGGATGATAGCGGCAGCACGTTAACAGCCGAGTCCAGTAAGTAGCATGTATGTGGACGGTCGAGTAGTTTATGAGGCCAGCCGCATGAGTGAGTTCGGGCTATCACGGATTCAACAGATATCAGGGTTGGGCAAAGAGTGTATCTGACCAAGTGTATCAGATATTGAATTTGAAATGGAGTTTTTCACAGCTACACGAACTGGAATGTTTCCAAGAGTGAGCTTAATATAGCATTACTGAAGACATGCGAGCGACCGAGACGACACGTAACGGTAGGTGTGAAGTCCTTATAAGCAACGACGGAATATTTTCCCCTCACACCAAGGGATTACAGGCGAGAATCACTATTTTGCCCCGGTGGATCAAGAGAACAGTCTGTCCACCCACGAGATCCAGGTCCCCTCCTGCTCTTGTAGAAGACTCTAGTGCTATCCAGCCCGGACCAGTGCCCCCCATCAGTAGAGGCCAACAGGAGGAAGGAACGTCACAGGGACATAAAAGCACTAGAGAGCCAACGGAAACTCAGGCGGCGGACCTCGGGGACCGCCGGGCTGGGCTACGTGGTCACCCACTAGAACGATTCTTTAGAACCTTCTGCCAAGCCTGGGCTTCCCAGGGGAGGAAGCAACCACCGCCCACAGACACCCAAGACCAAACAGGTCCTACGTGCCCTAGTTCACCGCCTCCCAGGGCAGCGTCTAGACATTACCAGGGGCCACCCGTGGCTTCCGGGGGTGGCAGATTCTCAACCGCTTGCTACAACTCATCAGCTGTCGTACGTAGGTCTAGTCTAACAATGCCTTCAAGAGGCGCTTAGAACAAGTTCCCTTCGTACCGTATCGGACAAACCCTCTGTCGCATCCCTACAAAATGTACTGGGGGGGGGGGGGGGGGGAGAGACTGCCTCCAAAATGATCCAGCTGCAGCAGCAGCTACTGCTGCTGCTGCGACAACTTGGGGTTAAAGGCAAAGCAGACGCGGTCCCCCGGGATGAGCTCTGGGCAGCCATACACGCACAGACGGGTACATACAATAGCCTGCCTCCCCTCCGCCGGCTCAAAGGGGAGCAGGGCCCTAAACAGCTGCAGATGGACGTTGTATCAGAATGGAAAAACAGTTCCATGTGTGTGGACTACATGTGGGGAGGAGGGGAGGGCATTATCCAGGCGGACGGGGTGATAGCACGACAGGATAAAACGTTCGGGGAAGGAGGAAAATGAGGTGGGGGTGAGAGAACCTTTATAAGGAAGGGAGGAAAGTGCGATGCAGAGGAGGCAACTGTACCAAAGGAGGAGGAGGAGGAGGTGAGTGTAATAGGGGTAAATGGGAGGCTACAATGGAGGTACAGGATGAGGTAGGATGGCTAATTGTGGTTGCTGGGTACGGTGGGAGGGTAACGGCTTGCCACAGAACTTTTAAAGGCTTGACTACATTACGGAAAGTATGGTTATATTACCGTAAAGTAAGGTTATTGTAGAGGAAAAGTTACAAATGCAGTAAGAGAGTGTAGCCTTGGTACACGGGCGATGCTTATATTACTAAAAGTACTGGCTTTATAATAGAGGGTAGAGATATACTGGGGGTAAGGTTTACTTATACTGGAGAGAGAGAGAGAGAGAGAGAGAGAGAGAGAGAGAGAGAGAGAGAGAGAGAGAGAGAGAGAGAGAGAGAGAGAGAGAGAGAGAGAGAGTGAGTCTATGGTTCATGACAGAGTGCTCGGGTAACGACAGTGGGGGGAGGAGGGGGGATAGTCGGGGGTAAATTAGGGGAGACTGTGGCCAAGAGATCATTATAACAGGAAAAAGAAAGTTTATAACTGCGGATGTGAGACTTTATTACTGACGAGATATATTAATGGGAGGGTCTGGCTCTACGGCCAGGGATGCACCGTTGAGAAATAGGATTGCTACGCTACAGGTGAGGGAGGAACTTGTTTATCAAGGAAGAAGGGGAAGGGATGGCCGTGCTATGTCTAATGATGCAGTCTGTGCCCTTAAGAGGACATAGAAATTTGCCTGTATCAGGGAAATCAGAGGATGGCTATATCAGTGAATGGCATAGATGGCTATACCAGGGAAAACGCCGGGTATACTCAGGGTCAGACAGGACGAGAGAATGCTTGGGTGTAGCTGGGGACAGATAGTGTGGCTATATCCAGGGGAAGAATAAATATCTATAGCATGGGTGCAGAGGAAGATGAGGACGCTGCCCGGACAAATACTAATGTATATAAATTGATGAACCAAAATAATCAGGCATTGAAGAGGGAGAGCACAGTGCCCATCCAAACTCCGGCCATAGGAGGAACACTTCACCAAACACTATTGAAAATAAAGTCATTGATATTAAGAAAGTACAGGTAAGAGAATGATCTTTATATTAGGAAAAAAAACAAAAACAAAAACTGCAATAGTACAGGATAATTCCGGTGACTCAGACATTTACCATGAGGAGGTTAAAACAGAGGCCAACCTGTTTATACAATTACCTCAGACACAAATGACAAAGGTGATCTTATCACACTAACCCCGTAACACTTTACACAGACAATCATGACAAAACAACAAACGGGGATACCTCATTCTTATATCAAACAGAAGTTCATTAATATTCATCCCGATGTAGTAATCCGGGCCCATCACGACATCGGCGGTGCTCTAAAAATATCAGCCAAGATCTCCTCTCTGATCAGGCCAGTGGTTCTTTAACCGATGGTACGCGTACCACTGATACTTCCTCCACCGGCGGTACGCGTACCGCAAAGTACAAGAGAACTGTACCGTGCAGATGGTACATGGTGTTAGTCTCAGAGATTCTAATCTGTCGTAAAACAAAGGATCATAAGTATCATCATTATGTTTCTTTATTAAGGAACTTGGAGTGTATATTTGGAAGAAGGTCATATACGTAGAGCACAGCTCGGTACGGCTGCAAACCATTGGAATTAACCCCTTGGAGACGTCAGTACGGCCCTTGAGCATGACGGTACGACCCTTAAGCACACGAAGGCACATCCCTGATCACTGTAACTTGACTTTAAAAGTTAGAGAGTAGGTCATAATACCCAAGGGTCATACCGTCGCGCTCAAGGGTTATACCGTCGCCCTTAAAGGCCGTAACGTCTTTCGTAAGGGCCGTAACGTCATGCTCAAGGGGCGTACTGTCGTGCTCAGTGGTTGACACGAGAGAGCTCATGACGTCCCTTGCGCTACAAATATATCTTGGTCATACACGTGACGCTAGATGAAGCTATGTTCGTGACCTTCTCCTGGGATATTCGTCAGGTCCTTACCCCCGAAGTGCGTGTCAGTCCTCCAGCAGGAATGCTCCTGGACGAGAGGGGAGACTCCATCGAAAGGAGAGAATATTATTTTACTGAGGAAACAGGACCGACGTCAGAATAGCCTTCACGAAGCGGGATGGGGTATCTAGTGGTGTGCCGCAAGTGTAGGACAGAGGACCTTTGCTCTTCTTGATCTGTGTACATATATTGCTAAAAGGGGACTGCTTCAACTTATACATAATTAATGAAATTCAACTCCCCAAAATACAAAGTAGTGAGGATGGGACACGGTTAACGAAGGTTACGATATGAATATGTTATCTAGCCTTTTGACAGCTGGTGTAAGAGGGACAGAAGATGATCTTTTTTGCCTTCTTCTGCACTTATTCCAGTAGCATCTGTTGTATGAGGGTCAGGAAGGAGGACCAGGTGAGGGAGGCAGAGGTGAATCTGGGTAGAATGAGCCATCAAAAGAGAATGTTGTGAGACACTAGAGGATGTAAAAGGGGATGAAACTGGGTTTTAGAAACATTAAATCTAACAACGCTGCAACTGTCCCAGTGAGAAATCGTGTCTTTGATTCAATAACTGTAGTTGTGACAAGATGAGACGTAAATGGACGAAGAAGAAATGGAAAGGATTAGAAATGAAGTGATGAGTCGTCAGCGTTAGAGTGTATTTGGATATCTACTGAAGGAAATGGTTGATGGAAGGCTCGTCCAGCGTCGGAGACAGGACAGAACCCTGAGTGACACCGCCGTTAATGGGGAATGAGAGGCTGACGCATTAACAATTATGAAGACAGACCGGCCAGGGTGGAAGAGTGTGAAGGATGAAAACCAAAGGAGTGTAGTTCGGAGATCACATCCGATGCCACTTCTTGTCAAAAGCTTTCGATATATCAATCTCTTAGATAGGATCACCGGATGTTAGTAACGTAGGAAAGAATATCACCAACGGATCTCGTCCTGAGAAAGCCACAGTGGTTACGAGGAAGATTGTGAGATTCAATATGATTAAGGAAATGGGTATTGAGGAGAGATTCGAGGACTGCAAAAAAAAGCAGAAGAAAGAATAAGACAATAATTGGAAAGATTGAAATGGTCACTCTTCTTGTGACAGGTTGTTGTAATTCAGTGCCTATGTTACCAAGAGGAAAAAGATATGTCTTTTGTGCGGATATGGAACTGAAACAAACACGGGAATAAGTTCAAATCACAGACTTTCAAAACAAGAGGATTGATGCCAATGGGTCCATACGCCTTGCTTATGTCCAGAGAGAGAGAGAGAGAGAAGTGCCTTTTGAACTGTACGAAGAGAGATCAAAGGATGGGCATATGATTGGCAAGTTGTGCGTTAGGAGGTGAAGTTATGTTTACAGTCAGAGAAGAAAAAAGAACTAAAAGGATCTGTTTGGTCATCAGAAGATATATATGGTATCGACGAAACGGAAAAGCGAAGTAAAGGCAGGACGACAGAAGTTGTGAGAGATGCCTTTGACTAATGACCTGAAAGCCCTACCGGAGGACGGTCTCGGACGTAGAAGAAAACTTAATGCGAGTCGGAGGAAGGATTTAGTATATCGTAGTCCGATATGCCTGGTCCTTTTCCCAGTGGTCTCACAAAACCGATGATTGAACCATGGATTGGAGGAAGAGATAAGTCTCTATACGCTCAATAGAGACAGAAGCATCACCCGAAGAGATGCGGTAATATTCCCAAGAAAACAGATATTCTGGTCAGCCATACTACTGTGCCAGTACTATGGGCTGGTTGGGATGATCCCATACAGTGCCGGCAGAAGTAATCCTACACTATGTGCCAACAGGTGTCCTCTCATACATCCCTACTGGAACATTATATGGGAACATCTCTGCCGGCACACTGAGTGGGAGCATCTCTGCCGGCACACTGAGTGGGAGCATCTCTGCCGGCACACTGAGTGGGAGCATCTTTGTCGGCACACTGAGTGGGAACATCTCTGCCGGCACACTGAGTATGAGCATCTCTGCCGGCACACTGAGTGGGAGCATCTTTGCCGGCACACTGAGTGGGAACATCTCTGCTGGCAGGCTGAGTGGGAGCATCTCTGCTAGCAGACTGAGTGGGAGCATCTCTACTGGCACACTGAGTGGGAGCATCTCTACTGACACACTGAGTGAGAGCATCTTTACTGGAATAACGTGTTAGCATCCCTGCAGGCACACTATGTAGGGAGGTCCCTGCTTGCAGACCGCGGGAGCATCATCCTTGCTGCTGGGTTTTATTGATATATCGCGAGGTGTGCCCTTGGTGCCCGGGGCGGGACGTACTACTGGTGAGCGTGGCTGGAGGAGTCGGTGCGTGTTGGTCGGTCGGCGGGGCGGCCTGGCGGGCTGGTGCAATGCGACGCGTCCGCCCCGCTCTTGCTAGTCAATACTGTAAGGCGTGAGTCCCAGCTCCCGCGGGTTTAAAATACCCTTAGTCTCGCCCCAGCTGTTTCCTGCCGTGACTCAGGCGAGTATCCTTCTCTCCTCTCGCTCCTGCTGAAGACGCGGAGGCACGAGTATAATCGATGGGCACGCAGGATCTGCAGTACAGCCCTGGCACTGCAACGGAATGCACACCAGAACTCTGCTAATTCTCGCTCGTGCGTGAGGCTTTTTTTTTTTTTTTCCTGTCGTTCTTTTTGCGCAGCTTACTCCTGCGATGATCCCCCCGTCTCCTGGTGTGGTTCCAGCCTCCTTCCCGCCATGGACCCCTCACGTACACAGAGCGGAAGACGGGCAGGATGAGAAGGGGGGCGGAGGGTCAGGGAGTCCTTGTTCACATCGACCCCCAGGGCTGAGGGAGTCGCCTTGTCCTCGGCCGTCAGGAGGGCACCTCGATGCGTGCGCCTCCTCCCCTAAATGGGTCTTTCCCCTCCCTCCTCCTGCCGCTGCTGCTGCTGCCGCTGCTGATGGTGGTGGTGGTTGCGTCATCATGGTCCGCCCAGCTCACGGCTCACGGCTACCTGTTGTTCCCTGTGGAGGCCCCGGGCCGCGACGCCGCACCAGCTGGTACCGTCAGCCTCAGCTGGCCCTCACGCCCCTGGCGGCCACCACCAACAACTACACCACGGCCGGCCCGCCAGCTGGTGTATGATGCGCCAGTGTTCAAGCCTTCAACAGGACGGGACGATCCTTGAGCAGGGACGGGACGATCCTTCAGCAGGACGGGACGATCCTTCAGTAGGACGGGACGATCCTCCAGCAGGACGGGACGATCCTTCAGCAGGACGGGACGATCCTTCAGCATGATGGGACAGGATCCTTGGGCACGTCGGTGCGATCCTTCAGGACGACGGTACAGTGCTTGAGCACGACAGCACGGGGTATCTGAGCACGTTGGTACGAACCTTCAGTACGACAGTACGATCCTTCAGTGCGACAATACATGATCGTACAGCACGTCGGTACGATCCTTGAACACGACGGTACGATCCTACATTGCGACAATACATGATCGCACAGCACGTCGGTACGATCCTTGAACACGACGGTACGATCCTACATTGCGACAATACATGATCGTGCAGCACGTCGGTACGATCCTACATTGCGACAATACATGATCGTGCAGCACGTCGGTACGATCCTTGAACACGACGGTACGATCCTTCATTGCGACAATACATGATCGTGCAGCACGTCGGTACGATCCTTGAACACGACGGTACGATCCTTCATTGCGACAATACATGATCGTGCAACACGTCGGTACGATCCTTGAGCACGACGGTACGATCCTAATTTGCGACAATACATGATCGTGCAGCACGTCGGTACGATCCTTGAGCACGACGGTACGATCATGGGGTATGACGCAGCCTTGGCCTTTGATCTTAACCCTTCAAGGCCAAGTCAAAAGCCAGGCTACCATACCCAAGGGTCGTACCTTCATGCTCAAGAGTCTTACTGTCGTGCTTAAGGGTCGTACCGTCGCGCTCAAGGGTCGCACCATCGTGCTTGAGGGTCGTGCTGTCGCGTTAAAGAGTCGTACTGTCGTGCTTAATGGCCTTAATGTCGTGCTCAAGGGTCGCACTGTCAAGCCACATCATAATCCAGTTGTCTCTGAGGGTCTATCACAACATCCACTCACTGTACCAGTGTCGCGCTGTATGGTTGTAGTGTTGTATTCGTGTAGTGTTTCATGATTGTAGTGATCTGTCTGTGTAGTGTAAGGCTGCAGCGCAATACTGTAGTGGTGCATCACTGCACTGTATCACTGTAGTGTTGCAGCGGTACAGTAGTGTATCACTGCAGTTTTCTGTTAACCGAATTCATGAGAGTAGTGATATGTCGCTACAGTATTGTATCAATGTTGTGCTGTATTTCTCGTCTTGTATCTGTAGCAATTTATGGTGTTGTATAACTAGGGTGATCCACCACTGCTACACTACTGTAGTATTATTTTAGTGTGGTGTTGTGTTGCTGCAGTCTCCTGTAAGTAATGTATCACTGCAGTTTATCATCAGTATAGCAGTGCATCCCTATAGCTATATATCACTGTTGTGACAGTGTATAAGTGTATCACTGTAGGACTTTTGCAACACTGAAGTTTTGTATCACTGCAGTTTTTGTCACTTGTTTTGTGTCACTGCAGCTTACAGGTGGACCATCTTGGTGATGTATCACCGTAGCTATGTCACTGTAGTGTTGTATCACATGTAGTGTATTACTGTATAACTTTAGTGGTATCACCAGTATATCACTGCAGTGCTTTATCACTACATTATTGTAGCACTATATTTGTGTTGTATCACCACAGTGTTATAACAGTTATATTGTGTTGTATCACAGCTGGATTACAGCACTGTATCATGTCGTACCACTTAGGTGTTGTAGCCCCTAAGCTGTTGTATCACTGCAGTGATGCAGCCCTGTAGTTGTTTTATCACTGCAAGTCGTATCACAGCATCTGACGTATCACTACAGTGTTGCAGCACTGCAAATGTGTTATATGTCGGTGTTGTTGCACTATCATAATACAGTGTTACTGTACTGGCCTTGCATCTATCTAGTGGTGTTGCAGCTAATGTATACGAACTGTAATGTTGTCAATGCAGTTAGTGATGTTGCAGTGTTGCATCAAGCAGTGGTACTACATTACTGTATCATAATTTCTTACACTTCATGAATGTAGCGTTGTATCACTGCCGCTGTTAAATGTCGTGCTATACGTCATTGTAATATCACTGCTGCTATGTTACTGTTGTGCTTAATCACCGTTGCTGTGTAACCGTAGTGTTGTATCACTGCTGCTGTGTCACCGTAGTGTTGTATCGCTGCTGCTGTGTTACTGTAGTGTTGTATCGCTGCTGCTGTGTCACCGTAGTGTTGTATCGCTGCTGCTGTGTTACTGTAGAGTTGTGTCAATGACGTGTTGCATAGTACTGCTCTAGAAATTTAGTTCTGTAGTACTGAATGAATGCAGTGCACCTGTGTTGTAGCACTGATGTATGAGAGCGTCGTAGTGTTCAAGGTTTGTATCACAGTAATAATGCATCACTGCAATGTTTCACAGCTAAAACGTTGTAGTGCTTTAAAGACGTTTATCATTCTAGGAGTCTGGTCACTTCAGTGATGTACCTGTGGTTGTTGTATTCTGCAGCTTCAATACTGTAGTATTGTACCTTTGCAGTTTTAACACTGTAGCACTGCAACACTACAGCAGTGTATTGCTGCACCATAATCTTGAAGTAATACAGCAGTGTACTCGTGCTGTATAAGCATCTGATGCTGAAATACCTTGGTAATGTAGTACTGTTGTAATACAATACCGTAGTTCTGTATTGTTAAAGTTGTCTATTTCTGTGGTACTGCAATTACAAGACTACAATACTATACAATTCTAGTTCTATAGTATTAATGAAATACAATATTGTAGTGCTTTGATGTTAGTTTTGTTGTATTACTGTAGTTATAGTATAGTAGTATTGTAGGTACTTGACCACAGTATTATACTGTTGTAGTGTGTAGGACTGTATCGTTAACACGTTATGGTACTGCTACTGTAGTGCTGTATTACTGCGGTACTGTAGCGTTATACTATTGTATTACCGTAGTTTTATGTTACGACAGTACTGTAGCATTATTCTACTGTAGTGTTCTATAACTGCATTTCTGCTGTACTGTATAACTTCAGTACCTCTTTGTTATATTACTACAGTATTGTATTGCTGTACTACTGTACTGGTATGATGCTGTAGTGTAGCATGGATGCAATGCTTTATATGTATTACTCCATTGTATTTGTAGTACAGATCCGTACTGGTCTCTGTAATATTGTAGCAGTGCAATGCTGTAGTGCTGTATCGATGAAGTGATGTAGCGTTGTATCAACGGGGCTCTGTAATGTTGCACAAGTACAGGACTGTAACGATGCAGTGCTGGTACAGTCGGATGTGGCAATGCTGCAGCTTGTCGGGTCCAGGGGCGGGGGTCCCGAGGTAGGAACATGGGGCGAGGGGCCCCAGAGCAGGGGCCCGGAACAGGGGTCTGGGGCAGGGGCCCTATCCACCCTTGCTGGCGCACTCTCCTCCACCAGGCTCTCTCTACCTCCTTGACTAAGAAGGTGTGGCCCCCGCAGCAGGTGTGGCCCTCGACGCAGGTGTGGGCCCAGCAGCATGTGTGGCCTTCGACGCAGGTGTGGGCCCCGCAACACATGTGATCCCGTAATAGGTGTGGGCCTTGCAACAGGTGTGGACCCCGCAGCAGGTGTGGACCTTGCAGTAGGTGTGGGCCCCGCAGCAGGTGTGGACCTTGCAGTAGGTGTGGGCCCCGCAGCAGGTGTGGGCCTTGCAACAGGTGTGGGCCCCGCAGCAGGTGTGGACCTTGCAGTAGGTGTGGGCACAGCGCGCCTCATCAGTCAACCGGTGTGGTTGACTGTGGCGACGCAGGTGTCACATCTGTAGTAGCCACAGACGCCAGGAGGGCAGGGAGGGTGGGCGTGGCATGGGGCGCGGTCATCAGAGAAGGCGGGTGTGGCAGGGAGAGCAGGGGGGGAGGGGTTTGGTGACCACAGAGAGATGGCGTGGTATAGGCGTGGTCATACACAGAGGATGGGCGTGGTAGGGGCGTGGTGACCATAGAGGGTAGGCGTGGCAGGGGCGTGGTGGTCACAGAAGGTTGGCGTGGCGACCACAGAAAGTGGGCGTGGCAGGGAGGCCAAGTTCTCCTGCCGCTGGTGTCATTTAATAACCAGTTGTTATTTTCGGTAGTGGCAGGACCCAGGCCGGGCCTCCACACACTTGATAATACGCTTCTAGAACAAAACTGACCTATGACACACGTTTGATTCTGGTTACAACCGTCCAGCGAAGGACATGTCCTGATATCATCAACATCATCTAGAGATATCTGGTGGAATATAACATCTAGAGTGTCTTAAGTGTGTGTGTGTGTGTGTGTGTGTGTGTGTGTGTGTGTGTGTGTGTGTTGCATCCTTCGAGACGTGGTCGTCAGTCGTGCTGGCGAGGTAGTGTTCCCAGAACTTCGCAGATCTCGTGTCTGGCGCTATACCTTTAAAATCCCCCCCTCCCCGACTATGCTTTAAATCGTCACAGACGTGTGTCAACTCTTATTTCTCTAAGCGGTCATGTGTAATTCCACGGGCCCAGCTCGAAAATCATCTGAGCTCGGAAACACGGAATATGATAGAATGAAACGTGAGCAGATATCTTGCTGAAAAAAAAAGAAGAAGAGGTGGTGAGGCGCGCGTGTCAGGCTCAGTGGCTCATGACATGATCGCATCTCCAGCAGCCCCTCCCCCTACTGTTAGGCAGATGGTTAAAGACCCTGCGGGTCAGTCCCACGCTTTGAGGACATCTCGATTAATACGCAACGCCCGGAACAAGGTCTTAGGCCTGGCGCTGGAAAGATCTCACCATGAAAATGACCTTAACTGAGAGAAAAATAGGAACGAGGTACATGTGTGTCTGTGTGAGTGATTAATAACAGTCGTGTGCTTACGGGGAACTGTATTCTGGATTCGTGTTACCCCGTCTCTTAACCTTCCAAAAGAAGGAACAGGGAAGGGGGCCAAGGGGCGCAGTCCTCCGTTCTTAACGCTACCTCGCTAATGCGGGAAATGGCGAGCAGTATGAAAAAAGAATTATATATATATATATATATATATATATATATATATATATATATATATATATATATATATATATATATATATATATATATATATATATATCGATTCTTGACCTGTATGAGTGTATGTGTACAACCTCTGTCCCATTGTAAGCCAGATACTCATGTCTCGACTAGCCTCGGGGGAGGATGAACACCAGCGTTGGGTATGGGCCGACTACCGTACCCAGTATTGGAACTCATGCGGGCCCGACCCAGGGAGGCTCGTGCTTCGAGTTACGGCTAGCAAAGCTAACCACAACATAAAGGCCTATTGTGTGTGTTTGTGTGTGTGTGAGAGAGAGAGAGAGAGAGTGAGAGAGAGAGAGAGAGAGAGAGAGAGAGAGAGAGAGAGAGAGAGAGAGAGAGAGAGAGAGAGAGAGAGAGAGAGAGTTTTGGCTGGTAGGGAGTGGAGGTGTTCTGGCCTTACAAACTGGGAAAGAAATGAGGCTGTGTTGGAAGCTAGCGTGGGCAGCTACCAACCTCACACTGATGAATGGGTCACTAGTGTGGAATGTGCAATGAGAGGCAAATTGCCTCTGGTGTCAGGTTAAAGAATTGCAAAATATATGTCCGTGTGAGCGAGGCGTTACCATGTTACAGGTCTGTACGTGTGACACACACACACACACACACACACACACACACACACGCACGTTGTATATCGGTTAGCGTTCCTGATTATGATTAACGCACGGGCCCGCCCTAAATCGAATCTTGGGCACGGCAGTTGGCCTACATCCAACTCAGCTGTTCATCTTCCCCTCATGCGATTAGTTCATTAATGGGTATCTGGCTTAGACGTGTGTGTGTGTGTGTGTGTGTGTGTGTGTGTGTGCTTCAAACCACACGTGGGAGGATGGCAAGAAGTCCAGAGAGACACTATCTCTCCAGATTACAGATAACCATCGATAATACGTATCTCATTACTTCTTTTTGTTTCTTAAGTTTTCCTGCAGTCTTAGGTACTCTACGATAGGTCATCCCCCCCCCCCCCACACACACACACACACACACACTTCCAAACCATAACTGCCGGGCGACAATTCCAGCACCCACCTCCCACATCACTAATTACAACCCTAACCTCACAGCGGCCCAGGATCGCAACCACCACCAGCGACATACCTTCCGTAAGGCCATGACCTGACCCGACCCAGACTCACGCACCGAATGTAAGGTTTTATGCACGAGCTAAAGAGCTATTTCGGTCATATGTGTGACTTCCCACCTACATTACCGTTGAATTATCTATTCTCAATCTATCGTTAATCTCATAGTCGGAGGTCATCTGATCTGTGTATAGTCTGCGGATCATCTCGAACACCTGAAAAATGGTTTTTCAGTGTTTTTTCTCTAATGGTCGAATATAACTTGATGCTGACGGGTTTAAATGTACCCCTTGCAACCTATATGACTACATCCCCAAAATAACCAACCAAGCATCATGGTTATTTGGGGGTATTCTCAAATGTTCTGTTCCTGTTCACAGTACAGCTGCAGGCTCCCCGCATTTATCAGTCATGTATGGAGGAGGTGTATGGTCGCAGCGCCACTGCTGTACCCTTGTATTACAAACGAATCGTGGGTACCTTTCCATCACTGGTGTTTGTTCTTGTACTCATATTGTAGATATGAATCTTGTACTCAGTTTTGTACACTTAGTCCTCAGGTTCAAAGTTGTAACTTTATCCTCTCTTTTTTTTTATGACTATTGGTATTTTCAGGTAAATGCTTCCTTCGGTGCAGTAGACACGGAATCCTGTTTCGCTATAAATCACAGTAATGCAGTGCAGCAGGATGATCAGGCTATCAACATGGAATAAAGTTTTTTTCCTGGGCCAACAAAGGGTTGGTGGTGATGTCGTGACCCTAACGCACATGTCAGGTTGATACAAAGCCTCGTCCCCTCCACTGCAGGCATGACAAATTACACTAGTTACGCCTGGAACATCATCTCCGTTTTCTTTTACTTGAATGCGTTGCTCTCTACTGCACTGCTGCCAACGACTTTCATCGATCCTTTTCTCTCTCATCGATTTCTCTTTTAATGTAAGTAATCAGCTAATGTAACTTTGACGATACTATTTACGCCTGAAAATTGGAAGGGAGTCCTGGATAATCCGCGTAATCCTTACGAAGATACCATTGCTTCCTCGGCTCACCCAAACGTCAGATGTGGGAGCTGGAGAACACCTTTAGGCTGTTCCATTTTATAATTACTTGGTTTGGGAATAACATGAATCTAAAAACATGAAATTCTCAGCTCTGCTGCACTGGGGTGCCTGGCGCAACTAAGGTGGCGTTAACGGCGTCAGAGGATGTGAATGGAGTGAGCAAGGTTGATAATGTTTTGGCGGTGTGATGGGGTGATAAGGAGTGGTAGTCACGACATGTCTGGTGGAAAACGAGGTAGGTGTTCTGACCTCCTGCTTGGTGTAGACTGGGAGGGAGCTTTACCACTCGTGGGGCCACGCCTTTCACCTTTTTTTTTTTTTTTTTTTTTTTTTACTTTCCACTGGTATCTGCATTCATTTCCACTTGGCTGATCTTGTTCCACGAGCCCATAACTCTCTTGTTCACAAATGCTTCCTCCTCACGTCCCTCAGTACACTTCTGGTTCTCGTGTTCAGGTTGTGCCTCTAATTCTAGACTCGTTTCTGTGTCAACGTTCTCATGGTTTCCTAAAAATCTATACGGAGTTAAAATGTCTCCCCTTGCTCTTCTTTCTTCTAAGTCTGGCAGAATGAGGGCTGCATTCCCTTTGGGCACTTTCCAGGAACTGAAAGTTGCTCCTCAAATGACTGACCGACCGACTGCTGTGGCGTATTCCAGCTTAGGTTCGTTGGTCATGTGGGCTTTACGCCTATCGACTGTCAGGATCAATAAGGCCGTCAACTTCAGTTCATGACCACGAAAAAAACACCTTCATGTGGCCGAGCTAATTCCAAGAACACGCTCTCACTGCATATGTTGCCCTTGGCGGGAAAGGGTGAATGTATGCCATTTATATCTCCCTGAACATCTCGCTCTCCATATATACTTCGAGGTAATTTTAATAATGTGTGTAATTACTTATTTGCTCTATACAGGGAGACAGTTTTATACTCGTGGGGCCCCGTTGTTTATAACCCTCTACACCGTCAAGAATACTTGTATTTGTGTAAGTTACAAGCATTCACCGTCTCGTTGCTTGGACCATTCCAATCACCCATTACCTTTTCACTAAACCTGTATTTCTTTACATCCTTATTTGTCCAGCCTCTTTCTCAAGCTTCTGGTCATGATCTCTGGTAACTCTAATATTGCACCTCGTGATAAATGTTTACCGTCAACGTTATGTAGTTGATCTAAGGAACTTATAGGTTGTCATCAGGTCACCCCTCTCTCTCTCTTCCCTCCTCATAGGTAGACAGCTGTGTAGCCCTTAACCTTTCAATCTTCTGGACCTTCTAAGACTTTACTTTGTGTCTCTTAAGGCGTGGTGCCCAAACCTTAAAGGCATAATTCAACTTCGGTCTATGTTGTGAATAGCTTATCAAACATTAGGTGAATGCAGTTTTAATATCTGCCCGCAGACAATTCACCTTTTTCACAATTCTCCAGATGTGAAGCTTTGGTGACATAATAAGTACAATATCGCACCCTAGATCTCTCTGGCACATCGATTCCTGTAGCTTATTTCCAGCTGAGTCGTGGTATACAAGAGCCTTCTTGTGCTGAGTCCTGTCCTTATCACCTTGCACTTGCTTGGAGTATATGTTATCATCCACTTATCACACCAACTTTGGAGTTTGTCCAGGTCCTCCTGTGAGCTGATACAATCGTCTTCATTCCTTATTTCTCTCATGTCCATGGCATTATCCGCAAACATGTTCTGTACGACTTGAGTCCTTCGGGCAAGTCAGTTGCATACACTAAGAATAACAGTGGGCCCAAGACCGAGCCCTTTGGCACTCCACTTGTAACTTCAACCTATTTTGAGAAAGTGGGCTCTTATTTGCGTCCTTTGGTACCTTCCACATAGATAATCCTCGCTCTATCGAAGGAATTTGTCAATTACTCCTGCCCGTAGCTGTGGTTCCTTAATTAAACTCCAATAGGGTTAAAGGCTTTCTGGATGTCTAGAAACACAGAACTCACCCTGTCGTAGAAGTCGTAACAGGTTTGTTGGTATTTCCCGGTTAAGAAGTTTCTTCTTTGTAAATAGACACAATGACTGTGTGTGTGTGTGTGTGTGTGTGTGTGTGTGTGTGTGTGTGTGTGTGTGTGTGTTAAACGAGTGAAAGAAGTAAATAAAAACTAATGTAACGAAAACTAGAAATACATGGACAACCAAAGTCATATAATGACTCTCTGTACTGTTAAAGAGGAGTTGCTATTTCACCGCTTGAACTGTGAGGCTACGGCCAGAGCTTTGAGGATACATATACAACATATGGGTTGTGTGTAAAGTTTAATCCTCATCGGCCCTCGACGGTTCGACCCTTGGGTATGATGGCCCTTAAACTTTAAGGGTCAATTCAAAAGCCAGGTCATCAAACCCCAGGGTTCGTACCCTCGTGCTCATGGGTCGTACCGCTGTGCTCGAGGGTACGAGGCGGAAGCCGACGTGACGACACGAAGCTTCCAGAACATTCCACAACTTGAAGAACTGGTCGCAATTGCGGAAGGCGACGAGCCGGGCCCACAGGTTCGAATGCTTTTTTCCATTTACTTCTTTTTCTCCCGCGAACTGGTTCGTCGGTTCGTTAAGCTGAAATTACCGAGGAAGAACAGAATACTTTACTGATACGGACACCGTTATGTGAGGCTGTGAATTAACAGAAGTCCGGAGAAGCGAGATGGTGAATTAACAGGAGTGCGGATAAACGAGAGGAGATAGTATGAGATAGTATTGGACATTCGGATACAAGGAGTGAGGATTTATGAGGAAATTCGGATAAACGAGCGACTATTCGGTAGGATTTTGGAGGAAAATGATAAACACAGGAATATGGATAAATGAGGTGAAAGGTTAAGTGAGTGTGGCTAAACGAAGTACCGGACTGGTGAGAGTCCGGATAATGAGGTGACGACGAGCGAGGCGATCGACAGCGGTGTGATGGTGGCGGTGGTGAGGTCCGTGATAGTGACGAGGCTGGTTGGTTGGTGGTGGTGAAGGTAATGATGGTGGTCTGGGACGATAAATAGTAATGGTTAGAACGTATCTCTTGTAACTCTACCAACCTCCTCGTTTTCTGTAGCATTTCAACTCTGGTATCACACCACCACACAGGGAAAAGACAAATGACAGAATGGCAAATATCAGAGGCGGGTTACCCACTTCACAGCGCCCTTCAACACAGGTCACAGGTATTGTAAAAGCCAAATCTTCCTGAACGACAATAAATCGGCCAGTCCGTGAATCACGTGTGACATGTTCCCGATCGATCGGTTCCGTGGTAGCGAAGAATTTGTTTCTTTTCATCTCGATGAAGAAATAAATCCAAAACGGTCACCAAGGCTGTAAAAGGGAGCAGTGTCATGTACCGGTCCAAAGCGTGCCTCCCAACCCAGCGGAGTACCTGTCTCATGTACCGCTGCTGTGTACCTATCATATGGTGTACCTCAAAACACATTAGGGTACCTGTCTCATGTACAGCTGTGTACCGGTCAATGGTGTACCTCACTACCCATTGAGATATCTGTACTGCTGTGTACCGGTCGATGGTATACCTCACGACCCAACGGGATATCTGTACCGCTGTGTACCGGTCCATGGCGTACCTCACCACCGAGTGGGGTGCGTGTGGGGTACCTACCTCATCAGCGGTAGGGTTCACAAGGTATCGGCTATACACGAGAACGTGATGGGATAATACTGATAAAGATGATGGCAGAAGCCGGCCTCCCGCCGGAGAGGCCCATTACCCACGTCGGGGCCGTGAGCGAAACAGATAAGTCCGGACGGGAATGTATGCACAGTGAAGACCAGTTTCCCCTTCCACTGTGTAGCGGGAGAGTTAAGTGTCATTTTCTGCCTTCACAATTATTACCTGCTTGTTGCCGAGGAGGAGGAGGAGGAGGAGGAGGAGGAGGAGGGAGAAGACGGAAGACGTGGGGTAAAAGAACGCAACGTGAGGATAGCAGGTCAGTTCGCTACAACGAGGGTATGATAGATAACCACCAGCACAAGAATCTGACTCTGAGATAGGGAATAACGTGAACAGAAAACGTTGCAGGGGATATTTACAGTCGTGTGCATCTTCCTGAGGAGGAGGAGAGGGAAAATAAAGAACGGAAAGTGAAGAAAATAGATCTTATTTCCCCAACGAAAAGATGCCTTAAAACCTTCAACAGAAAAATTCAGACTCTGACACACGGAACAAAGTAAACAAAAACCATTCCGAGGGATTTTTAATTTCCTCCATCCTTCGCTGCTGTAAACATCCCTCCTGAGGTACTGCGTTACTGTACCTGTTCCAGTCCCTCACACTTGCACTGGAAGATCCAAACCGGCCCGGAAGGTAAACTTCTCCAGACAAGTCAGAACATAAATGTCTTTCCTCACCAATATATATATATTTTTTTTGAGGATCACGTCTGACACCTGTGCCTGTGGCAGCCCTCCTGACATCTCACCTGTACGACCCTTGAGCACGACCTTAGGGAACGACGGCACGACCCCTGTGCGGGAGTGGGAGGGCGGGAAGTGCCATCCTTGACCACGACGGGGATGACCCTTGGCTGTGACGGCCTGATTTTGACCTGACCCTTTAGGGCCAAGTCGAAGATCACCCCTTCATACTCAGAGGTAGTACACTCACGCTCGAGGGTCGTTCTCAAAGATCGTCCCGTCGTCCTCAAGGGCCTTGCCTGTCGTGCACAAGGGCCGCATCGCCGTGCTCTGAAGTGGTTTCACCCCCAGACAACCCCACATCCCCCGCCAGGTGAACACATCATGGCAACACTCCCTATCATTACGATAATTGAGGGTGTTTTAGTCAAGCCACAAAAATTGAACACCAAATAACTAGGATGGAATACCGGCAATGGTTGGTATAACCTGCTGAATGAGGCATAACGAAGGTAAATTACCATGTTAAATTAGGGCCCCAGCAGGTCCAGTAATGACAGCGTAAGAACCGGACTTGCGCAGGTCTGCTGATATGGGGAATAACTAGGATAATTCCCTAAACGCATAAACACACACACACACACACACACACACACACACACACGCAAGTGACGGCCATTACACCAATACACCTAGTACTTATTTCCATAATTATTCTAACTCAGTAATTGGCTCCTCCCGTCACAGGAACATAGGAAGACATGTTTTATGTTTGGATCATTATAGCCTCACGCCCCGAGAAAATAACTCAAAAGATTACAACTCTTTCTGCAGATTTGGATAGGCGTTCCTCAGGGGCTGGCGCCGATGAAGACAAGGCACATTTGGAGGTGGAAGGCGACAATGCTGAGGATGTGTTCCCCTGGTCCGTGCTGTGCAGTTGGCCGAGCACGCGCAAACTGCTTTCTTTTTTTACGAAGCCTAAACTGTATCTGGTCTGCCGTGTGGAGGCGCGCGAGCGCTCACAAACTGCTTCTTTCAATTTGCTGTGCCTCCGGCGAATGTTCATGATGCCGGCATGAACCTTGCAACACTGGATTCTAAAAGTAACTCGCTTTTTTTTTTTTTTACTTTTAATCATTAATTTTTTTTCTTTCATTATTCAACTTTCTCGCTCTGCCTGTGGCAAGATATATTATTAATATATATAAAGATCAATAGACAAGATCAAAATAATCCCTGGCTCTGGGTAAAATAAAGATCTCCCAAGATCTCGCACTTAACACTTCTCTACCCTCATGCTGTTTTCCGACACAGGGTTGCTTTCTAGTACCATGCCACACTGTCGTCAAGCCCGTCTCTTTCACGAGGCTGTTTTCTACCACAATGGCAACATGCTGTTGTTCTCTGCCAACATGCTGCTGTTCTCTACCACCATGCTGCTCTCTGCCATCAGGGTGTTCTTTGCCACCATGGTGTTCTCTGCCACCATGCTGTTCTCTGCCACCGTGCTGTTGTCAACCATCTTGCTGTTGTTAAAGGACCAGCAGTTCAGTGGATCAGCCACAAGCCATTACTTCCTGGCACCGCCCTTCTTATAATGACCTGCACCACAGGGTTCGGTGGGAGAGTCCACCTGTTGGCCTCGGGGTGTCGCTGTAATGACCAAAAGAGGCAAACAAAAGTAGATAACAGTGAGTACTATTATACCCCTCCTGAAGGAGAGCCATTAAGGCCACCGGTGGAGGCTGGCTGTAGACAGACCAATAAACAAGACCAAGCGACCTTGTGAACCAACCTCACACGTTACTCCCACCAGTGCCGTACTCATGAGCCTTAAAAAAGACATCAGAACCTCTTAGGCCGCCAACGTACCATTGTAACCATTATCCCTCGGTGGAACCTGGCTAAGTTCCTGCGCTGTTCCCACTTCTTTCCATAAGTCAGGGTCGTGGACTTGGAAACTCTAAGTTATCATGGAGTGGTAAGCTAGGCAAAGCATGGCGGGCCTCTATCGGGTTAGTAGGCTGTGATGGTATTTTCCCCGCGTTGCTTCACCAGTGATGTCTTTAACCAAGTCGTATTACAGAGTCATGTTCATTGTCTTGTCTTATAGTACTTGTTCCCCCTCTCTTGTGCGGTGTTAGTTAACTGTTAGTCATAGTCATAATAGTCAACCATATGTTCTTCTTAACTCCTTTTGAGTCTGACTCTTTCTTTCTTGAGTTCCAGCTGGTGTTTCCAGTGTTACCTTGCCAAAATGTCCGTCACCTCGCCTAGTGGATGGTTATAACACTGTTCTCTTGCTACCATGCCGCCCATGCTTCACCCTGCCACCATACAATTCACTGGCACCATGCCATCATGCTGTTCTCTGCCAACATGCTTTCTTCAACTGCTGTACAACATAGCGATGATCCCAGACCACGAAACCTTGTTATGTATGCCTTATGCATGGTATCTGTGCTCGCGAATATCGTCTGTACCTCTGCATCTTATTTCCACCTGCGAACATGTTCTCTTCATCCGTATTTATCGTCTGTGTTTGCGTATGGTAACTGTATTCGTGCACGTAATATGCACTTGTGCATATTGTGTTTTAATCATTCTCACTAAAACCTTTTTATCTCATTCATCTCTTTTTTAGTGTGTCCCAAAGCAAAGAAAGGGTCGAGATGAAGACTTGCAAGTAGAAGCAATTGCAAAAGAAGTCACACACTGGGACACAGATGTAATGCCTCTATGTACAGTTATTTTTTGACTATTTAAGGGTGACTGTGATGGGTGATTTCTTTTTTTTCCTCAGCTGTGTTGTTAGGTTGCTAATGACATCCATGTGGATAAGATGTGACTTGATTCGTCTGCTGAGATTTCAAATGAGGGCGCGAATGTTCACCACCACAAATGTGGCCCGGCGCAGGGAAAGGGAAAACCCACTTCCTCGAAAAAAAATATCTGTGGCGTTTTGAAAAATCTCTCCTATTGTGACACATATTTCTTTTTCAAGATCCATCATTAGAGAAGATCCTTCCACTTGAGTCTTTATCTTGGTTCACTGAGGAACTCCTACAGATCCCTCCACCAGAGCCCTTATTTTGGGCAGTGGGGACTCCCAACAGATCCCTCGCGTGATACCAATGGCTGCTTATCCTGCCCACGGCCAAAGCCCCACCAATCATTCTAATTTATGAAGCCTGTGAGTTCTGCCGTCTTAAGTCTTCCCTGATCACCCCGACGGCTCGTAAGTCCTGGTGTTTTGTATCTCTGCTTTCCACCGTTGAAAATACGTTTTCCTTTTATTCGCCTTTATCTATTTTCTTGGCTTGAGAAATAATGTTCTTTATTATTACCTTGGTCTATGAGTCATGTGCGCTTCTCATAGCACACAATCATTATTCTGAGACTTGCCTTCAGGCGCAATTTCTCTTCTCAAATCCCTTATAGCACGACCGCCTCAACTCTTGAATGTGAAGGCTTGGCCTCTGATCCAGGAGACGCAGCGTCGTGCCGTATACGTCGGAGTAGAACCCTGGACGAAAAGACTGAGGAGAAGTTTCTATTTTCTTTCTTATTACACTAAGCTGTCTGGTCTTGCCTCGGTAATAATGGATAAACCTGTCCCTCCAGGTGATTCCGGAACGTCAGAGAATGAAAGTAAATTACATACGACTGGGAGAAGAAAAAAACAACAACATTGCAGTCATGGTTCATGACCTCAGGAGGTTCCACAACCCAACTTTGCCTTCAATGTGAGGCTCTTCCCCCGTCCAGGTTAAAGTCTCTCCCAACAGCCGTTAACCTTTCAGGTGTTACGCTACAGATGCTGCCCTCAGCACTCCCTGCACATATGTCAAGAACTCACACGTGTCCCTTAACAGAGAAAAAGTCCTAAGTCATTTACCAGGTCGGCTTTCAGCCTATTCATCTTTCCAGTCTAACGTCTCAACCATTTCGATAAGTCAGGGAAATAGTTAATTTCTTTTGTCTTTAATAACAATGTAATTAAATATCTGTACAGTATAGGGCAGGAGTTTTACACTCATGGTGTGTGCGTGTGTGTGTGTGCGTGTGTGTGTGTGTGTGTGTGTGTGGTGTGTGTGTGTGTGTGTGTGTGTGTGTGTGTGTATGTGTTTTCCTTAGGAAGTCTCTTCCTCTCACTTCTGCAGAATAGGCTGCCAGTCTCTCTCCCTTAACGAGGTTGGATGGCTGACGGTAATGGGCCTATAGAGCGAGGGGCGTGCCGGTGTCCCGCTATTACCATATTACACTGTGAGGGGTGGGTGGGTGGCGTGATGGCTGGGGATGTAGGAGGGGCGGCTGGGTGGTTGGTGCTGGGTGCTGGGGTGGGTGGAGTGCTGAGTAGGAAGGGTAGAGTGGGTGGTAAGGTGTGTGGGTGGATGGATTAACGGGTGGAAAGGGGTGGGGTGGAATGGTTGGTAGGACCTGGCCTGACCCTTGTGATTCAGGTCGTAATCGAGGCTACCGTGCCCAAAAGTCGTGCCTTCGTCATCAATAGTCGTGCTCTCATGCTCAATGGTCGTACGTACCCGTGCACAGAGGGGTTAAACCACCAAGCCAGCTTCTCAGCAATTATAAACCGCCCAAGAAAACGGCCATTTAAACTGAGAGAGATCGACAAACTAGCATTTCACCAGTTAGAAAGAGCAACTGTACAGTTCTCGTCGCTACAAACTACCTTTTTAGAAGCTTAACACTGTTACAGTACCAACAGTTTAGCGAGCAACTGAAGACGTGTTACACAAAGAATGATCAAACTGACTAAAAATAGAAAACTATTATTTTATCAAACCTCTCAGACCCTGCAAACCAAAGGCTTACAAAGATGCAATAAACAGCCAAATAAAAGCATTATAAACCACGTTAACAAGCTACGATACCCTGTCAACCATCACCACATCATTAAACTGCCTGCCAAAACAACGTCGAAGTACTAAAGGCATAACGGCCACCAAACTCCAACATAAATACGTCAAATCTTCCTACTTCCTAACAGCTTCTTAACCAAAAGCCACAGCAACGCAGATGTGAACAAAGATCCGTTTTCTGGACCCTTCTGTAAACTGACAAAACCGACCAAGTTACAGGCCTTCACACTAAGCTAGTTATCATCCTCTTCCACATCAACAAAAACCAGCATATTCTTACAGTCTTATGGCCAATAAGGTAGCTTTTCATGCTCGGAGTAAGTACCACACATCTTGAGGAAACTTTATACACTGCGGTACAATCTTACAGAAAACACAAGGACACACAGAAACCGCCTTCCGGAATAATAAACAGTTTACCGAATTCTTCCACTAGAACTATGAGACATCGCCAGATACCGCTCAAAACCGTACAGCTCTACGTGGTTAAATCTACCATATCCTGAAGAAAAACTACGCTGGAATTCCTCAAAACTAGGAGCCACCAAGCTCAAACTCACAAGTTCTGGACCACGTGAGAAATCCTCAACGCCACTGGTGACTGCCTTTAAATGGACAGGAAACTTTGCTTTCCTATAACATTCTTCTCTTCATCTTTATCCCTTACCTTCCAAATTGTTCCTTACGGGAAAAATAATTTCATTTTTGACCGACACTACTACTACTACTACTACTACTGATACTACTACTACTACTGATACTACTACTGATACTACTACTACTACTGATACTACTACTACTACTACTACTACTACTACTGATACTACTACTACTACTACTACTACTGCTGCTGCTACTGGTAATGGCCAAGGACCACTCGACCCCTTGACCTTCCCTGCGTCAGGTTGGGCCTAGCAGGGCCGGGAGACCACCGCCGTTTGAACTCCGTCACACAGCGTCTGGGACTTGGCGACACACCTGTTGACACACCTGATATAGAAACCAGCCCCCCTACCTGTAATTACCCTTGACGAGGCGGTGGTGATAACTCTCCTAACCCCAGGCCGGCCGGGGGAATATGGGAAGAGGGGGTAAACAGAATATGTAAAGCGACCGAGACATCACAGGCACTCGATCACCTGGACTGTATAGAGCCAACTAAATACATGCGAATATGGGACAAGTTGCAGGGGGTAAGTAGGGTGAGGCTCTATGTCTTCACGACAAAGATACATACAAATTACAGACTTGCGAATACCAAAGGAAATAAGCCTGAGCTTATAAATACCTCGTTATGTCTCACGCGAATCACACATTTCCAAGTCAACTAATTTTATAACTTTCAAATCTTTTTACAGCGGCGGCATGAAAGAAAACAGTTAACGAGTATTTCAGCTTCGGGTACAAATGGCCTAACCCGCCAAGTAAGAGACAAGTAACCTAGCCTCTATGTAAATACAGTATGGGATCTACTATCACGTGCCTGGCGTCGCTCCTCCATCTCCTTATAATGGTAATAGGTAAATAGGTAATAGTAAATTGGAGTTGAGGAGGGGAGGAGAGGACAAACCAGAGGCGCCTTCAGCCAATATATCAATTTTGTTCACATTTCTCGCGTGGACAATAGAGCGTCGAGTTTTTTTGTGCGCCGGGCGTGAAATTTGTCGTTGGAGTCGACCAGTCCCCCGGCTGGGCGCTGACTGCAGGAAAGGTCCGCGGCCAGTTTGTGGTTGACCAGATGGTTCACGGCCAGGTAGTGGTCGATTAAGTAGCCCATAACCAGGTTGTGGTCGACCAGATGGTCCACGGCCTGATTGCGGTCGATCAGACGGTCCACGGCTAAGTTCTGATCGACCAGACGGTTCATGGCTAAGTAGTCGTAGAGAAAATGGTCCACAGCCTAGTAGTAGTTGACCAGACGGTCCAAGGCAAAGTGGTGGTTGACCAGATAGTCCACAGCCAAGTAGCAGTTGACAAGACAGTCCACGGCCAGGTACCAATCGACCAGACGGTCCACAGCCTGGTAGTAATCGACCAGACAGTTCGCAGCCAGGGTCGATCAGATAGTCTACGGCCTGGCAATGGTCGATCAAACAGTCTACAGCTAGGCAGTGGTCAAGACAGTCATTAGACAGGTAGCAGTCGACAAAACAGTTCATACAGCCAGGCAATGGTCGACCAGACAGTTTACAGTCAGGTGGTAGTCGAACAGACCGGCTACAGCCAGTGTTTGCAATGGCCGATTCAGATTTATGAAACAATTTATTGAGTCGATAATCCTTAGCTATGACATGTGGACTTTATTACTTATAAGGTCATTGCACGGCAACATCACAAGCCGACAAAACGTAACAAGAGTAACGAGTATGATTAAAGTTGTTTCGCACTATGATGCCCATTGATTTAAGAACATTTTGCACCTACAAAGCACAATGATTAAATTTCATTTTGCATCCATAATGCACCATGGTTTGAATACACATTTTGCTCCTATAATGCACGATGATGTAAGTGCATTTTGCACCTATAATGACATCATGATTTTATATAATATCTGTTTACAGTCACGTAAGCCAATGTGATGGAAATTTCCTTTTTAATTGTAGAAGTGATGTACTGCGTTGTTTCTTTTTTTTCTAAAAGCACACAGTAAATTTCATCATGCATTCATAACTGTAAAATAGCGTAGCAAACTTTTACACACTGTAAAAGGTTAAAAACACAAAAAGTACTTTGCTCATACAAAATGGTTATTCTACTACTAGCACATGTCAACCTACGTGCTATATAGACTAAATGAAAATATTGCCGCAGAAATTAATTCTAAGTTTCGAAGGTGAGCATTATATATATATATATATATATATATATATATATATATATATATATATATATATATATATATATATATATATATATATATATATGTGTGTGTGTGTGTGTGTGTATAACGAATCCATTAAAACTGAAATGATCCGGGCAAAATGCTATGTGAATAAACTATGAAAAGCTGAACTGCCCACACCGTCTGTGATCTACGATAAATGATACAAAACCATATTGTTCTTTTATGCCTATTAATGTATGTCCTGTATACAAGGCGTCAAAACATGGGCCAGGGGTTTTTCTACCATCGTGAAAAGAGGTTGAGTGGTTCAGTTAAGTTGAGGTTCTGCTGGTTAGGTGATTAGACTAGGATGGATAGTTAGGTTAGATTACAGGAGGTAAAAATGACATCTCTCAAATGCGCACAAGTTTGGTTACCGTCTGTCAAGTTACAAACAGAGTGTGCGCTGAAAGATGACGAAGAGCAGCGATGATGATACACACACACCTGAGCATCTGACCTGTTTGACGAGGGGAAATCGAGGAACAAGTGCGATTACGAACCAATCAAAGACTGAATAACTTCTACCATTACAATGATATAACAAAATGGCTGATAAAGAAATATCTTGACTTACTGAAACTTCCCTCGCTAGCGACCATTAAACAAGCCAGCTGTTTCGAACGATTCTCCAGCAAGAGATGAACAAGTCAAAACAGCCTCGTGCTGTTGTAGAATACAAACAAGGCATCATAAGCAACACATTTTTTATCTATACTTAATTGGATGGACCTCAGGAGTGGAGGGAGGCATTTGCTGATTGCCTGAGTCACCCGGTAATAATCACCCTAGACGGAGGAGCTGTGGCCTCAGCTGTGAGTGAGGCTTAAGCACCAGGAGACAAATACACGCCATTCTCGGGAGAAACACCTTTAAAAAGAGTTCAGGGGAGGCACACTTGACTCAGAAGGTTGATGACCACATAACTTTAGCTGACAATATTGTGAGCAAGACTGAGGATTTGCCAGGGCGGGGCGTGACAGGGAAAGGAGAAACAATGTTCGTGTAAAAGTGAATATAATGTATGCTTACCTATTACTAAACCTTTGAGCACGATGTTACAACACTCGAGTATGATAGCCTGGTCTTTGATCTGCCTCTTTTAAGGTCAGGTCAAAAGCCAGGCCATCATACTCATGGGTCGTACCATTGTGCTCGAGGGTTGCACCGTCGTGTTCAAGGATTTTACCGTCGAGCTGTAGGGGTTAAAGGGGAGGATATGTTAACGCGGTGCTTCTGCGGCGCTCTTCACCTGTGTGGCTGGTGGCGTGAATGGTTGATTGGGCGGCTCAAAGCTATCTAGTTGTGGTGATCGTGGTGGTGGTGGTGGAGTGGAGTGGAGGTTGCACCCTAAAAGCTGTGCCGGATTCTTTGGAAGTTATGTTCGTGCTACTTAACTAAACATTCGGTTACTAACATCTATCATACAGTCACAAGAGTTGAACACCTTACTGTAAGCTTCATTAATGGATACCATTGCAGAAAGGTCCCGAGCTTTGATATTAAATTTGACTCTCGAGTGGTTTTCAGTTTAATTTTCTAAAGACTTCTTAAAGTACACAGACGCCACATCCGGAAGCTTCCTTTACTTTGTCTTCTGCCCCTTGCATTTTACGTCACAAGTTTTTATTGCATGCGCAGTTAACGAATTATCCCATTTGCGATGTTTGGTATTCATTAATTCGCTTTTGACAATAACTGTTATTACGTCTACATTTTCATTATTTTTCTAAGACCGACGGTAATCTAAATAACTTCAAATGAAACGAGATGTTAGTGACTGGATACCAAGACTGAATAAGGAAATGTGATTAAACGGAAAGCTCCATACTCGCGGCCTGTTTACCGTACTTGCTGAATTGCAGGAGCAGATCAAGAGAGATCGGCAAAAAATGAAACACTCAGTATTCTAGGTCATCTGGTCACACAAAAAGCTCGACCACCTGCACATTCAACGAGAGCTCATCACATAACACCCAGAGCGATCTGCCAGTGAGGCTAAACACCAAGTGGTGAGCGACTGGGGAAAACAGCCTCATTCGCGGTTTCAGTTAACGAAATGTTGACGATCGATGCGTGATATTCGTAGACTTCATGAAGTCTAGGCTGTCTTTCGCGTTGGAAGTGTACAGGTGATGGCTGTGACCCAGGGCGGAGCAGTGACAAACCCATCTGTAAGACAGAGGCATCAGGAAGCTGAGAAGGTTGACAAAAGGCGCCACTGTGATGTGCTCGTTCCTCTCTCTCGGTCGGTTCCCCTAGCAACGAGACAACAAGTTATCTAATGTTCTGTGGCCACGCACGAGTAACACCCAAATAGACAAGAGATATACTAGAACTTTACCTTTGTGCCTCTACCATGTCCTGCGCTGGTACCAATAGGGGTTTCTTATGATCCTGTGACGCTACATTGACCATCTATTGATGTTAACATGGTCCCTACCTGAACTGTGGGGCTTACCGCAGTAGGTTAAGGTGTTATAATGATCGCTAGACCTTCAAAGCATGTGGCGTTACCATGGCTTGTGGTGCCACCATGATCCGTGGCACTGTCAAGACCTGTGGTAATACAATGACCAGTAATGCTACCATGATCCATGATTCCATCATGAAATGTGGTCCTACCGTGATCAACGATGTTAAAAAGTTGAAGAAATACCGTGGGTATGTGGTTCTTTCATATGTTGTGGTCCTAACACGTCATCATGACCCATTCTGTTACCATAATCCCCGGCAATAACACCTTCTCTTGCCAACGACAATGACACCTACTGGGGCTACCCTAGCCAATAGTAATACCATATTAGACCATGATCATTGATGCTTCCACGATCCATGGCAGTGCTATGGTCTTCAGATGCAATCATGCCAAGTGGTCTAATGATAGTATTAATGTTTTTATCTGTAAGAAAAAAAAAATCATTATTTTCCATGTGCTCTGGTGTTATGAGATTTAGTGAAAACAAGATATCTATTTGTTACTGTGATAATCTACTAACGCATTTTTCCAGGTATTACTATGACCCTCAGTATATATTTTACTTCACTGCTTGAAAATAGTGGTTATATATATATATATTTTCACCCCGATAAGAGATGAAAGTACATCAGTTGCCGTGTTTCAAATCTGACGCATAATCGAAGAAATGTAGTTTTAAAATGGACCTTTGGAACATCATCAATCATATACACTCAGTCGTGTATCTCATATTTTACAATATTTAGCGTAGTAGCGCAAGGTGTTTACATATATTCAGGCATAAAAATAATATTCACGTAGATGATAGTTGCCAAACATTATTTTCTCTACATACTTTATTTGACCAAGTCGTCCAAATAACTAACAGTTGCCAGATTGCCACACAAATAAAAACACCGTCAGTGGCTGTAAGAGAATGCCAGCTTTTCGAGTCCCGATATAAGTCAACATCAGACCACCATTTCATGGATGTAGGTACTTTGAATGACTTAGACAAACAAGCAACAGTTGGATGATGAAAACAAGAGCACAAAGGTACGCCCGTTGAGCAAGACGGTACGTACGACTCTCGGGTATGGTGGCATGACCTTTGACCTGATCCTGGTCTGGCGGTGAAGAATAACCATGTGTTAAACAACGGTATAATCCATCTCTCACTCTTGGCTCTGCGCTGGTAACTCAAATACTTAAATATAAAGTTTCAATCTCGATTCCTGGTTAATTTATAAGACTGTGGGTACACTCAATATCGGAACAGAGTGATCCATCACATACTCTTCTGGGGGATACATATGCATACACTTTTAACCGAAATCTCCCACTTCCGGGTTACTCTCTCGCTGCGTGGTGTCAGTCGCCAGATTGGCGGGAGTGACAACTGTTGCCGTGTATATATGTCGCTAGATTTAATGGCTGTCAACAGTTGAAGGTCACTCCACTAGAATCCGTACCAAACGCGAGACATATAAAGAAATTGAACAACGTACATTAATGTTGGACCAATGTTGTGAAATCTTTTGCCGTTGGATGACCTCAACCATACATGGTTGGTTGTTCCGAAAGACCAAATACGATGATTTTTTTTAATAAGCATATATGAATGATGAGTGATGTGACTAACTATGAAAAAAAGAATGTGACAAGTCTCAATATTCATCGAGGTTAGAATCAGGTATTTTTAACTAATTCCAACAAGACTCCAGCCCTGATGTTATACAGTGGACTAGCCAGGTTTGCTGGAGCAGACTGTAGCAGGTCAGCTTGAAACACCACACGCACCATCCTGCGCAGCCACCCACTGCAACTCTCTCTCCAGTAGTTTTGTAATCCTCTAAGTTTACATGTGTGTACATGTGTGCGTGTGTGTGTGTGTGTGTGTGTGTGTGTGTGTGTGTGTGTGTAAAACTGGTAAACGAGAATAAAAGTTAACATCAGAATACAATGGGCAATGTTTGTGAAAACACAATCTTTAACTTCCCACACATAATGGAGGCGTATGTCCGGGTTCCTTCCTTGAGAAGAAAAAATATCTAGTCAGAGGAAAAGGAACAGAGGACAATCAAGTGCGTGTATAAATCAGCAGCCTAGCCTAGCCCGGGCATGCACGGCCAGTTGGCTGGGTTTATGTTTTGTGCCAGATCTAAGCGCTTTTATTTCCCATTTTACTGTTGTTCTTCGTACTGTTACATTAGTGTTCGATGTTTGTGTGGTGTGTGTGCGTGTCTGAATATGTCCCTGAGTGTTGACTGTGTACCACGTTGTTGATGATTATATATATCTTTGTCCATGGCTGTGCGACCTGCAAGTGACCAGTGGCTGAGAATCATTATTGCGTATGTGGCTGTTTTGCGCACATGTGTTCACGCCTGTGAGCGTGCGTAGTTTTCATGTGTCGTTTCACCAATACGTAAAAGTTTATGTGATCAATATTTGTGTTATGTGGAATGAGTTTCATACTTGTGTCAACCTCGTCTCAACCTTGTATACACACCCTGTTTCCCCTCCGTTTTATGTGCACACACACACACACACACACACACAAGCCTTAGCCGGGTACCTTATCTATCGACCAACCCCGAGAGGATGAACAACTGTTATTGGCCCTGGACCGAATGTCGCACCCAAGACTCTAACCCATGTGGGCCCGAGCCCAGGCAGGATCATGCTGACTCAAGGGTAAGTAATGCTAATCGCCTGATTTGTTTCCACTTTCATTGGCTGCTTATGCATATAAAGGAAGTTTTCCACTTGGAGCCCCAACTCCTAACCCTGCATTTCCATCGTAACGGATCATCATCATTATTATTATTATCATTATTATTATCATTATTATTATTATTATTATTATTATTATTATTATTATTATCATTATTATTATCATTATCATTATCAATTCCATGGGCTACTTACATTTCCTTCTCCCCGCCTAGCTTGTTCCTCATGTCCCTCTGCAGTGTTCTGGCTCAGTGTCTACTTATGCCCTCTCGTTCCGGATTCCCTTCATTTCAAAGAAATCTAGGTTAACGTCATGGCTCCTCCTACAGATATGTTTGTAGGCACTGTGTCTACCCTCATCCTGTATCTAACAGAGGGCAGATGGAGGGAGGGGCTTCCGTCCTCTCTCGTAGCTTACTCAAGTTAATGTTGGTAACATTCTCGGAGCTGCCTTTTGGATTTTCATGCAGTTTCATATAGTTAGCTCAAGTTGAATGTGCGTCATCTGTATCACCCTAAATAATTCAGTTTATCCACGTAAAATCAAATTTGACGTTAACCAAAATATAGGCTGCCTCCTTTTGTATGTGTGGTTTACATGAATAGGGTAAAATTAATGAATCTGAAGATCTCTACGCATATGAATATATCAATTCTGTGTATCTATATACACTTACTGCCCTAGTAACTGAAAACGGCTCGGTTACGCCACTGGTATAAATATCAAAGCTGAGATCATGACTAGAGTGAGTTCTTCCTGCTGAAGTTTGTTTACGTGTTAAAGTATCGGCTGATCCTCGCTCGGCGTTACAGACGCGGATGAATCCTGATGCTGAATGTTTGTGAGTGCTTGGAGAAAATGCTTAAAGTGTTGTTAATAATGCTAAGGAGGCGACGTCACTGCCTCTACCACTAAACTGTCGACTTTTTACATTTTTTTCACATTACTCTGTACTAAACTTCGTAGCGAAGGAACCGTTTCGTATGGCTCAAAGTTTTGATTTGGTATCTCATTCGAATATAAGATTTCAAGCGATATGGATGATATATGGCTAAGATTTCTCCGACGTGACTTCACTGGCAAGATTCTACTCACGTTAGGATTATGTGATTACGCTTGATATACTGTTGGCTTGTGAATATGAAAATAATAAACATCCTGGATTGGTTATATATATAACCATCCGGCTGTGGATACGACGAGTAAACATGCTAGGTTTGGTAAGTGAGCCGGCCAACCACTGAGTTTAGCGCTAACACTCTTGGTTGGGTTGGTTGGTGGTCTTAGCTGGATCCTCCTAAACACTATGGCTTTACACATTTAATGAAGCCAACAAACCGTCGACATTTACGGAAACGAACTGCTGTGCTTCTCTTGGAACAGCAATGAATAGGGTGATATGAGACGTTCATTAATAAAAGAAAGAGACGTGGTGAAATGTTCATAGGACTATTACTGCCTAGGAGGTGAGTGCCGGGGAGAGGGAAGGTAAGTTAACGGGTCCGCGCTGTCACATTTTGTTGTTCCATGAGAAAGGAAGAACAGACACAAGGAAAGAAGACGAAGAAACAACCAAATATTACCCCTGTGAGCGATAACAAAACAGTACAGCGAGTGAAATGACATTCATTAGTAATTTAAATTTCATATCACTGGAATCAAGATCGTGAAATACTTCCTCAAGGAATCACAGTGATACGGTCTCGGAAAGAATCTCACGTGAGAAATGAATAAAAAAAAAAAAAATCTTTCGTGACGACCTCAATGTAACGGGTGTGTTCTTTTCTCCAAGGTGGACTGGCGGGATTAATTGGTGGCAGTCTTATCGTATGGCTGGCTGGGGCTGACAAAGGATAATAAATACTAGAGCAACTGAGAGGACAGCGAGTGGAAGAGAGGCGTAAGTACTTTTAGCCCCGCAGGCAAAGTACTGAAACTTCAGGACGAATTTTTCAGCAGTGGCCCGTATGTGGACAAATATCAAAATACATTTGCACAGAACTTTACCGGTTTTCTTCCAGATAAGACTTAAGATAATCCAGCCGCAATAAATAGTGCCGCTATCTCTGCCAGTACCTGACTTAAAGAAGCCGTCATTAACTCGTTCTACTGAGGTCGTAAGACGTCCTGGTATGCAGACAGTGGATGGTGTGACGTCTGGATGTGAGGATCCTAGGCGGTGTCAAACCTCAGTAGCGTGTGAGTGGTTTGTGCTAAGATGTGTGACATTTAGTGTGTATCTCCTGTCATATGGTGCCCATGTTGACAACTGATGTGTGATGATATCTGGTGTGTGGTGCCAAGTTGTGGGGCATCGTGTGTGACAAATGGGGCGAGCTGGAGGTGGGGTAGAGGAATAAGCACAACAGACATCTGGTAACTTGAGTTGCTGTCCGATCACGACACAGCAACAGGTGCCACGAGTCGCACACCTCCACTATCCCACCTTACGCCTTCCCACCCATACCCCCTCCTCCCCTCCAAACCCTACAACTCGCCCGCTTGCTAACAACTTGACTCAGCCTAACCTTGTTCTTCCCCTCTTCCACCACAAACACTATTTTTCTACTACTATACTCTTAAAAAATCCAACTACCCTGTTCTGTTCAACCTTACCAGTTTCCATTCTCTTCAACTAAGGCATTACCTTACTAGTTTCGTATCTTCAGTCAACTATATATTATCTTCTCAAAACTTTACTCTAACATATGATGAAAAAGCAAGTCTCGTCTATCAAGGAAATAACCATCCTAAGTTACGGTTTCTTTAAAGCCCTTGGATCACGATGGTACGACCCTAGGGTATAATAACTTGCCCTTAAACCAACCGTATCCATGCCAAGTTATATTTCATGAAATCCAAGCATGCTCTGTGGCCTTAGAGGAGCCAAATTGTCAGGACAAAAACCAGCCCATCATAGTTTAGGGTCGCATCGTTGTTTTCAAGGGTTGCAACATAATACTTAAGGATCGTTTGGTCACTCTCGAGGGTCGTAGCTTCGTGCTTAAGGGTCGTATCGTCAAGAGGTTAATGTTAGGCTGTAGTCGATTGATATCCGTATTGACGATCTCATAACTCGTCTCAGTGACAAAGTACGGATATATCGTAAGAATTATTGAATATAAGTAGTAACAAGGCTACGGCTGCTTGGACTGTGACAAACGATTCACACAGCACGCCAAGTGTAGGTCCTGTGTCGGTGCTCTGCTAACTTCGTCTTTAAAGTCTTGCAACTCACACGGGAAGGCTTGTGGAGTACTGTTCGGGAGGTTCAGGTGTGGGGTGTGAAGGGAGGAGCATGAGTGTTGCGTGCCGTGTTGACATGCCTGTAAAAAGCCTCGATCTTTCTGCTGTGTTGCTTAATATCATACCTGTGGAGCGTGGAGTGTTGTGGTGTGTTGCATGTGATATTTTCCTGCCCTAGTGAAAGTGGGCGTGGCCGCTTCATAATGAGTCTCGCAACAGCTCTGGGGCCGAGAACTTCAAAGGCCTCGAGTCACTACAGACGAGGTTTGTTAATACCAAGTCAGGGGTGAAGGTCACTGTCAGGTGTTACTTCAAATTCCCTGAACTATTACTTCTGACCCTCTGAGAGCAATGGATACACCCTTGGATATGATGCCATGACCTTTGTTGACTAGATCCTTAAGGGTCAGGCCAAAGCCCAGACCACCATACCTAAGGGTTGTAACATCATTCTTGAGAAGTTAGGTCGTACCCCGTCGCATCGTTACAAGAGGACTAAAGGTTTAAGATTGAGCTCATGTTCCGCTCCATAAACACTTGATCAGTCTTCTCCAAATCTGCAACAGAGACAGTAGAATAAACTGTTTTCATTAGATAAAAAAAAAACACCTGTGGACACATGACGCACAAATAGTGCTACACCTGTTTGCAAAGCGTTACAGCCTAGCACTCGTTTTAAGATACTGTGGCACTTTCAAGAGGTTAAACATGAGTTATACGGTGTTTCGTTTTTCTAAGCATACTGGAATAAACGTTACAGTATTGCATCATTATATTATGAAAGATGGACCAGACCACAAACCTCAAATGAGTACTGTTACAGACGCCGAAAATGCCTGTCTCAAGTGCAAAGACATGCGAAAGGCAACCATCACACATTTGTTCACTAACATGATCGTTATTCGAAGGCAATCCCGAACCCAGCAATATTTTGCTTTATAATTTTGACATCTAGATCAAGACCTTTCCCACATGTTAAACATTTGAGACTTGCGATACTTCAGAAAGTATACATTTGTATTCCTGGACTGCTCTGAATCGAAGTATAATACATACAGGATTTTAATGTTTGCTTTTCTGAGGTACTCGCGATAAAAGCGATATATTACACTCTACAACTATACTAAGTAATAAATGATGGTACCTAAGACTTTGTATCGTAACTGAATTTAACCTACGTTACTAGAGGTATGCTCGTAAAGTGAAAAGCTCATGGGTGAAGGTCAAGGGTAAACCAGTCAGTCTAGTCTTTTTTAACTGCCCATGGGCTCCCGATGAGCACGTGATTAGGAAGTTCACGGATGGTTTTTCTTCGCTCCCTTATTTCACATTCCCAATTTCGTGCATGACCAGTTAATACAGAAAAGTGACAAAGCGGCTTAATGGATTAAGTTATGGTAAAAAAAATGAATACAACACCACCACTCTGAGATATTAGCCCGCTATTGTCTGAAATCTACAAGTTCATATTTGGGTTTGAGAATATCCTAAAATACCACAGACCGAGTTCATTTTAAGTTTAAACTTACGAGTTATACTAAATTTGGTGTGGCTCAGCTCATGGGTCGCCTGCAGCCGGTATATCTACATCTCTGCCACCAAGACTCGGTACCAGCGCGCACCGCCAAGCCTCACGCTGTTCATTTCACGACAGTGTGTTAATACTTCCGATACATCCTCCTTTTTAGTGTTTCATATTCTCAAGGCCCTGAACAATGAGAACAAGCTCGATTATACCCATTACAGGGGGCAGAGTCTGAATTCAGTCAAACTGTGTACTGGTTAGTTGGGCAAGTCTACGCAGATGATAAAACTTGAACTACAATATACTCAAAACTTAGGTTATAGACTGTCGTGAAATATACAAGAATTTGCACTCCTCATATGCAGTCAACGTCTTACTACCAACCTTAGCGCTTCTAACAAATACGTATTTTTCTAATGTGGGTTTATGCTTGAAGGAATGTGCCACAAACGGAAAAAAAATTGTATTTCATTTGTACGTTCAGAAGTTCTTGATTTGTAATCTACAATGTTTTGATTCATCCACTCATTATTTTCCTTTTAGCAGTCGTACTGCGCACCTGCGCGTTCGCAAAGAAATATACGGAATTAATATGTTGATTTACATGCAATCTCTTGCTTTAGCAATTTACGACGCATTGAAAGGTCTACAGTTTGCTACAATGTATACGAGTGACTCATCAGATCGCCAGGTACCGAGGATACTGCGCCATGACAGTAGTTGAGGCCGGGTGCGCGGTGTCGGTTCCTGTCAGGCAGCGCGCGCGGCCAGTGTTGGCCGGGCGGGCCAGCACTAGGCAACGGACCCGTACATGGCTGCTTCCTGGACGTCCTCATCAGGAAATACCCGGAAATCTGTTCTCTCGGCAACTCTTATCTCCGGATAATTTGTGTTCACATACCTGCATGGCATTGTCATATATATATATATATATATATATATATATATATATATATATCGCAAGGAAAAACACTAATTTCCTGTCTTCTCAGTCATTTATATTGTCAACGCAAAACTTTCAAAACTATTTCCCTCGAGCTCTTGCCATAATAAATGTACCGGGGTGGAGGTGTGCTGTGTCTAGGTTTCCGAAGCTGCAGAGTGGCAGCGTTAGTCAGTTGTGGTAGTTTGGTGGCCTAGTTACCAGAAGCGTCCACGGCAACCCCACTGCGTGTCACAATGAACCCACAGTAAACCCCCTGGGTCTTGCTGCCGAGGGGAAATTCACCCCTCATTTCGTCACGCTTTACACCCATCCCAGAATTAACTTTTCAGCTAACGATGTACCACCGGCAAAGCAGCTGTCATATCTAAGAAGGTTCTACATTTCTCTCAGGTGTAACACGCAAAATCACATTAAATAATATGTCCCCTTGATGTCGTGCCCCCCCCCGTCCCCGTCCACCCCGATGCTCCCGGGGAGGGAGCCAGGGGTGTGTGTGTGTGTGTGTGTGTGTGTGTGTGTGTTGGGGGGGGGGGGGGGGAGCGTCTCGCCCCAAGCCTGGACGTGTCGCGCAATATTGATCTCGCCCTCACCTGATATACCGTTAAATTCATGCTGAACCAATACTACCGTTGATATAAGTTAGCAGAAGTGGGAAATAGTTGGATGTAGTGAGAAGAGTTCGTGTATTTAAAATAAATGAAGGAATAGCGTACTGATGATATTTACAATAACAATCATTTTGGCATTATCGTGCGCGGTCGAGTGCTGGCAGAATTTCCCGCCACCTTAAGTTAGTTTCCGGATGTACGATGACTTAACCACCGGCACAGAAAGAATTTCCCCAAAGGAACTTTTACTTACTCTATTTTTGCAGGGCCTCTCGTGTATCGAGCTTGGCGCAGCTGGAGGACTTTACCCCTTAGTTTCTTCAGTTAACTGCATTAGCCAAAGGGGATGATAAAACAAATAAATGTAGACGTTAAATGATGACTCCGATACAAATTTTGATATACAGCAAACGGTCATGAGTGGTTGTGTAACGAACTGTTCCCTGATCCCAATACCCCCCTCCCCAACGTATCCAGGTGAACACGGGGAAACTGATGACGCAATACGAGAACATGGCGCTTTGGTGGTTACTCCCTGTTTCAACAGCTGAATCTGAGGCCCCCAGTGAAAGCTCGTGTATTGCTCTAACTCAACCCTGATAATGTGCCACGTGCATTTCACTTTAATCAGCATAAAATCAAGGCATCTTGTAATATATGATGAGAAGAGGAAATAAAGGACCATGTATACTGATTGGAATGACTATAGTAGGTAATATACTAACGTTTTTATATCGTTGTCTCTATGTTCGGTTATAACGCTGCCCACCTCTGTAATAAAGAATTTGGTCAGCAAGACAGTTCAACTTCCTAGTGTTACTTATTGCATGGTAACCCACACTGCAGGCAAACACTTCACAATCACGTTAAGTATACGCAAGATAAGAAACATCCCAGAATTTCATTGCCAACCTTTAGAAGCAGCTTGTAGAATATTTAAAAGATTCATCACTAGTGTGAATCATAAGTAATAATACCAGTTAGGACTCTGGAAAAAAAAAATGGCTGTCGTCGGCTGATTGTCTGGTTTGCTGCTGATCAGTAAGCTTAAAAATAACCTGCTTGTGTATTTGATGTGGCGGGAGTGGATACAAAGATTGCGACCGACGACTGTATTTCAACCGAAACAGAATCTTGAGACGATCTCATTATGAAAAGCAGGAAATTTTTGACGCAATTCCTTTCTCTTAAGGAATTCATGCAGATTCAAGGCTGTGTTTCTTCCAGCAGCAAGGAAATGATGTACACCTCTGGAGTGTGAAGTTCCTCGACGGGAGTGTACTCCTTTTTCGTCAACAGTTGATACAGCCTTACCGAAGCGATCTACTGGTGGCGTAACCACAAACAGGCGGATTTTCTAAAGCACGACGGTACGCCAGATAAATACGACCATATTACCCCGAGATGATCGCCACAATCCTCAACACAACAGAACGACCCATGAGCACGTACGGTACGACGCGATCCTTCAGTTAACGACATGATCCTTGAGTATGATGGTGTACCTTTGACCTGACCCTTTAACAGTGAGTTTAGAGTTCAAACCAAGGGTTGTACCGTCGTGTTGAGATGGTTGATTCAATACAAAAAAAAAGGAGATGCAAGTACCATCTTACGGTACAAATCTTGCCTTTCAAAATGGTAACATTACTGTCATGCTAAATACAGCCATTATAATACGTTTCCTGAAGAAACAGTAATGTAAAAGAACTATTAATAGGTCCAAGTGCGAGTGTTACTGGTCGGGGCGCTTAGCCGTTACTGGTCTGAGTTCTAGAAAACATCACGTTAAACCTCCGGTGCACACACACATACGCTCACACCAGTCAGGCTAGTGTGTGTGTGTGTGTGTGTGTGTGTGTGTGTGTGTGTGTACAGACGCGTAGGAGTAAGGACATGGTACATGGTCAAAAGACGGGGCATCACGAGTGTAAAGCTCTCTTCCCTTAACACACAAATAGTAATAACAAACAGTATGAGAACTGGATGAATGGAATAAGCTAAATGATGAAACTGTAAATGCAGACGCTGTGCAGAAATATAAAAAGTGCAACAAAATGCAGGAGGTAGGACCCCATGAGTAGAGAGAGACCCGTACTGGACAAACAGGAAATTACATTCCCCCAGGATTAGGAGCATTATTGGCTAACAAGTCCCTTGAATACGCCGAAGTGTTTAACATGACGTCTAAACTGGCAACAACGACCGAATGACGGCCCTCCCATTCCCTCCAGCAGAACTACCCCTTTCTCCCCAGCCTCCTCGACAACCCCACGCCCCTTCCCAACCCCCTCAACCGCCCACTAGCCTAGCACTAGGTTATAGTAGGAAGTAGGAAGGGATCCCGGGGTGTACATACATGGGGTTGGCGGTGACGGCGGGACAACATGTGGACGGTTAAGCGACTCACCTGCGGACGACGTCAATGGACGAGTTGGGGGTCTCTGGACGGGGACTGGTGGAGGCTTCTAACGGGGGATGGAGGGGGCTCTAAAGGATGGAGAGGCAAGGATTTCTAAGAGGAACCAAAATAGTGGGTCTAGGCTGGAAAAAGGTGGGAGGCACCTTAGGGGGTCGGGAAGTACCGTGTTATGGAAGGAGGTAAAGGATGATTTGAGGCTACCAGGCGCAGGAGATACTGAGATGGGAAAATGGGGAAGATCAGTATGTAATTACCTATTCATACTGTACTGTACTGAACTGAACTATATGGAGCCATAACTCGAGCTTTCTCTGTTATATAGTTCTTTAAGCTACTGTATGGTGTGGTGTGTGTGTGTGTGTGTGTGTGTGTGTGTGTGTTAGCTTTATCTCAAATGGTTAACCTCTCCACTGAGGGACATTTTCTGGAGTTGTTTACATCGTCCGTTGATCAGCTGGGGCGGGGAGGAAGGGGGTGCGGATCCTGCCAATTACCAGCAGACGTAAAACTCCTCTCACCTCAGGCGGACAATTAAACGGTAATTAGCGATCGATATTGACGAGGGAAACACAGGGAAGGGGTTTGTCGTCCCGGTGGTGGTGGCGGCAAAGGGGCTGTTGTCCCAGGGAAGGTGGTGGCAGAGGCCGGAAGGGGCTATCATGAGGAAAATAGCGGCAGAGGGGCTGGCTGGGAGGGACTTTGTTGCCAGGGCCTAACAGGAACAGAGAAAGGCTGTGCTGTCAGGGATTGGTAAGAAGGGTTGTGGGAGGTGAGATGTTGTCAGGGAGGGGGGAGGGGAAATGCTGGGGTTTGGGGTGGGAAGGAAGTGTTCACGGAGCGTCTGGGAGGAAATTCTTGGAGAAGGGCTAGGAGGAAGTGCTTGGGGAAGGGTTAGGAGGAAAGTTAGCAGTAAACTATATGGTTACTATGATACTTCCTATGTCCAGTGCGATGTCAACTTTTTTCTTTGTAATTAACTTTGCAAGTAGCAACGTAATATAGCAAGGCAGACTTCACAAAACAACCTGAGTTCTAATAATATTGTGAAAAGATGGATAGGCTGAGTAATGTAGGTTAAGTTAAGCTAGTCTAGGTGGTTAGATTAGATTAAGCGCATGGTTAGATAACAGGCAAACTCGGGTCGCTCTTTCACAATATACATGTAGAAAAAAAACAATCCAGGTATGGGGATAGGGGATGTTACTGTCAAAAGACAAACAAAGTTTTTGCAAAGCAACACTAACGTCATAATAGGTATAGTTAGTAGGTTCACTAACAATATACATTTTTTAGGAACACGAACACTCAGCTTGAAACGCTTGTTTGCGCCAGACGCTGACTGATATCTAATATTTGGAGACTATATATACTGTTGTACATACAGAGTTAACTGGTTACAAGGGGATGAAGTTTTTATGGCTGACTGAATTTCTTTCACAACGTTTGTATGACTGACGAGATGTAAATATATATATATATATATATATATATATATATATATATATATATATATATATATATATATATATATATATAGAACATCAGTGACAGCGTATGACAAGCAAAATCATGAAACATTAGAAAAAAAATAATTTGGTATGACGTTCCTCCCACGTAACACAGATCACGCGACCTCTCCGCAGCTCACGTAGTCATTGAATACCTCAGAAATTACATTTATTTTTTTCATCCTGAAATGGAATATAAAAGGAATCGTGACGAGGAAGAACCAGGTACGTTTCTGCAATATCATGGAAAGTAGTGGCCTAATATCATTCAATGTTGGAGGAGAGTTTTACCACCTTACCCCAGACTTATCCTAACTACCAAACGTGGGGGAAAGCCGCGACAGCGGATATCAATAAACGTAACTTACCTCAGCTAAAACTTAATCAGCTAAACTAGCCTTACTAAAGGAATTAAGCACCTACCCCTGACTTAACCATCTATACTACCTAACCTGAATCTATCTAAAACTTAACATAAACCTAACCGCCTAACCTACAGTACGCACTTAAACTGAACGTAAACTTAGCCACCTGACCTAAGGTCCTTCCGCGACTAAGACCGGTGGGTAAGCCCTGTCCACCGCCCAAAGATAGGAACCGGTTCTTCATTTCACCAGACTTTTCCATTGGTAAAATAACCCACTTGGCAGAATATTCACATTCTTAAAACACCCTATGTGCCAGAGCACATTGTGAGCCTTCTATGTGAACATTATAATAATAATAATAATAATCTTCAGAGATATAATCCCGGTGTTATGTGCACGTCTCGTTATTTTTATTCTTCATTTTAGAGAGGAGATGCCGGTGTATGGGGGAATTTGCGCCAAGACTGTAATGGGAAGTTACGACGGAATAACATGTAATCACCTATTTGTATGGTACGGGGAGGGAGTCTTACATTTGAGGTCTCATCTTTTGACCTGGCTATGAGTGTTTCATTGTACAAATGTTCATGTTAACCTCCTCAGAAGGACACTAGAGAAAGGGAAAAGGTCAGAGACTTACAAACACGACGGGCTGGCTTATATCGTACCAAGATGAATTCAAGCTTTAACAACAGCCAACAAGCGCCCGCGCGCGCAGACTCCCCAAGGTCACTTTTCAAAGGGCAAAGGTCGAGGTCATACAAAAATTCGTCGCGCTACAGCTATACTTACTTACACGAGTCTTTGGTTAGCTGCCGAGGCCTGACAGCCTTACAACTGGCATAGGAAGCAAAAGGCTTATAAACAGATGGTACGACACGTCTGGAGGGAGCAGCACCGCCCCAAACCAGCCCACAGCCGCAGGGAAGAGAATCTTCATGTCATCCCCATGAATAGTACAGCACGGTGGTATGATCCATGAAAAAGGCGGGTCTGGCCTTTAACAAACCCTTTATTGTCAGGTCGAGTGTCAGGTATCTTACCCTAGGGTCGTGCCCTCATGCTCAAGAGTCGTACCATCGTGTTTAAGGGGTTGTAGACGGGATTGCAAGCCTGAGCTTTCCAACTGTTCCACATGTAATGGTTTAAGCACTTTCCCAATATTTCACGTAAATGTGTATATCTGTATCAACCTTCAGGCAGCAGACCAAGTGACGTCCCCTAGACATGATATCCTTCACTAATGTTAAAGGAATCCATCTCTCTCTCTCCTCATGGATCTTTTTCTTCAGCCAGTCACTCTCTAGCTCCATTTCCTGGTAAAGCATATATCATCAAATCTCTTCTCTCTTCCTACAGTGTCTGGACGCATCAGTAGTGAGCTGTGAGTCACACGGACGTCGCCTCCTACTGCTGGAGGTGTTGGCCCATCCGTTATTCTAAGGACCCCAACCAAACCCACCCACTGATTACGGCCCAAGTGATAAGAGAAATTACGCTCGTCTCTAGTGATAGACAGAGATCAAGAGGTCGGGAAAAGATGTCAGGAAGAGAGACAGGGGGGAGAGGAGAGGCGTGGGGGAGAGGGAAGGAAAAGGGTTGTAGAGAGAGACAGAATTACATAACATGATCTGGGATGACACCACGGCTCTCGTATTCTGCCGTCCCTCTCCTCCCCCTAGTGACCAGTGCAACGCCGCCCATCCCGGCATATGGCTGCCTCATAATTAGCGACAGTGGCCAATGTTGACCAATTACCTGTGGGTTGACCCTCCAGCTTGTTGACCCAACACTCCACCTCGCCCTGCTACTCCTCAGTCTCGAGTGTTATACACTCAACACCACAGCCCTTGAGCACGAGGGTACGACCCTTAGGTATGACAGCCTGGTGAGGTAAGGTAAGGCTGTCATATCCAAGGGTCTTCACATCCTTGCTCAAGGGTCGTACCGTCGTACTCAAAGGGTTGATTAAGCTACTCATCAAACAAGTAATCTAGTTTCGAAATGGAGTTTCTTCATCTATCTGGTTACGCAGAAACTTGACATGATGGCCAGCACCAAAAAGCTGTACTCAATGTCAACGGCTTAGCCGTCGACTTCAGAACACTGGAATTCTTTACAGAGTCTAGCCAATCAGCCAACGCATGGGGCGGAGGCCACACCATAGGTTACCCAGCCAGGACATGGGGCGGGGACCATACCGTGGGTCAGCCAAGAAGCCCCTGTCAGGTCCTGGACGTCCACGGAACTAACGAGAGCAGCAGCGGCAGGTGAATGAATTATAGAGCGTGAAGCCCGGACGCTACTGTTGCGTCCTAATGTAGTACTGTTCCATATGGTGGTGGTAGTGAGGGTCCTAGGAGTTGGCAACGGCGGTGGTGGCAGTGATGGCACAAGGCAGAGCGGGTTCGTATCAGATAGAGTTAGTGATGATGAAGGAAGCGATGATAAGAGATAAGATGTAGATAAGAGATTGATAGCATAGGGGGAGGGCGATCATAAGAGTCCATGAGAGGGGAGCCTCTTGCCTCACACGGACGTCAATCATGCACGTATCAAGGACACTAAGTACGGCCCATGCGTGACATCCAGACACTTATTCGTGTTGCTTTCGTGCCACACATCACTTACTGCGGCAGTGGGAGTTGATCGCTACTAGTAACCAGTACCACCAATGTAACGTTGCCAATTACTGTTACTCCTACTGTAATGCCACCAGTTACCGGTACCTCCACAGTAATGACACGAATTACTATTAATCCAAAGTAACGCCACAAATTACTGGTACCTCACTGTCACCCCGCAAGTGACTGGTATACCACTGTAAGTTACTGGTACCCCACTGTCACCTCGCAAGTTACTGGTACCTCACAGTAACCCCATAAGTTAATGATATCCCACTGTAACTCCGCAATTTTCTGGTATACCACTGTAACCCTGCAGATTACTGGTACCCCACTGTAAACCCACAAGTTAGTGGTATACCACTGTAACGCTGTAACTTACTGGTACCCCACTGTAACACCGCAAGTTACTGGTACCCAACGCAACCTTAACGCCATGAGTTAACTCATGAGTTACTGGTACACCCACTGTAAAGCCACGAGTTACTAGTGACCCCACTGTTAGACAACACTAGCAATATCATCAGTGTACAAGTAACACTAGCACTACCGTCAGTGTACAAGCAACACTGGGAGTACCTTCAGTGTTCAAGCAACGCTTGCAGCACTGTAAGTGTAAATCACTTACAGTACCGTCACGTACCAGCAACATTAGCAGTATCCTCAGTGTACAAGCAACACTTGCAGTACAGTCAGTGTAAAAGCAACACAAATAGTCCCGTCATCGTACAAGCAACACCAGCAGTACCGTCAGTGTTGAAGCAACTAATAGCAATACCATCAGTGTGCAAGCAACACTAGCATTACTCTCATCGTGTACAAGTACCATCAGCAGTACCGACAGTGTACAAGCAACACTAACAGCAGCGTCAGTGTACAAGTAACACTATCTGTAACGTTAGTGAACAAGCAATACTGGCAGTATCGTCAATGTAACACCAGTGTTACCAGGACTCGTATGACGATATGGACTCTCCATCGGCCGTTGACAAAAACAATAAAACAACTCCTGTCACTGACTCTCGCCCTACCAGTTTATCTGTTTGTAACGTGTGTGTGTGTGTGTGTGTGTCAGTCTCTATTCTCTGCCTGTGGTGTGGCCAGCACTGCCCCCTAGTGACCACCATCCCCAGAGGTTGGCAGCTCGCCTGTTACCACTCCGCTGGTTTATGTAATTCTCTGGGGTCAAAATGTTTGGTATGATACCGATTTTTCACCCCACTGCTGTAGTTCTCGTTACAAAGTTTCATAAAAGAATCATCTGTCTTTTTCTTATGACTTCAATGTAACACGAAACCTCAAAAAAAAAAAAAAATACTGACTTTTACCATGAATTTCCTTCATATAAACGTCCTGTAACTAGGGCATCATATTTAGTCTTCAATATCTTTTTTTTAACACATCACTTGGTTAGGTGTATCCATCCCTGCCACTGTTTTCTCATCAAAACAAGACAAAACCCTGCCGTCTTAACAGTGTTTCCTGAATCAATTACTTTTTTTTTTTTTTCTCTCGTCTCCTCCGAACATTATTTCCAACCACGTTCACTCTCCTAACTCCATGGCCGCGGGCAAACCACTCACGTATGCATGCCCTCCGCTAGCTCCCGTTCTATTGCATGCATTTCTTTGCCGTGCCTGACATTTATTTCGGTAATGAATTATAATACTCATATCAGCATTCCTAGCATATTTGCCGAGTTCCATCTCTCTCCCTTTATAGATGTTCTGGTTATTAACCTGGCCGTTTATAACCACCATGTAATTCAGCGTCTACTTCACCCGGCCAAGTGGGTTACCCATATATTTGCTAGGTTAAACCCACAGCATATCTTGATCCTTCACTATGTTAATTTTCTGCCTCTGATGCATGGCCACATCACAGCCTGACTACATGCACTTTTTTTTTTTATATTATTTTCGTACACCATTCCAAAATGTTTCGCAAGTTTAGCGGGTGCCGAGTGACCTGTGACTAAAAACAGAGGTCAAGACTACTATTCTTCAACTTTTCCCCAAATTTTCCTAGCTACAGCAACTCTCTTACAGTTTACCAAAAAACCTATGTGCTTCTTTCATTTACAATTACAATCTATTTAGTTAAGGTATCCCTTAACAAAAAGAAAACGTGATGGTTGCGCCATTTGATGCGTTTTCTTTGTATCTTCGTACAGCATAATAGCACGAATAGCACCACGATTTTTATGGTAATAAGACCTTGGGTTGGAGGTCCTACACAGGCTGTACTTGTACTGTAAAGCTTACAGCACGGGCACAGCTTTAATAATAATAAATCATTCCATTTATGCTATGAGCACTTTTACTGACTCGTTTAACAACATCCCAGCAGTCAAGCATGACAACATCTTACCATTACATATAAACAATTCTAAATATAAACAGCGTAGTTACGAAAAAAAAAAAAGGTGACAAACTAATACCAAGGCATGAAATGATCGACTGGACCTGTAGTAAGGTGGAACAATGGCTCCAGGGATGAGGCTTTTTCACTACAAACATCTGAAGTCCACCACAGACCATGAAGTCATGAGCGGAATGTCGTCGAGGCGATGCGCAGCACTGACGCAGCTCGGTGACGAATTCCTGAAAGCTGAGTGTTTACAAAAGACCATGTCTGAGCACAGAGTGAGCAGGAATGTCTGCCAGCCCTACCCAACCCAACAACCTTGGTTGATAGAAACTCTTACCTAATTTTCACTGGTCACGTTCTTCCAACGTACCTCAAACAAAATTTACAATGTTTCCCAGTCACGTGTATAAACATTGACATAAGTGTTTAATGCATCTTATTCAACGGTTGACCTCAGGTTTTAAATTTGAAGAGATGTGGTGCCATCCCTGACGTGCCTCGCAGATGACACTTGAGTGGTCTAAAGCAACCAGCGATGGCCCCTTAGTCACCATACTTACGAGATATGCAAACCACTGTATCATGACAGTGATGAATGTAATGCACTGACAGCATTTTTCCGAATATGGTTTCGGTGAATTACACATGACAACTTGAGAATGGATGAGCGGCGAATGAGACCTTTTCTTTTCCTTTGTTCCTGGTGCTACCTCGCAAACGCAATACACACACACACACACACACACACACACATATATATAAATATATATATATATATATATATATATATATATATATATATATATATATATATATATATATATATAGTGTAAAATCAGCCCCTCATGCTAGATCTGGAGGTGGGATGGTTGCGATATTTACGCCAATAGTTCCGTTGAATGGTAGCTAATGACTTTGACCCCACAAACCAAACGACACAGTACACTCTTCCTGTGTAACTGCTTTTTTCAGACTGATCGAAAGCAATCGATACCTCATACAAAGCCGTAAAAAAACCTATCAGTTGATTTGGATGTATTATTGTGTAACTGACAAGTGGATGGAAAAAACTATATATATATATATATATACACGAGTGGTTCCCAACCATGGGACTGCGACCACAAGTGGGATCGCCAAGCATTATTCTTGGGGATCGTGAAGACATCGAGGCTTCTCCCCGGCTGTCAAAACATATCTGATCCGATGCCAAAGGCGGCAGCTCTCCCGCGTCAACGTATATTTTGAGAGTGTTATTTAGCCCGAGTTGTTTTGCTGTTTGCTATTTTCAGTAACCTCAGTCTTCTTATCTTGAAAAACGCTAAAGCATAAGTTGCATTATTCTTGACTGGGGATGCAATAATCTTAGAAAAACTAATGGGTCATAGAAAAAGGCTCATATATATATATATATATACATATATATATATATATATATATATATATATATATATATATATATATATATATATATATGGTCACGACCCTTTCTATAAGGCTCCTGCGATTCCAAGGCTGCACTGATATGGGAACGGAAAAGTGATCTTTAGAGACTATTATACTTATGTTCATCCAATGACAATTTTAAAGCCTCGCGTTTTTTTTTTTTTCAACATAACACGGACAAAACATGCCCCAATCAAAGGCCATCTCAGATGAAAGGAAAACATTAAAATGCTTCAGGCGAAAACGATATATATATATATATATATATATATATATATATATATATATATATATATATATATATATTTTTTTTTTTTTTTTTTTTTTTTTTTTATACTTTGTTGCTGTCTCCCGCGTTTGCGAGGTAGCGCAAGGAAACAGACGAAAGAAATGGCCCAACCCCCCCCCCCCCCATACACATGTACATACACACGTCCACACACGCAAATATACATACCTACACAGCTTTCCATGGTTTACCCCAGACGCTTCACATGCCTTGCTTCAATCCACTGACAGCACGTCAACCCCTGTATACCACATCGACTCCAATTCACTCTATTCTTGCCCTCCTTTCACCCTCCTGCATGTTCAGGCCCCGATCACACAAAATCTTTTTCACTCCATCTTTCCACCTCCAATTTGGTCTCCCTCTTCTCCTCGTTCCCTCCACCTCCGACACATATATCCTCTTGGTCAATCTCTCCTCACTCATTCTCTCCATGTGCCCAAACCATTTCAAAACACCCTCCTCTGCTCTCTCAACCACGCTCTTTTGATTTCCACACATCTCTCTTACCCTTACGTTACTTACTCGATCAAACCACCTCACACCACACATTGTCCTCAAACATCTCATTTCCAGCACATCCATCCTCCTGCGCACAACTCTATCCATAGCCCACGCCTCGCAACCATACAACATTGTTGGAACCACTATTCCTTCAAACATACCCATTTTTGCTTTCCGAGATAATGTTCTCGACTTCCACACATTCTTCAAGGCTCCCAGGATTTTCGCCCCCTCCCCCACCCTATGATCCACTTCCGCTTCCATGGTTCCATCCGCTGCCAGATCCACTCCCAGATATCTAAAACACTTTACTTCCTCCAGTTTTTCTCCATTCAAACTTACCTCCCAATTGACTTGACCCTCAACCCTACTGTACCTAATAACCTTGCTCTTATTCACATTTACTCTTAACTTTCTTCTTTCACACACTTTACCAAACTCAGTCACCAGCTTCTGCAGTTTCTCATATATATATATATATATATATATATATATATATATATATATATATATATATATATATATATATACTTTTCTGCTCACAAAATGTAAGCATTTCCTTACAATGTAAATTCGATTCAGTATGGATAACCGCGAAAAGAAACTTTATACAAAAGAAAAGAAAATCATGACCTTTACAGTATGTTGATATATGCTTTATTTATTAATGGAAGTTCTGGAGATGTGGGATAAATAGGGTTGCGCCTCCAATTCCAGCAGGTCAGTGAGACACTTCGACAACTAATAGAAGAGCGATGCGTGTAGCGTCGTCTTCCAATCAGTGTCTGTAGCGTCGTTTCCATTGGAGTCTGGTTGATTTCATGAGGCTGGTAAAAAAAAAAACCCTGTGATCCTCCCACATCCTAACAGTCACTTTTAAGATACTGATACTACAGTGTTTTCGTAACTAACAGCTAACAGAGGCTATCATCTCCTCTAAGCTAACAATAACAAGCTGCTCGCGGAATCCTACATAATATGAATCAGGCAAAAACTGGCATCATAATCGTCAACAGTAAAATTATCATTTTCTTGTACACAATATCGCCCTTATCACTTTTTTCCTTCATTAATAATAATAATCCCGCAGATGCCGGGGTCTAGCCGTTGAGGAAATCTTCCACTGGTTGAGATGGGAGCGGCTTCCCTCAGGCTCGAGAGGCGTGTATTATTAATTAAGGCCAAGAAGTTACGTCCACGCCGATGGCTTCACCAGATCCCCCCGATCCCTCCTCCCTACTCCCACCCAACAGCCCGCCAGTCCCGGAACTATAGAGGACAACATCCATTAGGGAGACGTAAAAACTCTTGTATTTGTTTATTGTTTCGAGGTCCCGTCTGGAGTGTCAGTTTACTGTTCGTGTTGACTGACGTCTCAAGTTTACTAGACTGTAACTCACTTATATAACATTTCTTGTTTCTACTTTACTGGTGGTGTTTTAATTCCAATCAATGGTGCTATTGTTTTCTTATCTGTTGCTTAGAAAATAAGACTGTTTAGCCTCATGTCAGAGATTGCACAGTTATGTAAATAAACTTCCCAGATGTTACAATTTCTTTTCGACGTCAGTCACGAAGTGTACAAACTCATTATCAGCGGAAAGAACACGTGAACAAGATTTTTACCACAAGAAATTACGAAAAACATATTTTTCTTCATATTTTTAAGTATGACTAACTCATAGGTACAGAATCCTATCTAATATCCACTAAGCAATCACTAGCCGTTTAATGAAATAACAAACACTACATCGGAACCTTACCAGTTTTTGAAACTGGTATGCTTTAACGTATGGCTGCTGGTAGCGATTATATGCAGTAACATACACACTTCGATTTTGGTAGAAGAGCCGTCAAAATGACAATGGCACAGTGTCAGACAAAGACCTGGAGAACTCAACAATAAACAAATTCGCGTATGCTGTCATACTGGGGTCATCAACATGTTCACTGGTACTGATGATGCAGACAGGGAATATCTCTCGAAAGATGTAAAGATGAAGGGATAAAACAGAGAGACACGGAATAATAGTATAGTATATGGGCTGTAGATGAATGGAATAAACTGAATTATGAGAGTGAATGTGGACACCACGCAGGTTTGAAAAGCTAACTGACAACAGAGAAAGTTCAGAAGAAGGTACCCCACGAGTATTAAAACTCTCAGTACAGTACAAATAGGTAATTAGACCCATGATGCTCTAACGACACACTCTTGTGCAACGACTTACGGCCAGCATATAGCTCACATCATATGTAGTTTAATTGTTAAAGACCATAAGACAATAAAGTCAAAGCTAATGACAATATGGATTCTCAGGGCAGCATCCCGGCCAGAAAATAGTGATGAGGTTGCCAGGGCTGCTCTGAGGAGTCGTCTTATAGAGATTCCACTCAGTCATGAACAAGTCCAGAAAATGAACTTAAAACTAGCAGTACTGATAACACAACAACACTACTGAAAACTTGAGCCTAAGATCAACACCAGCACAATGGTACTATAAGGGTAACCAGTTAGGAAATGAAATCTCTCACCTGGGATATGAATAAGCGGGATGAAGGCATACTTCACCGCCGGAGACTAGGTTACTTAAATATATGGGTCAAATGAGGCCCAATTCTCTCTAAAAAGGCGTTCGAGGTGTTCTAAGGGCATATACAACAACGGAAGCCCATGCCACAAAAAAGGTGGCTTTTCCATCCGTCAAACTGTCTAATTTACTCATATTTTTCAGAAATGCTTAGGTACTCGAAGAAATTTTCAATTTTGTAAATACTTTTTATTTACAATATTGAGCAGGAAGTTTTAATCCTTCCTTTCTCTCTCTCCTGAAGTAACTGAGTAATCTGAACAAGCTTAAAGGAACTTCAGCACATCAGCTCGATCTGCTGACCTCGCAGCAGGCGGCCACCACCGGACGAGAGGAGGGAGGGGAGGTCGCACTCAAAACTCTACAGTAAACACACGCCACGTTTCATATCCCGATTTACTCGACTCGCTTGGCTTTGTGCCGGGCTGGGGAGCTGCGGCTTTCAGGGTTTTGTCTCTAAATATCTCGTTATCGCATTAGTGAGTTAGTGAGAGAAGTGTTAGGACAATAAGCAGCGACCATACTGATGGCATACTTTTTCCGTCCTACCGCAAGTCGAGGGTTGGCTTTGCTTTGATCTGAGGCGCGTGAGGTGTTTTTTGAGTCGGTAATTCGTCTCAAAGAAATATTCCATTACTGCTCTTAGGTTCAGTCTACTCGCTGCTGGGGTTCAAAAGGAATGATATTCACGAAGTTTTGATTAACTTTGTCCACTTTATCTTCTAATCTTCCTCAAAGACTTCAAACAATGTAGCCTCACATATTCTACGGGGCAATTGCTCTAAGAGGCCCGACATCCATATTTACTATTCCTTATCCTTAGTGTCTGCTACGTTAATATTAATCGCTGGGTAGAAAGACCTTCAATGAACTGTAACTTGCCTTGTAATACTTAATTTTCGGCAGGATTTGTACTGTTTAATAGCACCGCATAATTCCCCTGAAAAGAAAATGGTCTAGTAATCTACTTTCCACCACTGTTTTAGGTAACAAACGGGACAAGACACTGCAGTACAATACGTACGAAGTTATCCGTGATTCACTATACATCGATTCGAATTAACAGCTATTTACATCTTGTGATCATGTGCAGTTCTCAAATACTGTTTGAGTTTGCCGTTATTTAATGGCTTACTATGCCTTCACCTGACACAACGCAGTTTCAAGGATATAGCACAAATCCAGTTTGCACTAATTTTCGTCCCAGTGCGAAAGCATATAAATCTACCTCAGGTTTCGGTAACGACTGTCCCACCCACCCACTTGCACCCGTTGGTGGTGTACGGAGTTTACCCGCAAATCGGGTTTATCATTGTAATCATGCACCTCCCCTCCGCAGATATCTACGTAAGTGCTATCATCACCAGGGGTGTATCCTGGCATCACCCGCCCCGTCAGGATGTAAACATTCTCTCCAATGACCGTCTGGCTTCGGAGTTTGCCTCATCTGCTCTTTTATATTTACTTTTCATGAGAGTTTTAGACGATACAATAATTGGCATAAAAGTGGAAAAAAAGTATTCTAAAAAGGTACATACAAAAATTTCCTGACCTTGTTCAAAACGTCCAATTTTTCTTCCAAGATATTGCGAGACTTCCACATTCCATGTTGAGCCAAATGACCTTCCCAAAGCAGAATCTTTACTCAGGAACACTATCTTCACCATGCACCTACTCAACCACCATAATGCTTACGTTAAGATAGGCAAACTAAACACTGAAGCAGTCCAATCAGAATGTCCTTTTTGTTCAACTTTGTCAAGCGAAGTTTCCTTGGACTCACCACAGATTGAGTAAACATTGCTCCAGCAAGAGGTCTGTAATGTAAAATTCAATAATGATACAGATAAGTTGGTTGGTGTCGCAGAAAAATCAAAATACATTCTTGGCAGTGGTTTTATATATATATATATATATATATATATATATATTGGAAAGGATCACAATTTTGCGCGTGATTAAGATATTCATTTTCCCCGTGGACTCATAGGATTATATATATATATATATATATATATATATATATATATATATATATATATATATATATATATATATATATATATATATACATACATATATATATATATATATATATATATATATATATATATATATATATATATATATATATATATATATATATCGAATACAAGGAGTCTTTAGTTGCAACTGTCACACAAATTGTGAAATTATAACCCTCCTCCCTTACATCAATCGTAAATTGTACAGTATTTCTGTCCTCCCATTCATTGGATACAGTTACTGATGTATAGTTATTAAGCTAATGGCAATGCCATATGTTTGTGATAAAGATTTTGAATATTATAACAGCTGCCTCATTTGAACAGAATATTAGTCAAAGTCAGTTGGTGTTTGAGGAAGTATATGGCAATAACGTTGCCTGATTCACACCTCTGAATTAACTGGTTTCCTGTCGTTAATTAAATAGAAAACAGGCCTCGCCAGATGAATTAATTCACTTGATTGGTGAATGATGATGAATAGTTGCTTGATTGGCTGAACAGCGATGAATACCGTCATTTGATTCAGTGAATATCAATGAATGCGGTCACTTGATTGTCTCACGAGACTTGCCAAATGTTACCAGTGCCCTTAATTGGTACCATGCAGTCCCTGCCTATACATATTCATTCTACGTTCTTTTTTCCTTTTTTGGCGCACTCGTGATAAAACAAGTGGAATATGCACTTCAACATCTTTCAGCATACCATTGCCATTGTTTTTGAATGCGGAATTCCGTTTGAATTGAACTGCGTATGAACGCCACACAGGAAAAAAAAATACGGGTTTAGCGACACGCAAGAGGAGTCAGGTATCAAATCTAACTACCATTTGTAGGCCTTTCATTACGACATCACTAACTCGCAACAACCCCAGACTCACATTTATAGGTCAGCAATATTCCCGGACACAATGATCATGCGTTGAGACATATTAGTGTTTACATCCTGTCATGTTATTTTGTGGTATTGTGATGACTAATGCAGGTCTGGATTAACATCACCACGAAAAATACAGCAATCTTTCTTTCTCTTGTTTTTTGTTGATTTAATGCATGTTACATATTACTGGATAAGATACGCAACATGTCACTTGGCTGGAATGGAAAAACTATAAACGGAAAAGAATAATCATGTAAACACAGGGATAAACTTATCGTGGTATTTACGGTGGATGCAAAACTTACCAAACACAGGCAAAAGCGACTGGTCATGGCAGAGGAGGGCGAGGAACCTACGTTTAAGCCATAAGACTGCTGGTGGAAAAATCTCCAATTCCCGTATATATATATATATATATATATATATATATATATATATATATATATATATATATATATATATTTTTTTTTTCTTTTTTTTTGTCGCTGTCTCCCGCGTTTGCGAGGTAGCGCAAGGAAACAGACGAAGGAAATGGCCCAACCCACCCCCATACACATGCCTTGATTCAATCCACTGACAGCACATCAACCCCGGTATACCACATCGCTCCAATTCACTCTATTCTTTGCCCTCCTTTCACCCTCCTGCATGTTCAGGCCCCGATCACACAAAATCTTTTTCACTCCATCTTTCCACCTCCAATTTGGTCTCCCTCTTCTCCTCGTTCCCTCCACCCCCGACACATATATCCTCTTGGTCAATCTTTCCTCATTCATTCTCTCCATGTGACCAAACCATTTCAAAACACCCTCTTCTGCTCTCTCAACCACGCTCTTTTTATTTCCACACATCTCTCTTACCCTTACGTTACTTACTCGATCAAACCACACACCACACATTGTCCTCAAACATCTCATTTCCAGCACATCCATCCTCCTGCGCACAACTCTATCCATAGTCCACGCCTCGCAACCATACAACATTGTTGGAACCACTATTCCTTCAAACATACCCATTTTTGCTTTCCGAGATAATGTTCTCGACTTCCACACATTCTTCAAGGCTCCCAGAATTTTCGCCCCCTCCCGCACCCTATGATCCACTTCCGCTTCCATGGTTCCATCCGCTGCCAGATCCACTCCCAGATATCTATCTAAAACACTTCACTTCCTCCAGTTTTTCTCCATTCAAACTCACCTCCCAATTGAATTGACCCTCAACCCTACTGTACCTAATAACCTTGCTCTTATTCACATTTACTCTTAACTTTCTTCTTTCACACACTTTACCAAACTCAGTCACCAGCTTCTGCAGTTTCTCACGTGAATCAGCCTCCAGCGCTGTATCATCAGCGAACAACAACTGACTCACTTCCCAAGCTCTCTCATCCCCAACAGACTTCATACTTGCCCCTCTTTCCAAAACTCTTGCATTCACCTCCCTAACAACCCCATCCATAAACAAATTAAACAACCATGGAGACATCACACACCCCTGCCGCAAACCTACATTCACTGAGAACCAATCACTTTCCTCTCTTCCTACACGTACACATGCCTTACATCCTCGATAAAAACTTTTCACTGCTTCTAACAACTTGCCTCCCACACCATATATTCTTAATACCTTCCACAGAGCATCTCTGGTGACTGAGTTTGGTAAAGTGTGTGGAAGAAGAAAGTTAAGAGTAAATGTGAATAAGAGCAAGGTTATTAGGTACAGTAGGGTTGAGGGTCAAGTCAATTGGGAGGTGAGTTTGAATGGAGAAAAACTGGAGGAAGTGAAGTGTTTTAGATATCTGGGAGTGGATCTGGCAGCGGATGGAACCATGGAAGCGGAAGTGGATCATAGGGTGGGGGAGGGGGCGAAAATTCTGGGAGCCTTGAAGAATGTGTTGAAGTCGAGAACATTATCTCGGAAAGCAAAAATGGGTATGTTTGAAGGAATAGTGGTTCCAACAATGTTGTATGGTTGCGAGGCGTGGGCTATGGATAGAGTTGTGCGCAGGAGGATGGATGTGCTGGAAATGAGATGTTTGAGGACAATGTGTGGTGTGAGGTGGTTTGATCGAGTAAGTAACGTAAGGGTAAGAGAGATGTGTGGAAATAAAAAGAGCGTGGTTGAGAGAGCAGAAGAGGGTGTTTTGAAATGGTTTGGGCACATGGAGAGAATGAGTGAGGAAAGATTGACCAAGAGGATATATGTGTCGGAGGTGGAGGGAACGAGGAGAAGAGGGAGACCAAATTGGAGGTGGAAAGATGGAGTGAAAAAGATTTTGTGTGATCGGGGCCTGAACATGCAGGAGGGTGAAAGGAGGGCAAGGAATAGAGTGAATTGGAGCGATGTGGTATACCGGGGTTGACGTGCTGTCAGTGGATTGAGTCAAGGCATGTGAAGCGTCTGGGGTAAACCATGGAAAGCTGTGTAGGTTGTATATTTGCGTGTGTGGACGTATGTATATACATGTGTATGGGGGTGGGTTGGGCCATTTCTTTCGTCTGTTTCCTTGCGCTACCTCGCAAACGCGGGAGACAGCGACAAAGCAAAAAAAAAAAAAAGAAAAAAAAAAAAAATATATATATATATATATATATATATATATATATATATATATATATATATATATATATATATATCAAAACATCCATACATACTAATTATGACTGGAGAACATTGTGATGTTTTTTCTTCCTAGTTACTTCTTATCTTACTCCATGCTCACCCTACAGAGAAGCCATATTCACTCCTACAGGACTTCCTTACATCCAGTAACAACCATAATTACTTTCCTGAAAAATACAAAAATCAATATCTTGTTTACGTTTCAACAGGCTTTATTTCAACAATACTGTACAGTACATTTATAAATATCTATATCTATAATATCTATAATATATATATATATATATATATATATATATATATATATATATATATATATATATATATATATATTTAAAGTGCATGTTTTGGAATGTCATTAGTATTCCTTACACAAGGCAACATACAGGAATATAGTACATACCGGGCGGTCATCACAGTGTTAACACAGTGCTACAGGAACCATTACAGAGTCTGTAGTAATATCTATATCATTTACGGAACGAATGACACAATACATTTGTACTGTCGTGGCAGAAGACTGGCTCAAGGGGCAGGATAGATGGCTTCCTCAGTGACATCTGTCCCAATACACTAAAAATATACACTGAAATACATAAATACAGTATATCACCGACAATAACACTAAAATATAAGTATTGTTAATGACAGTGGGTGTATTTCTAACTTCTCTGTGTCACACTATATTTACAGGAGGAACTGTATTTCAGGACTGATTATGGTGACCTACACTAAGTGGCTTGTACACCACCTGCACAGGTAGTCTCTCCACCACCTGCAATAGGAGGCCTCCAAACCACTAGGAAGCCTCTTCTACACCACCTACACTAAGAGGTCTCTACACCACCTATTCTAGATGGTCTCTACACCACCTGCACTAGATGGTAGGTAAATGCTTTCCTGGAATAGTCCCGCTAATGCTGGGAGGTGCAAATGTCAATGTAAATATCTACATTTTGTGTTTACACCAGATAATACTGACTATGATGAAAATAGATTCAGTCTGCTACATGTCTACGTCAACCCATCCTGTGTGCATTATCTATCCTGCTGTGTAATAGGAATCTAGCCACTAGCGGAGGCTTACCGACCATCCCATGTTGTCAGCACCCTGGCAACACAACGCCATAAAACTATACAAGGTAACAAATGGTTTTGGCACACAGAGCTAAAATAGTGTCTTTCTCTTCATAATACTTAACTGTACAGAGGACAGCCTTCATAAAACATTTAAAAGTGTCGCAGTTCCTTTCAAGCACACACATGCACACAGAAAACATTTAAAATGTCGCAATTTCTTTCCAGAGCGCGCGCACACACGCACACACACACAAGGCAACAAGTCAACGGCATAAAGACTGGAGTGAGGAAGTGACTGCTAACATGGAGAGAGCAGTCTGCTACGATGGCTATAGCTGGGCGGGCCACACGGGTAGGGGCGACCTCGGCCTACTCGTAGCAGAAGGGTATCGAGGTGAAGGGAAGGATGGGCGCCTTGGCCTCGATCTCGATGGCCGTCTGAAGGCACCGGCTCGACGCCTCCAGCTGCCCAAGGCTCACCAACACCTCGCCCAGCGTCTCCCTGGAGGAATACAAAGAAAAGTCTAATTCAGTGTCTGGAACATCTGGATACAAGGCTGGAAGAGTAAAGAAAGTCTGGAACGAAGGTCCGGGACACAAGAACGTTAATCTGGAACGGTAAATATTAATTTTTATTTACATCTGGAAAGATACGTCGGCATAAAAGCAGGACCAATCCGGAAGGATACTTTGTCGTGGGAAAGTGGCGTTCATTTCCGATGAGAAAATATCACAAGAGTGGAGCAGTGAGGTGGTCAGGTTAAGCCTACGCCCGACGACACTGGTCCAGCCAAAGTCTCAGACGCAGCGTTGCAGGGCAAGGTGCAGGTCGACAGGGGCGGTCCTGGTGACTATCTTGATCAGAAAGGGATGACAATTATAATCTATCGAGATATAATATAAAGTGGACTTTGCAGTTGTGAGAGATAACCGCGGCCTTAGAGGACCCATCAGCGGGAGAGGGAGACAGATCAACTAGCTTCCCTTCGCCGAGAGAAATATTTGGCGTCACGGACAGTAGTAGATTTGAGACGGTTCCAAGCGGGAATAAAGGCTGAGTGAGAGTCTGTTGTTGGAGAGTTACCTGGCGAGGTAGGCTCGGGTTCCCGGTCCGTGCGGGTTTACAGCGAGAGCGATCAAGCCATAAATCTAAAGACGACGGGTTGTATACGCCCATACCCTCAATGCTAATCTCAGTTCTGTGTCATGTACACGGAGAAGTATCACAAGAGAGGAAACAGTCATCCCGGGGAAAGACGAAGAACTGGGGCAAGTTGGTTCCCTGAGGTCTCCCAGCAGTAGCACCATCGGCGTTCAGAGCGAGGAGAGGAATGGGGACACAGGTGATGGTCGCAGTATTGTGACGCAAAGGTCTATTTGTTGGTACCCTCAGGTAGAACTTGTTGCAACGCCAAAGAAATTAAGGAGGGGAAAAGGTCGAGTGTGTTTGAAAACTGGCCTTGATCGTCGGAAAGATGAGCAGGATGTCTGTTTTGCTGCTCCAGATATATGACAGCAGTAGAGGAAGTGACTATACTACTTCCATCACCAGTGTAGGGGATATGCAGCCACTCCCCGCGGTGTGTGCTCGCCAGCAATGAGGACTTTACGGAAGGGAGGTGGGAGGACACAACAGCCTCGTACCTGCAATAAGTCACTTTAACAGATGCAGGATCAATGCAAGAAGCAAAGAAAAATTGTAGAGGCTTACAAAGAAAATTTCAGCCAAGTGACATCAAAGTTTGAGAGACTTGAGGTTCATTAGGCGTACACCAGCTCAGCTGGCTATCCAAACACACACACTCCATCCTAGAGATAGGAAGAGGAATACCAATCACAGAGATAGGAAAACATCCGCTGGGAACGTATTTGGACGCCTGAATGCCTGAAGAAAAAGTAAAGCATCAAGAGAAATGGTAGCAACCTGGTGTCCTCTACAGGGAAAGTTGATTTCAAGGCCGCGAATGCCGGCGAAGTGAACAGAGAGCAAGGCAGGTCTGACAGAGCAGCCAGAGACAAGGGCGGGTCTATACCGCTGCTGCTCTGAGTCAAGCCTCTCACTGTCACCACTCCACGTACTGGAGGAGAATGAGGAGGAAGAGGAGGAGGGTCATGCCTTCTGGACGTTTCGTTAGGCTCAGCGGCCGCCTGGAAAAAGAGACAGTGGGAGCGAGAAGCCGAGAGGAAGTCACGTAGTCGGGGTTGGGTAGGAGGTAAAGTTGTGTGTGTGTGTGTGTGTGTGTGGGGGGGGGGGGGGGACCAGGGGTGGGAGGCAGGAAGGATGGGGTTGGAGGAAGGGCGGGACGGGCTGGGAGGTAGTGTGAGGATGGGTGGGGTAGGGACGGGGGTGTGGCTCCAAGCTGACGGTAATGTCCTTCTCATGCCGGCGTGGTGGCCAGAGTGACGGGGCCAGACATGGGTGGACGGTGGCTGCCACATGGATGGGTAAGAGCAAACAGGGATGGCATACTACCCACCTGTGGCTGGCTTCACTCTCCTCCATCACGACACAAACCAAATAAATCAAATCCTTTTATGTCTCGAGGTAATGACAGGATTGACGACCTGTTGATACCTGGCCTGCTGGCTAGAGGGAATGTGGCACGAGTTCCAAGATACACCTTCAATGCTACCTGACCCACAACCTGCCACTAGGGGTGACACATGGCACCAAACGTCTCCCGCCGAAAGTTACACACGACATCATGCGACATATGACACCACACGTCTGGGACTGGAAGCGACACATGACACCACCGTCTGGGTCTGGAAGCGACCCTTGACACCACCGTCTGGGTTTGGAAGCGACACTTGACACCACCGTCTGGGACTGGAAGCGATACATGACACCACCGTCTGGCCCTTGCTATGTGTCTGGCCGAGGGGCAACTGATCAATAGAAGACTCCACACACACATTACTGCTCTGCCTTCAACGCCCAATCACTCTCACCTCTCACAGTATCAGAACTTCATCCGCTCTTACCACTACAGCCCACCAAGTCCCCGGTGCCTCGTCCACCGTTATCCTCTACCATACCAGCGTCCAGGATCACGGGGTCGTGCCGTGTCCCATCCTCAACGCACAATGCCAATAACTCCACTTCCATCACCGTGGCTGAGGGTCCAGCCGAACCATCTTGAACCATAAGAGGTTTGGGTCCGCCCAGGGAGGGTCAGGCATCAGCCCGTGACCACCTCACGTGCTAGAAACCACCCCCCTCCCCTTCTCACAGTAGCATGACTCGGCCAGTATCAGGAGGACATCCTGTCACCTGACAACACCACTACAGTATTGGTGTCCCGAGACATTATGGACACATCCTCAACAACGACTCAAGGTGCAATGTTCCCAAACTGTGGTCAGCTGATCACGCTGGTGATATTAATCCATTCTCTCAGGCCCAGTGCGGCTTCTGGGTTAGGCTATAAAGTAGAGGGGTTTACATGATCCCTGAGCCTCAAGGAAGGTAAGGTCACGCGCCGACTACTGGTCAACGAAAGCGACGCGTAGGGTAACACGGCCATATGACTGGAAAACTGGCTTTGGACTTTACCATCTCGAGGTCAGACCCCAGCCACACACACACACACACACACACACACACACACACACACAGCACTGGAACACGGGTGTATACGACACGGGTCGTACTGGAAATAAAGCGGCAAGCCCAAGTCGTACTGACGACGTGTGTGTGTGTGTGTGTGTGTGTGTGTGTGTGTGTGTGTGGAGGAAAGATGATTACTTGGCGGAATGTAAGGAACAAGACCCGGTGGTCGTGCCCATGTCTTGCAGCAGTGTGTGCCTCAGAACATATTGTTCGGGTGCGGTAAAGGGAGTGTAATAAGCAGTAGGGTAGGTCAGGGGGGCAGCCTTGCCACCAGTCGTGCTCAGCAACAAATGGCAAATCCAGCACTGGTAGTGAGAGGGGTGAAGAGGTCGGCTCGGCACAGCCTCGTAGCACACATACTACATCTCCCATGGCATCCTACTTATCCCATGTGAGCCACAGTCCTTCATATTCCTCCTCATCTGTCATATTTTGCTCCTTCATCATCGTTCTCAGTCTCTTCCCCTTTTCATTTGTTCTGCCGTCTGATGAGTGTAGCTATCCTCACCTCCTAAGTTCGCCTGGAGAGTCGAGCTGGCTGGCTGGTCGTCTGGCTGGCTGATCGTCTAGCTGGTTGTTCGACTGACTGGCTGGTCGTTTGGCTTACTGGTCGTCTGGTTGGCTGGGCCTCTGGATAGCTGTTCGTAACGCTGGCTGGTCCTCTGGCTTACTAATAGCGTGGTTGATTGGTTGCCCTCCTGGTTGGTCGTTCACCTGGCTGATCATCTGGCTCACTGGTCGTCTGGCTAGTTGATCGTCTGGCCGGTTGAATGTCTGTCTGGTCATTTGGCTGGCTGGTCGTCTGGCTAGCTGGTCGTCTGACTAGCTGGTCGTCTGGTTTGCTACCCGAACGCATATCAAGATGACTGTCACATGACTGGATGGAGAGACATGACCACCTGGACAGATAACAGGACGTACTCCCTGCTGGCCGGCCTGGCCGACTCTTGCCTGCTGGCACCACTACTGTCATGATGGTGGCGGGAAACATCAATACTGGGCAGGGGAGATGCACCAGCCCGCTGGAGCTGGGCAACCGTGCGACAGCTCAACCCGGTGAGTGCGACACCTCAACTGGTGGTTACGACAGCCCACCTGGAGGGTGCGACAGGCACACAAGCCCTGTTGCTTGCTTCAGAACATAAACACAAGAGATAGGGCCCCCATGAGTAAAATTCCTTCCCCGTACACTATATATATATATATATATATATATATATATATATATATATATATATATATATATAGAGAGAGAGAGAGAGAGAGAGAGAGAGAGAGAGAGAGAGAGAGTTAATGGGATGGCCTTGATTAGGGCCTCAGCTGCCCGTGCCGTCTCAGCTAACATCAAAAAAAAATAGAAACAAGCAATTACACACACATGCACGCACCTGGCTTGGTGTGTGTGTGTGTGTGTGTGTGTGTGTGTGTGTGTGTGTGTGTGTGCAAGGATACAGACATGCTACATATACACAAAGTTAAGCGACAGGGCAAAACGGACGTAAAACTCTCCTCGTAATATATACATATTAATCACACACACACACACACACACACACACACACACACACAAACATGGACCTACACACTGAATATGTTTGTGGATGATGCCAAGGTCACGAGGAAAGTCAAACGAGTGATGAGGATTGCATCAGGGAGACAGAGACAGGGCCCAAAGCTGGTCTGATGGCTGATGAAATTCAACCCGAGTCAATGTAAAGAAATCAGGATGGGACATTGGAAGAGAGAGAGAGAGAGAGAGAGAGAGAGAGAGAGAGAGAGAGAGAGAGAGAGAGAGAGAGAGAGAGAGAGAGAGAGAGAGAGAGAGAGTGATTTAACCGCAATATTCAAGTTTTCTAACCAGTTTGGTGACGTCAACGGTGAACAGCTCTCCGCATAGATACGAACAACCAGAGGCCATAGCACGAAATCAAGCAGGAAACGTGTTAAAAAAAAAAGTGAAGAAATGCTTTTAAAGTATGGGAATGGTGGATGAATGAAATAACGTGAGTATTAAAACTGTGGACAACATACATCAGTTTATAAATATGTAGAACTTCATGCTTGCACCATACAAATAGGTAATTCCACGTTTGGAACCATCCACATGCACCCAACACACACTTCCACAACTATCCACCTGAAGCGGCCCACAAGTGAGTCACAGTTACCCACTCAGACGCACAGGAAGAGCTTCCTAGCGAGTCGAAACGACTTCTTGCAACATATCTGAAGATGGAATGATGCTAGAGAGAGAGAGAGAGAGAGAGAGAGAGAGAGAGAGAGAGAGAGAGAGAGAGAGAGAGAGAGAGAGAGAGAGAGAGAGAGAGAGAGAGAGAGAGCAGGGAAGTTGCTAGGCGACAGGACACAAGGTATGGGAGGGAGAGAGGGAGGGAGGGAGACAGGGAGGTGGTGTTGTTAGGTGACGGCAGCTGTGGCGCCGGGGAGATGGGCGCCCCTGTGAGGCCAGCCACCACAACTACCACTGACTCACCACCACCATCGCTGATAGCCTCACCATGAAAACCACTGACACCACCACCACCGCTACTGACAGCCCCACTACAGCCACTGACACCAACACCAATGGCAGCTCCAACACAGCCACTGGCACCACCACTGTCACTAACTGCCCTGCCACAACAACCACTGACACCACTACCACACCACTACTCACACCACTGCGGCAACCGAAGCGGTGGGAACAGAGGAGGTATACTTACATGTTGACAAATATTATCAGTAACCAACGGAAAACTGATAAGCTATCACGCAAGCTGCAATAACAGAACAAACACACGTTCAGTACAGGAACATTAGGTTCACCACGTACAGTACTGAGTGGCTGTGGTCAGCCAGGCAGATATACATTGAGGCGTACACAATCCTCCCTCCCTTTTACCCCCTATCATTCCTCCTTCTTAGTGTCCTCTTTCTGGATCAATACGTCGCACCCTGGCAACGAAGACAGCAGATATGTGTGATGAAAGCAGTGAAAAAGGGGGGTTAGTAGCTAACACTTGACCTCACGGAAGACCCTACAGTAGCAAGACAAAATCAACTGTTCGCTATGGCATGTGTAAGAGACAAACGTCAGACCGCACACTTATCATCGTCAGCAGTTGTGGCGGTGGCAGCAGTAGCAGCAGCAGTCGTTGCCGCGGGCAACTAAGAGGTCGCCCCGGAAGTCGCTCCTTAGAAGGTCCTCAAAACAATGATGAGGAACGCACACATAAGTTTGTCAACTTCAAAGCATGTGGGCCGACGCTTGTGAGCGAACCCAGTGATAATGATATGCTGGACAGACACGAAGCTTGTGCACGTTTACCCGAGCTATTCAGGGCACTTCCCCCAGCGTGGTACGCACGTAGTTCCCAAGAAGTCTTCAATTTTAGGAGTTCTTGGGCAAGGAACACTTATTTTTAGGGTCTAGAAGCCCCGTATTATAATGAAGCACTGGCATATACCCCGTGAGACGTAAAGATGTGCTTAGCAATATTCACCAAACACCTGTTCATCTAAGTCTTCCTGAAGGCTGTGCGTTCCAGAGGTCTGGGTACTACAATATAGGGAACCTACCCTTCACCAAGTCTCTGTTCGTGAGCATGTTAATCCCTTCAAGCATGACGGTGCAACCCTTCAGCATGATGAGACGACCCTTCAAGAAAACAGTATGACCCTGGAGCACGACCTTACAACCCTTGGGTATGATGCTGTGACCTTTTGACCTGGCCCCTACATGGTCAGGTCAAAAGCCTCATTATCATACTTCAGGACTCGTACCGCCCTACTCTTCAGAAGTACAGAACAGGTCGTGGACGAGACAACCACATGTGACCATACCTATTACCCAGCATCGGTCACAGAGATGGTGCGAAAACAGCGGTGTCGCACAGCAGAAGATGCTGAGAGAGAAGCTGTACGCCGTGCATGTGCACTCAGTCTCCCAGGCCGCGTGTTGCGTAAGGCGTCACACAAGAGGTGGCGTAGCATCATCCTGTGCTACTGACGTGACGCTACTCTGGCGCAATCCGTTGTGATCATTATACTGTTAGGGCCTTTATGACGTACTAAAGAAAGAAAGATGCTGATGAAATGTTAATTTGAAGACCAACTCGGATTTTCCGTTTCCATTTGGTGAAACGGGCAAGAGGAAAAATGAAATGGTAGCGGGTAAGGGATGGGAAACCTTTGTGCGACCATGTACATCAAAAACCCAGAAAGTCCCACGTCTATAAATTCACAATGGTCGTCGTTGGAGTCTTTTGGCGAGTGAAGTGGAGAGAACACCCTCACGGAGGGGCATCCATCCCCACCGCTGGTACGACCATATTAGCCCGCGAACACTGGCAACATCTACTGATGGAGGCTTCGTGCTACTGCGTGCCGCCGCTACCTGTCCTCCTGCTGCTTGTCTCCTGCCCTGAGGGAAGGTAAGAGGAGCAGGAGGGAGAAGAGTAGCTCGCAGAAATTACACAGGAGCGTCGTCAACACTACTATTCGAGGTTCCTTATGATGATCTTTACTATAATGGGTGAGTCGTCGGCCAATGTTGTCCCGCACGTCCACCTGCACCTCCTGTATTCTGCACCTGCCTGCCTCTCGCAGCTGTGTCCTGCACCAGCCTGGGACACACGTGGCCCGAGGCAGCCTGTAGTAGCTCTGCCTTAGGAAAATGCTGAGCATCCACTACACTGCTGCACGTGACAGCCACAATGAATCAGCAGTAAGCACAGCACCGCTTCGGACATCCACAAATAGATCAGCACAGCTTAGCTGGAGCCATGAGATGCAGCGGAGGTAGGGAGTGCTAGGGAGGGGGATAATGTGAGATGTACGGGAGGAGAATGGGTGGGATGGGGTGGGGGGGGGGGTGAGAGGCAAGGCAGACGTGGGTGTGTGTGTGTGAAGGAGCGACGGGTAGGGGGGGGAGAAGGAGGGGAAGGAAAGCCTTGAGGGAGAGGAGGAAGGAGAGAGAGTGGCGACTGGTGACCTTGGCCCCGCCACAAGTACACACCACACTCATAATGAGGTCACCGTACAGCGGGCGGGAGTCTGGAGGCCAACCCACTCCCCGCCCTCCGTCCTGGGGGCCTGGCCGCCGTCTGTTGCCTCACGTCAGGTCGTGGTAACACCCACAGGCCACTAAGCACCTGCCGCACCCCAACCTTCACCACCACCGAAGATGTATCCACCATGCCCGACAATGGAGGAGCGCTAGTCAAGGCTCGGGTGTCACACGGGCCACTAGCACAAAGTGTGTGTGTGTGTGTGTGTGTGTGTGTGTGTTCCGCTGATGTGAACACCAGACGCCACGGAGCCCAGACGACCCCCAGAGCCAAAGGGCGGGGGGGGATGGGTACTGGGCAGAGCCTCATGTAATACCATGGGGACGGAGAAAATGTGCGACTGTCTTTGATGCATATCGTCTGAGACATTAATTGGTCCAAGGACTAGTTAAGGGGTACACTTAACTGATTCATGAGCTAGTTAAAAGGCGCAATAGTTGGCACTAGGGGTACACTGTATCACGGGTAAGTGGCGGGATGGGGAAGGGGAAATACCGCGGGAAAGAGGGCCATACGTCTGCAGGAGGCTTCACCGCTACCCTCTGCTACCCTAACGATGCTGACCCCTTCAGCTCGACGGTACGACCCTACGGTATGATAACCTGGCCTATAACCTCACTCCTAGGCGTCACGGTCGTGCCGTCGTGTCGTGCACAAGGGTCGTACCGTCGCGCTCAAGAAGTACAGCGTATACGAGATTTACCATAAAGCAGCGCCTTCAGATCGCTACCACAAGGTCCCTGGCTCGAATCTCAGGCGAGGGTGGGTCACAATTAGCCCAAAACCTTGAGACACTTCCTCAACTGTCTGTATATCCGTTTGTCTATCTGTACTCATCATGGGACGTACATCAAGTGCCGGAATGTGAGTACAGTGTGTTGTTACAATGGCACGAGGAGGAGGAGGAGGAGGAGGAAGAGGGTTCTCGTGGTGGCCATGAAGCCTCGGAAGTGGTCAAGGTCTCTGGCGTAACCCGAATTTCAGTAGGAGTCTTTCATGTGTGTGTGTGTGTGTGTGTGTGTGTGTGTGTGCGCGCGCGTTTCACTATTGTTACCCAGCAAGGTAAACCTCGCTAGATATACTATGTTTACTCCCATGATTGCATCTTTGGTTTTATTTACTTGATTAATTCAGAGAGGGTTTAGGCGAATAGATTACATCTGTAAATGGCAACAGATGATTTACATTGTAATGAAATGTAAATACCTGTTTCCGATGATAGCATCACAGTCAACAGCTTTCTTTACGAGGTTGGAATATGTGCTTTCTGAGCGATGGACACACGGAGAGAGAAGAGAGAGAGAGAGAGAGAGAGAGAGAGAGAGAGAGAGAGAGAGAGAGAGAGAGAGAGAGAGAGAGAGAGAGAGAGAGAGAGAGAGAGAGATTCTTCCTAGCATGAGATTATTAGTGTGCAGCGCCGCAGATGTGTGCAGGGCTGCATTGTGGTAGGCATGTGGTGCAGCAGGTGTGTAAGGCAGCATGTGCGTGGTGTTTTAGGTGTGCTTCAGTGGTGTACACTTGTTATGGTCTGCCTGAGTCTTCCAACTACAACTGTACGACTTGAGCACAACGGTGCGACCCTGGAGCACGACGGTGCAAACACCTGAGCACGACGGTACGACCCTTCAGCACAACAGCGTGATCCCTGGGCACGACGGTCCGACCCTTCAGCACAACAGCGTGATCTCTGGGCACGACGGTACGACCCTTGGGTATGATGGCCTGGTATTTGACCCGACCTTAAAGGTCAGGTCGAAGGTTAAACTGCCATACCCAAGGGGTTAGGACGAGAAAGCAGCAGGGAGCGGAGGAGGAACATATATGGGTCACTATGAATTCCCTAGGGAGCTGACCCCGACAGCAGGCCCGGACGTCACCACCGTTGACCTCCCCCTCCCCCTTTACCATCCTCGCTGACCTCTGCCAAATTGTGCGTGTTCTCCCGCTTATGTCTTGCCGATCCTTCTTGGCCCCAGGCCAGCGCCTGGGGCCTGGCAGGAGGTGGCATCGGCGCCATGGGAGAGGAGCAGTGGTGGCAAGAGGACGGTGCCACATGTGAGGAAGTATGGTGCTTGAGGAAGGCCACAAGTGCGTAATTACAAGCAAAGGTCATCGGTCGAAAGGGAGGATGGTGCCATAAAGAGAAGTCGTGCCATAAAGGGGTATGGCGCCATTAGAGGAGGGAAGAGTAGTTGTGCCAAATGAAAGGTGCAGCAGCCCTGGGGTGCTTATAGTGGTGTAGGGAGGAGGAGCTAACGGTACTGGGGAGGGGAAGGATAGTGCCAGAATGGGGAAGAAAGGACAGCGCCACGAGAATAAAGGTGCCAGGAGAAGTAGATCAACCGCAAGGTCTAGAGTACCGGTGCCGGGAGGGGAGGGAGCAACATGGATATGGGGATTACTGGAGGGTGTGAGGAAGAAACTACTCGTTGGTGTGAGGATTACACTGGGGAATATAATCAGGATATCTGAATGGCGGTGAGCTACTGGTAGGCTCTCAGCGAGTCTGACCCAAGATGTACAAGGGGAGAGTGCGGGAAGCGGAAACTGAGTCTGTGTGAAGCATAAACCATGACGGCTGGCCGTTTGTAGGAGAGGCCTCCGTTGGCTTACTGCTTACAGAAGGCCATAATGGGTCTCTAGGGTAAAGAACACAACTGGCTGACTGTCTACAAGAAAAACCATAAACTGGCTCTCTATTGTAGAGAACGCGACAGGCTAACTTTTTCATGCAAACTCCACCCGTGTCAGTATTACCAAGAAGGAAGACCAGCGAGGGTAAAAATAAGATAAAATGAGACACAGAAGTTGTTCATCACAAGTCCGAACTCGACTTCTTTCGGAAAAATAATAAGAGAAGCTCCGATTGGCTGGCCGGCTGGCTCAATCAATTGGCGCCAAAATGTATTCCCGGTGTCGATTGGCTGAGAGACGGAATATCTTGGGCCTCTGGGTTGAGGCGGAATAACTGGCGCAACTAATGGTCAAGGATGGCTCTCGTTGGCTAAGTGCTCTCAAGGAGCGGAAATGACTACGAAAAACCTCTACGCCAAAGGCATGGTGTAGATAAGGAAGCTGGCTCAGGTCCTCATGTGGTTGAAGTTCTCGTTGATGTTTGGAACTTTGGCACATATGACTGACGACAGTCACACTCAGACACACAGTATCAGCAGAGAGTCTTTCTCTACAGACTAATGGACAGTTCGACGAGAAGAGAGGGACGTGGACAACAATACCAGGTAAGGTGATGCTTTATTTTTTCGAAGCGCCGGTTGACCGGTTGACTTGAGTGTGAAGATGTCTAATTTCTTGAGCACGACGGTACGACCCCTGGGTATGACGACGAGATCTTCGAACTCATGGTTAAGGGTCACGTTAAAGTCTAAGGGTTGCACCGTCGTGCTCCAGGGATGGGGGAGGGGGTTAATGGTGTAATCAGAGACGTACTGACCTCACGTTATCTGCTCACGTCCGGCCGAGCAGCCTCATCCTCCGCTGCTGGGTGGTGTCCAACAATAAGACACATGATTTCTCCACGTCTTGCTCATGCTGCCTGGGCAGCCTCCTCCCCAGCAAGCAGACAGCAACATATGGTCCTGCTACCTGGCCTGTAGCCTCAACAGCAAGCAAACAGCAACAACTGGTCTTGCTATATGGCCAGCCTCCTCCCCAGCAGGCGGACAGCAACAGCTGTTCCTGCTACCTGGCCTGTAGCTTCCCTAGCAAGCAGTCAGCAACAGCTGGTCCTGTTGCCTGGCCAGCAGCCTCCTCCTCAGCAGCAGCAACAGCAGCAGCAGCAGCAGGGGTGCTCCACACCCACACCACACTGGCTAAGCACCCACACAGCTGCACACGTCAGCACGTCATGAAGAATGCACCCAGCAACACGCCCCGCCCGGAACTGCTCTCCTACCAAACCAATGTTTCTCTTTTTTCCTTTCTTTTTTTCGTCTCTTTCTCTGACTAAGGCCATCTCCCAACCAACAATCGTACCTTCTATCAATCAACTGTGATGGCAAATTTTCTGTATAAGAACAACGGTATCTGGTCCCAACTTAGAACAAATGTAAATCAAATGTTTAGAGAACTTTTCTCCGCCATTCTAAGAACCCATCTTTACACCCTACCTGTAACGTGAAACGACTTGTTCCCAGCTCTCCCGTGAAACTGAGACGTCTCGTCCCTAACCCTCCTGGGAATCTGAGACATCTCGTCCTCAGACCTCCTAGGAACCTGAGAAATCTCGTCCCTAACCCTCCTAGGAATCTGAGACATCTCCCCAGCCCACCTTGGAAACTGAGATATCTCTTCCCCAGCCCACCTAAGAAACCGACACATTTCCTCCCCAGCTCACCTAGGAAACTGAGGCAGCTCGTTCCCAGCCCTCCTAGGAACCAGGAAAGACCTGCTAGGAAAGTTTAACGTTCATATCCTTCGTTGAGGCCAGGAGCCAGGCACCTCCTTCGCCGTCTAACACACCCTCACTTTCACCTTCCCTACCTCCCTCCCACTAATTACAGGTTAACAACCATCTACCTGCATCGACCTTTGACCTACAGCATCAGTGTGATTGCCTCGACCTTCCGGCGGCTCCAGGGCTGCCATCATTACCGCCGCCGGGGCCCTCCGGCCTGCCGCTGGGGCCCTGACCCGCCGCCCAACACACCACACGCCGCCTCCCTCCCTCAAGCGGGCTCCGGTCACGGACAGGAGTCCTCATCGAGGCCAGGAATGAAAAGATGCACGTAAAAGGGCCAGAGAAATGAAGGAGACAGTCGATCCTTCCCCCACTCCCTCTCAACGAGAGAGAGAGAGAGAGAGAGAGAGAGAGAGAGAGAGAGAGAGAGAGAGAGAGAGAGAGAGAGAGAGAGAGAGAGAGAGAGAGAGAGAGAGAGAGAATGTGTGAAGTTGAGAAATAAAAACACTGTCCCGTTCTCACTCCTCCCACATCCTAATTCACTTGGCGTTTCATGATACAATGAGACAAAAGAAAGAAAGAAAGAAAGAAGAGGAAGGTGAAAACAGGAGGGACAGTGGACGCTAGGCCGGTGAATGACGCATGTAGGGGGATGTCAAGACGAGCCTGGCAACTTAATTCTGATGAGACAGACTTCGTGACGCACGCGGGGCATCACCCGGGCATCACCTCACGTACTCTTAAGTCAGGAGGGCACTACTTCCCTGGGCGGCTGCTGTCTACAACTGACCAACCAACTAGATCCTACCTATCTACCCTTCTACATGACTCACGCAACTACTGCTACTGCATCACGAACCTTGCTAACACACCCAGGAACATCTACGACTCACACACCTCCTCCTGCTGCACGAACATTGTAACACGTGATCACTTGCAGAAGGGGGCATGGAAATAATTACTGCCGCGGGTAAAAGTAATCGACAGTGTGTTGCTGATCTAAACTATCTAGCGACGGTGGCGTGTGTGTGTGTGTGTGTGTGTGTGTGTGTGGGCGGCCTCACGTACGCCTCCCAACCCACGTCTGGCCCCTACCATCCATCCATCTGGTCGTCTTACCTTATCACGTACTGTACTTGATTCCAGGTACAGATCAACTCAATAATTCTTACAGGAGAGGCAGGGAGGCGTAGAGGCGTCACACCTGTGATACGTAAGCCTCTAACACACACAAGTCTGGAGGGAGTCAGCCACACCTGCTCGATCGTGGAGACCATGATGAGCGTTGCATAGCCCCCAACCACCCAAGCTAAGCAATACCTCCGTCACTCGGCTCACCTGCCCACATGTTATTAGCCACAGCCTAACATGTGGATATGAGGCAAGGTACAGAGTGGTACGAGTGGAGGTGCTCTCAATGAAAAGGGTGTACCGTCGTGTCGCCACCACTGGGCAGGATGTACCGTCACCGCAGACAGGGTGTACCGTCACCATTGGCAGAGTGTACCGTTCCTGGCAATCCCTCACATTGTACTGCTGCGTGATAACTGAAGGTAAGATCACAGATAAGGCCAGCAGGTACACCTTATGGTACTGCACAGTACCTCACGGTACACGTGGGGCTACTGACATATCACCATCTCAACGTTGGTGCCGGGGGATTCGAGCGGAGTGCTCAAACCGCTGGTCCACATAATCCATAATCAAGATTAACGTTAACACAATTACTTCCAAGAAGTATGACCATAAATTCAGTGTTTCTCCACAACGAATAAATGAAATAACTTAGGATAAGTATAAGACGTCAGAACCGGTGAGAACTATATGAAAAAACATTTCAGTCCGTAACAAGACCCAGCAGATCGGCTAAGTATCTACCTATGTGAGGTTAGGACCAGTACAACGAGGGACATCCTTTATACCAGTCTGGCTGATTCTTCCTCAGTACAATATCTATGATCAGTGAACCATGTGTCCAGTGTAGAAAGCTTTTGCCTTCCCCTAACTTACTCTGAATACAGGTAACACACAGGAGAACCTGCCTGTCCCTAGCCTACTTTGGATACAGGGTGTGACACATAGGAAGCACCTGCCTGACTGATCAAAATTATCCCAAGTGATACTATCATAATTTTACCCTGCCTCTCACACACGTCTTTAATATTTGAGATTTTTATTTCTTCTATCTACACCACACATGCTAAAGTCTACTCGAACAGGCTGCTGAGCCAAGAAAATTAAACCCAGAAGGTGCACGAAATGTTCATTTACAGCCGCCTTTATCAGAGATAAAGATACAGATTAAACACAGATTAACAAGAACGTATGAGTTATCAGTACTTAATCTATCCAATTAACATTCGTTCGAACAAAGACTCCTTATAAAATACATGAAAGCCACATGCATTTGCTCAAGGCAACAGAAAACTTTATATATATATATATATATATATATATATATATATATATATATATATATATATATATATATATATATATATAGGTACTGCCAGACTCCACCTTCAAGGGTTACACCACGTATGAATATTTACCTTTGGCGAGGCTGTACCACTAAGGGTACAGTCTCGTCAAAGAACTTCTCACTCCAAAGTTCACATTGTCCTGCTACTGGAAGTAGCGTAGCCTTAGCTGCAGGGGTCCCTCGAAAGAGATCTTGGGTAACACCAGGACTCCTTCCTTGACAGAGGTCCTGGGGGTCGTCTATCATAAACAAATCCATGAATAGTATTTATTTCTATATATTTTTAGAAATAGAGTATATTCTTTGATATATATCTATCTATCTATATCTATCTATCTATCTATCTATCTATCTATCTATCTATATATATATATATATATATATATATATATATATATATATATATATATATATATATATATATTGCCCAAAACGAGTCACTCCTGCCCACCTCCCGCCAATCCTGGCCGCCACGCGTCAGCCCTGCACACGTCAACTCTACCCACGACAAGTCAACCAGCGGCGTCCCCTCTTTAAGCAGGTTCATGTCTCCAGGTGCACCAGTCTGTGCTCTGTGTCTGGATATTTAGCAAGCGAGCAGCCGGTGCGGTGTGGGAGGAGGCAAAGCTGTAAACTGTATGGTACACACGCACACAGCAAGCCAGACAGCCAGCCAGGAGCTGCGGCATTCTTGGCCGAGATTCAGTGACTACAGCTCCGCGGGGCCAGTTCGTACAAGCAAAGGGAGGTAGTAGTCGATAGAGAGAGAGAGAGAGAGAGAGAGAGAGAGAGAGAGAGAGAGAGAGAGAGAGAGAGAGAGAGAGAGAGGGGGGGGGGGCCCATAAATGAAACACCTCTCAAGTATGTTTAATCTGGCAGACTAGGAAGCAAGACAGCAGTGAGGTTAGAAAGATCAGGGATTTCAAGCAGAATGTGAGGAGTATTGCTAAGCTATGCAAACTAGAAGGTTGAATAATGGTATACATGAAATACATCTAACCACAAGATATTGTGAGCAACTAACATAAAGTAAGGTAATGAGAATGAGTCACAGTGATGGAAGGCCTCGATATCAACTTCACCGATCAGGATATAAGCTGCAGGAATCTGTATGTGAGAGAGACATGAGTGTAGATATCGTCCCTTACCACTCATCACCAGAGTCCCATATTAGAACAGTAGAGACAATCTTCTCTGCCGGTAAATAACGGAATAGTATTCACGTATATGGATGAGGAAATATTCAGCAAGCTGTTCCCATCCTACAAAAGGTTAAAACTGAAGTCTCTTTCTCAAGCTTGAACACCATTGTCAAAAGCTCAAAGAACTAACGGAAAAGGTTCAGAGGAGGGCAACAAAAATAGTTCCTTAATTAAGACACTTGAGCTATAAGGCCTTAAATTTGTCTATGATGGAAGAAAGAAGCCAAAGGGGGGACCTAATCAAAAATAAGTTCCTAAACCTTTTGATAATGTCAACAGTAAATAGTTCCTCGAAAGATGTAGATACAGAACAGCCAAAGGCCATAATAAGAAATTAAGCAAATACATTGTCTGAAAGGACGTAAAGAAGTACAGATACTTTTAAAGTATAAGAATACCGGATGAATGGAATAAGATGAACCAGGACAATTCGAATGTGGACAGCATACAGAAGTTTTAAAAAGTGTATGATAGTAGAGAAAATAAAAAACAAAACAAAACAAAAAAAGGACTATACGAGTGTAAAACTCCCTCCCAATGTAATACAAATATGCAATAAAAAACAGGTAATTACATCACACACACACAGTAAACTGAGGTACATGCTCCCCTCCCTAACAAACGGTAAGCTGTGTGGCACATCACCACACACAGCCTAAAACACCTCTCCATAATTCACTGGCTTCAGGTGGTGGGTGGTGTGCCGGAGCCGACCTGCCCGAGGCCCGGCACTCTGCCTGCCCCCTACCGCCGCCAGGGGGCCGCCTCCACCCACGGCAGGAGAGGACAACCTGGGGAAAGTCAGGAGATTCGGGAGGTCGCAGGCAGACAGAGGACAGGAAGAGCAAGACGGGGAGGTCACGGGGAAGATAGGAAGTCGTCTAGTAACAGCAACTTGAACTGTGGGCGGCGAGGCCACCGCCAGGAACCACCACACGGGAAAGCGCTGCTCCTCCTGAAGGATCGATGGAGGCTCCGGCAGCAGGGGCGGACGCAGGCCAGGCAGGGACGTGAGATAAAGCCTGCTGGCTCACCTCCAGGCAATCAGGCCTGGTCGTCTGTCTCTGGCCGCTGTCACCACCAAGGTCACCATGGCCATGCTGGCCAGACACGTCCTCCACAGCCATCTCCTGGCCAACTGCCGCTGCCACACGCCGAATGTGCCCCAGGAGACTGGATGGGTAAAAGCGCTTTGGGATGAACATACTGAGATGACGAGGCTAATAACCCACACCCGTGCTGAGCAGGGCGCTTACCACGGAGACACCTCGTGCGGCATGGGCTCACTAGGAAAAATAAAATACGACACCCCCTCCCATTCACCACTGTACGCTCCATCTGCGCCAGACACATGAAAAGTGTACAACACAACTCTGGCCATACGTATCAGCCAGTAACCCTCAGCAACTTAAGTGGCTCGGTAATTACACCCGGCGTGGCACCTCCCACGCATCACCTGTGACGGACACCTCTTACGTGACGCAATGTTTTACTCCGGTGGCATAGCCCCCTCAGCTTGGCTCTGTTACACGACTCGCCATCTAACCACCCAAGCGCGAAATAACTGCTCATCGTCTGGCATCTGAGACTCTTGAGTTACCCTCCTCCCGTGGCAATAATGACACAATATGACCCGTCATCTTGCGCCCCTGCCACAACACTAGGACCCCATCATGCGGCACTTGCTGCCGCCTGACAATTGTATCTCTTGACACCAGATGAAACTTGTAAACCACCCACTCTGCGGCGAGATGTGGCAACTGTGAGGCAAAATACGGCAAATTTGAGGCAAGATGTGGCAAATCTGAAGCAAATGTGGCACTAATGGAGCAAGACGTGGCAAATCTGATGCAAAAGGTGACCCATCCGATTCAAAATGACAACTTTATGGGAGAGATGACATCCTTACAACAGCTGTTAATGCATGACACACCAGCCCTACAACAACTGCCAGGCATGACACAATAACCAGACAAGCCATGCCTACCCTAAAGACGCCGGCAGACATGACAATGGCCAGGCAAGATATGACAGCCCTGCAGCAGCTGGCAGACATGACATGACAGCCTTACAGCAGTTGGCAGCCAAGATATAACTGGTCCTGTAACAACTTGGCAGGCTCCCCGGGCCGGAGCTGGACCCATGGCCATCAACCAGGCTGGAATGGCTGGAATCGTTCCCACCGCCTGGAATTACCCGCCCGATCCCGCCCAGTTACGGGCCGCGAGGAGCCCACGCTGCTCTCTCCCCATCCCTCACCCTGGCATTTCCCTCAACCCACAAGTTTCGTTATCTCCCCATCCCACACTATAGTATCTCCCCACACCCACGATCTTGTTCTCCCCACTCCACTGCTTGATATTTCATAATCTCACATACTCTGATATCTCCCCATCCACAAACTCTGGTATCTCTCCGCCCCTCATACCTCCTCACCACTCTCATTCTGGTATCTTCCCAAACCTCAAACTCTGATACCCACTCACTCCCTCTCTCTAGTATCTCCCACCCTTCACAATGATATCTACCTACCCTCACACTCTAGAATCTCCCCATCCTGACACTCTGGTATCTCCCCATCCACACACTCTGGTATCTGCTCCCTCAATCTTGAAGTGGTAGCAGAAAACTTTTCCCGCGCTGGTACCTCCCCACTCCTCACGCAGGTATCTCCCTACCTCTCACATGACGGTATCTATCCATTCCCCACTATGGAATCTCCCCACATCTCACACTGAGTATCTTCCCACCTTAAACTGGGTGTCTCCTCACTCTTACACTGGTTTCACTTCACCTTTCATACTCTCGTAGCTCAGCATCCGCCACACTATTCATCTCCCCACCCCTCAAACTCTTCCCAACACCCACATACTTTGGTTATCTTACCATCCCTTACACCCTAGTATCTTCCCACCACTCACTCTGGTATCTTCTCACTCCTAACAATGTTGCCTCCCCCGCCCCTTACAATGGTATCTCCCCACCTCTCACACTCACTCTGGTATCTCTCAACGTACGCATATTTCTACACTCCCCTCTCACGCAAGTTCCCACGTAGCAAACACATGTACATACGTGTTGTCCTCGGTTTGTCTCCGTCCTGTGCGGAGGCACCTTCCATCAGCCGTCACTGTGGTGTCTGTGTCATCAATTCATCTTCATCTTAAAGCTTCCTACACGTTGAATGTTATCCATGTTAACCTCTGGCGTCTGGTGGCAGTGGTGGTGGGTTTAGTGTACCTTCCGTGCGCCATAATCTTGTCTGGCTGCTAGTGTTAAAGGTGTGCTGCTGCAGCCAACACCTCAACCCGACCCCTACCACCAAGTGCCCCGCCGGGCACACTCCTCACCCCCTCTACCTCTACCTGTGGCTGAGGGCCCACACTCTCCCTCCTCCAACAGTGGTTGTGGGCCCACACTCTACCGTCCTCTTTACCTCCACCAGTGGCTGAGGGCCCACACTCTACCTTCTCTAACAGTGGTTGTGGGTCCACATTCTACCTCCCTTCCTCACCTACACCAGTGGCTGAGGTCCCACACTCCTTACCAATCCCTCTAGCAGACGTCACCACTCCCCTCCCCTTATCTCAACACTGTTAACCTCTAACTTCACCAGTTTCCCATTTTCTTCATATCATCCCGACCTACCGTGTTCTCCACCTCAACACTCGCCTTCGTTCACCGCCTCTCCTCTCTCTCTCTCTCCCGTCCCTACTTCACTCTGACGTATCCTTCAAGTACTCCATCTTTGAGGATGGATGTACCTGGTTCTTCCCCTCTGCGCTGGTCTGGTTCCTGATAAACTACAAGAGGCACTACAGGCGGTAAGGGGATCATCATAGCAGTTCCAACATTGGCACAATAGCTCCAGTAGAAGCATACCACAGTGCTGGATGCTTGGAGTTTACTTACACAGTGTCAGTTTAGTGTCTGTACAACAGTTACAGTAGATACAGTTGCGATATATTCAAGTATCTAAAGGGAGAAACACAGCAGATGGATTTGTCATCTGTTTACAACAGTGAGGGTCGAATCTTACGATTAACAATTCGCGCACTGAACACCATGGTTTTCTCTGCAGAAATAAGCCCAAGACTATCACAGGCTGTGTGTATTAGTTGAGAATGGTCTGTATTTCACGATATGCTCTGGTGTGTACACGGGTATCAGAAAACCTAACGATGGTACTTTTGCATTCTCCGGGAACGCCCTTAGTAAGGCGTTGATCAAAATATGAAACGATGTTGGACCCAATAATCCTTTAGAGACGCCAATTTGAAAGTCTTTCATAAATATACACCGACAAATGTAGGTTTCTAAAATCACTGGGGGACGGCATTGGTAGGATATATATATATATATATATATATATATATATATATATATATATATATATATATATATATATATATATCCACTAACATGCAAAAATGTGTGACAACAAACGATCAAGAAACGGGATTACAAGGTGTCGTTTTGTTCTCTCTGTGAAGCTGACAGTTCAGAATGTGTGCGGACTAAGGAGCTACAATACCTACCCTCCTCAAGACCCCGTCACCTAGCCCTGGGGTCGGGTCCGTGTCCTACGGCAGGCCAGGCAGGCCCAGTGCAGGCCCAGGCAGGCAGGGTGGCGGAGGCAAGAGACGGTGTGTTGCCCGCGGCGCACCACCCCGCCTCTGTAATGGACCCAGACTGCTTTCAACTCTCCCCAACACGACACACCATCAGTGTCCTCTCCACCACTCCTCACACTTAACTTTTCTTCTAGCCGTCCAGTGTCTCCGACCAGCCTTTGTCTGCGTGGATAGACACCCACTCACACGGACGGACGGGGACAGATTGTGATAGCTGGGGACAGATTTTCGCCACCTGGGGAAACGCATGGGATGGCATTTCCACCTATGTGCGTCAGGCGATGATGAGGAACCACGGTACATGGGCGGGGGGTGGGGGGAGGAACCCCGCATCGTGGAAAGTAGGTCTAGCCGGCGAGATGGGGCCCTAGGGTAAGGGGTCACATCCAGGGGTCCAACTTGGACCGACAATGTACCACTGTTGAAGGCTTAAAGTTGATCTCAGGACCACAGCCACGGTTCATGGTGGACCCAAGGCAGGGTAACTAACTGCTGGCCCCTACTCAGTGCCGTGGCCCTTTAGCAAGAGACCCAAACTGTGGGCCCAGAAGCCTCCGCATACAGCCATGGTTCAGTGTTGGGTCCCGTTTAAGAGCCCCCGTGGTCTAGGACAAGCCCCAGTTGTGAGCTCCCAGCATCGTCGGCCACAGTTACGGTTTAAGGTGGACTACCAGTCAGGGGTCCCCTCATCGTTAGGGCCCGTCACGAACCCCGTTTCCTGTGCCTCACACGTCCTGCATGCATTTCAGTCGTACGTTCTCCTTCGACCACCTCACCTTTATCATTCCCACGCCAATGGTTCTCTCTGCTACTTAAGGTGTTTGAAAATGTCTACGGAAAAAAATATTCAGTCAATATAAGCGTGTAAATATGTACGTGTGTAATTACCTAATATGTAGTGTGTGTATATATGTGATTACCATCTCCAGTTACTTTTTGAGTGCTAACAGGGAGAGAATTTTAAGCTTCTATGGCCCCCCCTCTCTCAACGTGTGTGTGTGTGTGTGTGTGTGTGTGTGTGTGTGTGTGTGTGTGTGTGTGTGTGTGTGTGATATCACTTCTTCATTACGTCGATAAAATTAGTTCTCGTGTCGTGTTTTTAGCGTCCCTCCTCCAGGAGGCAGCAGAGTTACCCGTGAGCCTCAGGAAACTACACGTCCATCCCTGGCCTGTCCTGCTCCTCACACTTCGGTTATGACCCTCACCAAATCGTAATAAAAGCTTATCGCACAAGGACACTCGTACGTCAGAGCCCAGCCCACTTGAACCCGTGACTAGTGCTGATAAGCCCCGTGTGCTTATCTTATCTTGGTGCCCTTCACCATACTGACGCCATGCTATACTTACCAGTGGAGAGACAGAAAAAAACATATACCAAGTCTTTGGGTGTAATAATCAATAACGCTGGTGGTTATTCCCATGGCGGCAACTGTTCAGCAGGGCTACAGTACCAGGTCAAGGTCATACAGCTACACTAGTTTCTGACCTGGACCCATAGGAACATTTAAGAGGCTGGGGTCAACCGGGCCAGCCCATCAACTTACTTTTCACCTCATGCCCAAACCTTAAATTTCTTCACCTGTTCCTTAATTCTGAACCTCACTCTTTCGACGTTCTCACCCCAGCCTCCGTTCCAACTCCCAGTTCCACCTCTGAACGACCAACCTCCCCAGGTAACCCACAGTGTCCCTCCATTCTCCACCCAACGCCTACACTCCATGGTCCACTTTCCACTCTAATTCTAACCTTCAGCACCCCACCCACACAACAACCTATACCAGTGCACCACGTCACAGGCATAAAATCCATACAGTCTTGACCACAGCGTTCAACTCCACCACTTTCCCAGATTACCCACCACCCCATCATCTTCAACTAATCTCTCAAACTCAAACTCCAGCTCCCCATCTTACACGTAAGCTTCCTACCCTTCCTCTAGAATCCAGCCCTAAGCTCCCCAGCCCAGTTATCCCCATGTCCCATCACCAGCTCTCAGCCAGACTACCTGGCCAGACTCCTGGTAATAAGCCATCAGGATCTTGGAGATTTGCTCCTGGCGTCCAATTAGCCAGGAGTAGCCAGCCGCCCCCTCCACCAGCAGCCCCGCCACTCGCCTCCCGCCTCTCCACGCTCAGGAGCACACGGACTCCTCAACTTGCTACCCTGACGGTCGTGGGTCGACTCTGAATGACAAAGACAGTCTACCTCCATGGGTACGAATAATCTACCCTGGTCTATCCCCATCTGTAATTTACACTACCCGGAGAGGACAATAATATACTGGAAAGGACCGAGGATCATGAACGGAACAAGATGGCTGACCGTATGTAAACTGGACGATGACAGACTGTACCCTGGGACCTCTAGTGAGCGATAACCGTTACCTGAACACACCTGGAGCTCTCTACGGATGCCTTACGCCGGGGTGGTCACACCATACTCACCCCAGTGTCAAGGTGTCACTCGCTCACTCCATGTGATACTCCCACGTCTCACTCTGGGGGAACACTCCGCACCATGAAAAAACGAGTGGAAAAAAAATATACCCTGATAGATACTCTTCCTAATAATCTATCGCCAATACGTATATCGGCTCAGTGCAAAGACATTCAGTTCTACTTCCACTTACATGCGGTGGATCAGGGGCCCACACCCTCACATCCTCATCCAAATCACCGGTATGAAGGGGGAGGCTAGTCTTGCACCACACTAAAGCGCTTTATCATACCTCTACCAGCACACTAACTGTAGTGGCCAGGGGCTCAAGCCTCTACTACACACACAATATCCATTCCCCCCACCCCCACCACCATCCTTATACTATCCTGAGACTTCCACTGTTCCCTGGCTGAACCTCTCCACCTCTCTCTCTCATGGCGTACCCTCGCATCATCCAGCCTCACACCTTCCTGGCCATTCTCTCTCTCTCTCTCTCTCTCTCTCTCTCTCTCTCTCTCTCTCTCTCTCTCTCTCTCTCTCTCTCTCTCTCTCTCTCTCTCTCTCTCTCTCTCATCTGTTGTTCGCTCTATATGGTAGTGGTCTCAACGTTCTTTTATCCATACAGCTTCTCGACGTCTCTTGACATACCTTCCCTTTTATCTTCATTTTTTTTTTTTCATTCAGCTTATTATCATATTCTCTTGATACGGCCGGTGAGTGTTGCAGGAGCAGGGCCAGTGCCTAGGGTCATGCAACAAGTGTATGGTGGAAGGGAGGGAGGAGGCCTGGGGAGGGGGGGAAAGGTGAAGGGGGAGGGAAGCGATCTGGGGAGGGGAGGGAGCGACCAGTGGAGTGCGCGACCCTCCCTCCACCGCTGACGTGGCCTCGCCTGTTAAAGAGGACAGTCCCAGCCCTATGCCTCATACAACGGCTATCACATTGTGTATTGCAACACGCCACTGTTTATATGGCACGTGGCCGGCCACCAGTGTTGCACAGGATATGCAAGGCTCTGCATGCATGGTGACACTTGTGGTGAGGGTTAGCGGGAGATGTGGGAGAGTTAGACAGAGAGAGAGACTGGAGTGAGAGGGAAGGCAGCGATGGAGGACGGCAGTCTGAAGGGTAAAAGAAGCATTAAGTGTTGTACTGCTGGAGGGGGATGGGCGTCAACAGGCAGGCTAGTGTGACGAGACAGGCAACCCACCAGTGTGACACGGTAGGCCACCTACCACTGTGACAAGGGAGGCCACCCACCACTGTGATGAGGCAGGCCACCTACCACTGTGACAAGGCAGGCTACCCACCACTGTGATGAGGCAGGCCACCTACCACTGTGATAAGGCAGGCCACCTACCAGTGTGACAAAGCAGGCCATCCGTCCACCACGGTGACGAGACAGGCCACCCAGAAACCAGGGCTACGAGACAGGCTACCTCGCCACCAGTGTGACAAGGCAGGCCACCCATCAGTGTGACAAGGCAGGGTAGAGGGAGTGGGTGTTGAAACCGGGGGGGAGTTCCAGGTGAAAGAAGAGAAAAGGAGTTTAAAGGCACAGGGTGCATAGGGAGGTTAGTGGTTGTGTGCACGTAAAACGGTGTAGTGTTAGGGCTGTTGTGGTGGTGTACGTAAAGGGTGAGTGGTGGTGGATGTAGGGGGTGTATTGGTGGTTAAGTAAGCGTGACAGGTGGTGTAAGCAGAGGTGTAGTGGTGATGTATGTAGGGGGGCGTACTGGTGCGGAATGAAGGGGGTGTAGTGGCGGTGTATAATGGGTATGTAGTGGTGATTTATGCAAAGTGTTTGATGGTGTATGCTGGGGATTAAGGGTGGTGTATGTTGGAGTTTAGTGGTGGTGATGAAGGTGGGACAGTGGTGTATGTTGGAGTTTAGTGGTGGTGATGAAGGTGGGACAGTGGTGTATGTAGAGGATGCAGTGGTGGTGTATACAAAGGATGTAGTGGTGGTGTATGTAAGGAATGTACTGGTGGTGTATGAAGAGAATGCAGTGGTGGTGTATGTAAGGGATGTACTGATGGTGTATGCAGGCGTGTAGTGATAATGTATTTAGGCGTCCCAGTGGCAATGTATGCAGAGGGCGATAGTGTTGGAGGTGTATGTATGGGATGCAGTGCTGATGTAAGTAGGGGGTGCATGTAGAGACTGTAGTAGTGATGTATGGAGGGGAAGCAGTGGTGGTGGTGTAAATAAGGGTGCTTGTAGGGAGTGTAGACTTGGTGGTGTAAGTAGGGGGTGCACGTAAGGGGCACATAGGTACTGACTAGACAAAGCGATACAACCATTACGCCGGGGAAGGGGGGCAGAGCCAACAGGGTTTTTGTTCCCTTTAAAGAACCGGAAGCTTGAGAAAGGGGAGCAAAGGGGTAATTTGGAGGGAGGGTGGGCGACAGAGGAAGGGAGAGACCGAGAAAAGGGAAGAAAACAAAAGATCGAGTGAAAAGAACCAGTAATGGCTGAGTGTGTGTGTGTGTGTGTGTGTGTGTGTGTGTGTGTGAGTGTGGGGGGAAGGGGAGAGAAAGTGGGCTTCTACCCAAAGGCAATGTTCATTTGATGTGCCACTTGAGTGTGTGGCGAGCCACTTGACTGGGTGAGTGCGTGGCAAGTGTGTCTTCACCGAGAATTACGCCCTGTGTCACTGTGTGGTGAGTGTGTTGTCTGGGAGTCTGTCCTGGTAAGTGTGTGGTATGACGTCTGGTAGAGCGTGTGGTGTGTTGATAAGGGCGTGAGTGCCTCGTAAGTGCAGTCTGGGGGAGCATGCTACCTACCTGAGTGCGTCGTGTGACGTCTGGATGAGAGCACAGTGAGCGTTATTTGTGTGTACGGGATTTCCTGCGTCGTAATACGAGGTATCCTTCTGAGGGTTTTGCGTCTTCATACGAAGGTTCTAACGTCGTAATACGAGGTCACCTGCTGGATAGTTCTACGTCGTGATACGAAGTCACCTACTGAGGGGGTTTGCCTCGACATATAGGGTTCACTTGTTGAGGAAGTTTAAGGACCTCCATACAATGTGCCAGACCAATGATAAACTACGACTCTATACGGCCATCTACTGTCTTCCTAAACAGGTCTGCTGTTTTACTTTGATGAGTGACAGGCCGCTTTATCCCATTGTCCAAAGACAATACAAGGACGAAACGATTTCCTTTGATCAATATGGAGTCTTTTTTCCTGTAAGCCTTAGGTAATTTATTTCTGGTCACTGGCCCATTATGTATCTCAAACACGGTCCTCTACATGGTTATCATCGTATGACAAGTGAGCAAGGGGGTCTTCCCTTCCTTAAAGATCTAAGTTTCCTTAAACTTTCGTCACACACCTTCTGATCTAGGTACCTGATATATAGTTACTGCCTTCCTCTGGATTCTCATAACCCTATCTTGATGACTGCGATAGCTCGGGGACCATTGGCTGTGACGGGTTCTCAAAAGATGTTGTTTTGCTCGCGAGCGACGCAGGGTTGGTATGGTCGATGTATCTTTAATACCCTCAGCACGACGGGAAGATCCCTGAAGTACAACAGCACGACAATGGAGCACGACGGTAAGAGCTTTGAAGATGACGAATCGACCATTGTGCATGCCATGATGACCCCTGAATACGACGGGGGCAAACCTTGGCTATGTAGGCCTGGCCTTTGGCCTGATCATTTGGAGGTAGGTCAAAGGCCAGGCTATCACACACACACACACACACACACACACACACACACACACACACACACACACATACATACAAGGATCGTACCGTCGTGCTCAAGAGGCCAACACAGCATTCCCTTAATGAGCTACAGCTTAGCATATTCCAGATCATTAATGATAAAAGAAAGAACCCTCCAGTCTGCGTGTGTGTGTGTGTGTGAGAGAGAGAGAGAGAGAGAGAGAGAGAGAGAGAGAGAGAGAGAGAGAGAGAGAGAGAGAGAGAGAGAGAGAGAACGCCACAGAAGGTGACCTCCCTGACCGGGGGACCAAGAGGTGGGAGGTGGGGAGGAGGGAGGGTGCAGACACTGGGCGGCGTGGCTTGGGGGGGGGGGGGGGGGGGGGGCAGGCCAGGGCGGGGACCCCGCCAATGCGTGTTTAAAGCAGAACTCTGACCCTGCCTCCTCCTCCACCTCCTCCTCCTGCTGTTGTCCCGCCGATGCTTCTGCTGCTGCTTTTGCTACTGCTCATGCTCCTGCTGCTTATGTTGCTCATGCTGGTATTAATACTGCTGTTACTACGGCTATGTTCGGTATGTGTGTTTGTGTGTGTGTGTGTGTGTGTGTGTATGTGTGTGTGTGTGTGTGTGTGTGTGTATGTGTGTGTGTGTGTGTGTGTGTGTGTGTGTGTGTGTGTGTGTGCTTGTGTGATTACCCTATTACCCATTTGTACAGTACGGGGCTCCATCTCTTCGACGTTCTCATCATAAAACTTTCTAAAACTTCTGTAGGCTGTCTACATTCACATATTCACTATTCACTTAATTCACCTCGTACTCTACTCTCATACCACAAAAGTATTTCTATACGTCTTTTCATACCAAGTTTCTTGCTTAATTTCATGTTACGGTCTCTGGATGTTCTATTTTTGTATCTCTAAGTGAACCACTCACTGTTGACGTCAAGCTGGTTTAGAAAAAAAAACAACAAAGCAGCAGGTTGTGATCAAGCCACCCTTTAACTCCCCCTCTCTTCCCTAGTGGGCAAATTTATGGCCCAAACTTCTATTACAGCACGTGAATAGCTTGTTGAATATTTCCTTATCTATGCAACTGAGTGCAAATTCTGGTGTTTATTAACAGGCACTTTGTCTCCTTTGCAATTTTCCTAAGGTGGAACTCCAGCGACAATGTCAACTCCAAAGTCAAGCAGATTCCTGCAGCTTATTTCTTGCTTGATAATACTTGCACCGAGACCTTTCTCTCCCATCCTCAATTCTCTACATTTACTTGGGTTGAATTTCATCAACCACGTATCAGGCTAACTTTGGCGCGTTCATCTATGTCCTCTTGTAAAGTTGTTGCAACCCTCCTCACTCTTTACCCCCATCACGACCTTGGCATCATCCGCAAACATATTCAGGTACGAGCCCAATATTTCTGGTAGGTCATTTACATCGACCAAAAGGGGGCAATGGTCCCACGACCAAGCCCTACGACACGCCACTAGTGACCCCAACCCTTTCCCAGAAGGCTCCCACCGACGTGCGTGCTATGTTCCCTTCAACTACGGTAATTTTCTGCCTAACGAATTTTCCCCTCATGTCCTGTCTCAATGTCCAACTTCTTTTCGAGCTTCCTGTGTGGCACAGTATCGAAAGCCTTCCAGCAGCCCAGATACAGACAATCCACCCAGCCTTTTCTTTTGTCTAAAACAGAGCTCACTCTCTCGTGGAAGGGGGTGATGCTCGTAAGAGAACATTTCAAGTACCACCTGTCTTTACTGTTCATGAAATCTGGCAAAAATAATAACCTTCTTTTCTAGCTTTATTCGGGAAAAGTTAATAAAATGAAGACTGCACCATCAATTTTATATTACCTCCTAACATACTGACGTGTTATGTTCTTCTCTCTGGCAGGTCGTTAAGATAACACGAGAGAACACCACAGGTCTCTGAACACCACAGGTCCCAGGACCAATCCCTGTGGTACTCCACTAGTGTCTTCTACAACAAAAACAACATCCCCTGGTCACTGTCCTCATACCATCAACTCATTTTCATTACGCGCGGCAACGTACCAAAAGCATTTGTAAAATCGAAATGGATATAATCCATCAATCCCTCCCTCTCCTCTGTATTTCACAGAAATCTACTGAAAGTTGATAACCCATGATCGTCCATCTACTAAACCCAAACAGTCCACCTTCCAGTAACTTCACGTGACTCAGTTGTTCTAACGCACTTCCCAGAATAATTCTTGGAATATCTTGCCTACTGTTCTGGCCAATGACATCAGTCTGTAGTTCAGATGATCACTTCCACCTCGGTTTTTATATTTTGGAAAAGTATGTGAAAAGTCTCAATCCTCCGGAACCACAGCTGTGTTGCTAGCGATTCGATGCATATGATCTTTACAGGCTCAGCAAACTCCGTCGCACACTCCTTCGATACCCATGGGGATATTCTGTCTGGTCTCGGGGATTTACTCGTACCCAGGTCTTGCAACAATTCAACAATATCCTCTGCAACAAGTAAAGTTTTGTCTAAGTTTGATCCATATCGAGTACTAACCACCTCCGCAGGTTATATATCCTCACATGTGAATATCAACTGGAGATTATCATTCGTTACCACACATTTCTTTTTCTTTTTGCGTGTGGCATTTCTGAACAAAAAAAAAAACATAACTCTTCATACAGTACCACCACGTAGTGACAACCTACAGTCACGCAAATCCCATCTATTGTTTTCGGCGTCGTTTCAGTGGTTCTATACTGCAATTATAAGAACCCTTGACATAAAGGTGGACTCCCTGTGTCCTTTCAGTAAACAGGAACCCCTTCAGCACGAAGGGACGACCTTTTTTGAGCATGAAGGTACGACCACAAGGTATAAAGGCATAATTTCTGAGACGACCCTTGATTATATTTTGTACGAAATCCGACTTCGAAACGCCCTCTTCCTCAACTGTCTGGAGAAAAATGTGACAAACGGTTCAGAGGAAAACGCCAGACCAGCCAGCAAGACTAGAGGTCGTGATTCGTGGCAGTGGTGGATGTGCTGTGGTAAAGGCAGAGGGCCACACACCAACCACACGCTATCCTCCCGCACACCTGTCCAACCAAGCTTCCGGCCAGGTGTGGTACGCCTCAGTACACCAGCAACACCGAGAGCACGCCAATGTAACCCGTGTGGGCCCGTCTGGTGGACGTGTATGCCGCGCATTAAAATACAAAGACAAATGAATACGAAGGAACTCAAACAGCTACAGACCAGTGGGTCCTTTCGAGGCTGTTTGTGATGGTGGAAGATAACAAAGACTCACAGATTAGTGAAGTAAAAGTTAGAAGGTATATAAATAAATTCATAAGGGATAACCTACACATTGTCAGTGTGGCTATAGAGGCGCAAATAATGTAAGTCGTGGACATGAAGCAAAATAGTCATCAAGTCTATTCTTAAACGTATCTATAGGTCATCTTTCAACCAGTACAACTGGCAAGTCGTTCCAAAGGTTATTATTCCTGTGGAATAAAAGTGCTTCGCCTCATTCGAGGTAATACATTAGCCCACGGGTTTGTTTGTATCCATTAATACGAGTGAAAATAGACAAATCAAATCTTCAGTAACTTGTTGGATCAAGAATATCAAAGCCTCTGATCATTGTGAATCTTTGTATTAGATCACCTCTTAGCCCTCTCTTTTCTGAGCTAGATAGATTCATGTCGTTTAATCTGCTCTCGTAGGATTTGTTTCTCAGCCCGGGTATCATCTTTGTAGCTCGAAGCTGTATTCTGTTTACGTTCTTTTTAAAGGTAGGGTGACCAAAATTGAACACAATATTCAAGATGAGGACGAGCCAATGAACTGCAAAGAATAAGGATGAATTCACTGTAGTTATATTCGAAGGCCGTACCTATCAAGTCAAGAATTTTGCTCGCTCTTTTCACTGCTTCTGTACACCGCTTACTTGGTTTTAGGTCACCAGATATTATCAATCTCTAGCCTTTTTTCCTCGTCTACATTTTGCAGTTCAACAGAATTCATACTGTAGCTTGCCTTTTCGTTTCTGCTGTTAATATGTACAACTCTGCACTTATCTATATCAAAATTCATGAGTCAGCTGTGAGCACAGCCCCTCAACCTGTTTATGTCAGTTTGAAGATGTAAACGTTCAAGTTCATTTGTAGATATAGTCCCACTTTTGTATCATCGGCGAATTTTGGTATCTTGCCATGCAACAACACACTATCAATATAATCAAAAAGTATGTGAAAGAAAACCAATCCCAAGACTGATCCATATAGCACAACACTTGTTACGTCTAACTATTCTGAGGCATGACCATTGATCACAACTCTTTGTTCAGGGTCAGTCAACAAATGTCCTATCCACCGAAATACAACCCCATCAACGCCATGTGACTTTGTTTTTACCTTTGATGCGGAACCTCATCGAATGCTTTTTGGAAATCTAGATAAATGACATCAACTGCTTTACTTTCAACATACATGTTGAATATACTTTATAGATTAATAAAGAAGAGTAAAAGGAAACATGAAAAATGCAGGACACAGTCCGAAGGAGAGGTATGGAACAAAGATAATGAACGAGGCGAGGGCTCATACAGAGGGTCCGAAAATAATACTTCAAGAATTCCCTGGGTCCAGGTACTGGGCTTTGGGATAATGATAATTAACGTTTTAGTGAAAATACGCATAGAATAGACAAACAACAGAGAAACTGGGGCTATGAAGTGAAGACACACATTAAATGGTCTTTACGCAAACATTGGGAGACAGTCTTCTGATAACTTTTGATGTTCACATCTGGGTGGAGGAGGCTGTTCTTGCAGAGTTCTGGACGACCTAGGATGGGATCAATGCTGTTGGGGGTGTCGAACTGCAACTATGGGACGATGGATCTCAGGTGGCAGGAGGTAACTGGGGCGAGAATGGTACAGTTCTGCTTCTGAACTGGCCATGTCAGGTTCAGGTACGACGCTAACTTCCCACCGCACATAACCTAGCCCCCTTCCCCACCAACTTCGTTCCCCAGCACCATCTCTTAGCCACCTCACCTCTAACATCGTCCCCTAGCCTACGGTCCTCAGCATGACCTGCCTGCCCTGGTCTCTTTGGGACACTGTCCTAGCTGATTCTCATCCTCCACTGACGTCACAGCGAGGTGGTGTAATACCCATGGTGCCTCACCAAGACCCACTGGCCTCTCCCTGGAGGCTCTTTTGTCCCCCAGGTGGTTGTAGTACTGGTGGCTCCTTGCTACCCCAGGTGGTGGTGCTGGTGGCTCCCTCCTCCTCAGGAGGTGGTGCTAGTGGCGCTTTCCTCACCCAGGTGGTGGTGGTGCCAGTGGCTCCCTCCTGCCCCAAGTGGTGGAGATGCACAACGTGGCACCACCGCTCTCCGGCCGCAATACGCCACACGCCCCTTGGTTGCAGGGCTCAACTTGTTGCACTCACCGCGACAGTTCCTGCTGCAGACTTCCGGCTCCCCAGCTGCCGGAGGAACAACACTTTCCCTGGAGTCAGCAGTTCCAGGAATTAATGGTACTAGTGGGGGTCTGGAGGCGTGCACATGCTGGACAGCAAGCAGGAGAGCTAAGCTTCCCAGGAGTCACTGATGCCAGTGAGTTGCATCGCTCGATTGTAAAACGCTTGGACTTACGGTGGGTGACAGTGGCAGCGCATGGTCTGTCAGCGTCCTCCATGGCTAGAAGTCATTGGACCCACTCGCTCCAGGGAACCACCGGGGGCACAGGGCCATCTAGAAGCCTCCTGTGAAGTTGGAGGTGGGGGAAGGAGGGAGGGAAGGGTAGGGGAGGGCTGAAGAACCCATGATTCCGAGGTATGCCACCAACAGAGACGACCTACTGGGAAGTGTTCCTCTACACAGGTGTACATGGGGCAGGAGATACCAGGTTTACAACCCACGACAGGAGGTGGAGCATCTTGTAAGACTGGAAGTGGGCAGGAATCTCAGGTTGTCAACGGTGGGCGATCCAGAGGACGTGAGGAGGGAGTCAGGGGATCTTGGCCTTCCAGAGACTGCCGCTGCTACTGGATAATTTGGGAAGTCTGGAATGTGCACAGGAAGGGTTTCTGGTGAGTGAACGCCTGGATATAGATGGCTTCGCTGTAGGTTAACTTGTACCTTGTTGTCCCCTCGCATAAGGAACAAACTAGGGAGGAGGTCTGGAAGAATGCTATAGGAGGAACATAAAAATAAAAAGGTTTAAAGAACGATCACAAAAGATCGAAAAGTGGAACGGATAGGAGGAGAAAGAGAAGCAAAACAAATGCAGAAGTGAGAGAATTACTGAGTGATCCTCCCACGGGTGCCAGACAGGCTGGACCCACGACACGTCGCCAGCTGGGGACCTCCCCAAATGGAGTGTGATGCCTCGGCTATACTCAGTTATCGCCAAACTCTGGGGGTCACACTCACACTTACGTGCGTGCCGGGTCCCTGGAACGGGCAGGCTTCCTCTCCCCACCTACACAAAACAACTTGGGGACTTCAAGTTAGCGACAACAGCAGCAGATGAGGACCCAGCAACGTGTGCACAAACACCAACTTATTAAACTATACCAATACAGGAATAAGCAATACTGATACAAAAAATACCTACATCCTGTTATGTAACATCGGACAGGTTACAGATGAATGAAATTGCTTTCCTGCTAACATTAGCCAAGACTTCCAGCCGACGAGAATGATGGGTCAGGCCACACGCACGAAAGGAATCACGAGAGAGAGAGAGAGAGAGAGAGAGAGAGAGAGAGAGAGAGAGAGAGAGAGAGAGAGAGAGAGAGAGAGAGAGAGAGAGATTCCTTTAACGTGTCGAAGATTTTAACTATATACAGCATCCTACTAACACAATAATCCTCAGTAATGTACTGGCCGCCCTGACCCTAACTTATCATATCCCTCACTCTACCTTTACTCACTGAACATGTACCTAACACCTCATTCCCGTGAACACGACCCTGACCACTGAGGGACGACTCTTGGGTATGATGGCCTGGTCTCTGACTCAACAGACCGATTATTGAAATATCTAAAACTTGGTTATCGGTCATCCAAAAACCTAATTACTGGTTAACCTCAGCCTGATTATCTAACTTTGCCTCATCAGACACACTCTCCAGAGGTTGACCGACACATCTCTCAGGCCCGGGTAAATATGGTTCATCATATTACTTATCCATATCCCATTTCTTTTAATATAAAAAAACTTATCTATTCATCCAGGCAGAAGTAAACTATATCATTCGAGCCAAAGTGAACTGAATCATCCAGACCGAGGTACGCTAAATCATCCAAGCAAATAGCCTTAACCTGGATATCATGTAATGAGCATCATGTTTTGTTAGCTACTGCTAATCCAGGGTCTCGACCACTGACAGGCAGGTGAGAGGTTTATGGAGAGGTGAGTCTGGCAAGAGTGAAAGTTGTGTAGATGTTCATGAGTCCAGGCACAGGGAGTCAAAGCGTCTTGAGTCTACGAAGAACATAGAGAAGACTACAGCTGGATGATATGATAATGGTGCTGACGTGTTCCTTCCAGCTTACTAGTTTATCGTCCAGAGAAGCATGGAGGATTGAACATCCTGGAGAGGTCGAGTGAAACAGTGGGGGTTTGGCCACGGTTGGAAGCGAGGCTGAAATGCATGACTACCGTCATAGTGTGGCTGATGTTGACGCATGACTGTATATCCATGTGTGTACATCTGACACGGTGAGGGAGCGGGAGGGAGAGGGTGGGTAGGAGCGGCTCTTGTAAGGTCTCCTGCAGCAGATGAGAGCAGTACTGCGGCGTTGGCGGGGCCACGCTTCTTGCTGATGGCCACGCTTCCTGGTGGGGCCCAAGCTTCCTGCTGGGGGGTCAAGCCTCCTGCTGGGGGCTACGCTTCTTACAGATGGCCACGCTCCCGCTGGGGCCAAACTTCCTGCTGGGGGAGAAGCTTCCTGCTGGGGACCAAGCTTCCTACTGGGGGTTAAGCTTCCTGCTCTCATCCTCCACAACTCCAGGATGGTCGTAGGAAGGAGACAATGCCTAGTACGGAGTACCTCCCGTCTCTACCTAGGCACATCCACTCGGTATACATTGCTCCCTTGGACACCACTGCCTGTTGTGAACTAGCCCGTGTTGCTGCCCCTCCCACCATCCAGTGTGGTCACCTGAGTAAGAAAGTTCCTTAAAGATTACTTCGTATTCCTCCCTTCCTTTCTACCATACGGGTTAATCCCCTTCAGTAAAAATGCCCCATAGACACCACCCACCGTTCCTTGAGAAACGAAACCTTTTAAGAACCACTTCTCTTCCCATCTTCAGCTTCCACATGACTGGTGTTCGACGTACACACCCGTTCCCTCAGGTATATGTAATTACATCTATCCTCCTTTGATTTACCTTTTCCTTTTCATGTGAAGTGTTCACCAAGCGACGCATCAAATCTACGATCAACGAGTGATCGTTGGGTTTCAATTGAGATTTTCTAAGTTCTGCTTGAGGTTAATTCTTGCCAAACGCTGCAGATGTATGTTCAGAGGTGTATCTTAAAAAGATAATATAAACACCGAAAAATATGGGTTTTACAACAAGAATCTTAAACGAGAACCTGAAAAAAAGATTAGCTTAAAAGAACCTTTGGGAGAGATGCACATCCTCATAGAGCGACCATGAGCAACGAGATAGTTAATTCTGAGAGTAATTATATATCATACATTCGTTGACCCGACGCAGCCTGGAGTCCCCATACACTTGATGACCTGAGCCACTCTGCCAGGGACGCTACCTATGTCAAAGGGGCAAGAAAGTAGGCATCATCATCCACATGGCCTCCTAAAACCTACGTTCTTTTTCAGCAATACCACGGCTTTTCGAGCATTTCGCATGACTATGCTGGCTTACCCGGTCTCAGGCTCGCATCAGCTACCCAGCCGAAAATATCTTTAAAGCAAAGAGGAATTAGGAGAATTTTGTCATCTGTGAAGCGGCTGTAGACGACGATTATTCTCATGCCGGGCTGAAACCTCCCAAGTTCCCATGGGCTTAAACGGGCTCAGACCCACGGCCCAATATGGGTGCGGGGAATGTGCTGTGACCATATGTGTGGTGTGTCTGTGTGGCGTGACCATATGAGTCTGTGTGGTGTTGAGCGTGCGTGCGTGCGCCGGGTGTGTGGTGCGACCGTATGAGAGTGTGTGGCGTGAGTGTTTAGCGGAGCAGTGTGGAGCCGACGTGAGTATGGCGAGAACAATGAACACGTTTAAACATTACTCTCCTGAGACGGCGCCTTCCCCCTGACACGTCCACACACACACACACACACACACACACACGAGCCTCCATGGTATAGTGGTTACCGTTTCCGTCAGTGACTCAGTACAGGCCCGCCCAGGGTCGGCCCTGCATGGATTCGAATCCTGGGCGCTGCAGTCGGCCTACACCCAACCTATGTGTTCATCTTTCTCTCAGAGCTGTTCGATAAATGGGACCTTCTTAGGGTGAGGCGTGCACGCATTTGTGTACAAATACGAATAAAGATAGGATATATATATATATATATATATATATATATATATATATATATATATATATATATATATATATATGATTAAGAGACGGGGCAACACTAATATAAAACTCTCGCCCCGTAACACACAAATGTTAATCAGGCACACTGATCTGCACATTTTACTTAACCTGAACACTAATATACATATATATTTCAACGATATTGAGCTGTATGATGATAAGATATTTTAGAATATATCATAACATACGGTGAATGGCTATAAACAACATAATGTAATTAATAGGAATTGATATAAACAACATGATAAATGACACAACGCTACTGGCAAATGATCATGTGTAGCCTGGCGCAACCAACCTCTTTCGCACCACCTGCACAAGTGGTGCAACACCTGTACAAGTGCTGCACCACCTGCTCGTGGCGCACCATCCTCCCATAAGGGGGGGGGGGGAAGGAAAAAGGTATTGCACCGAGACAATGTGCACACAGCTGGTGTACAGCACAGGTAGTGTACACGCAGGAGGAGAGCAGGTGAAGCACGAGGTTCGGGGTGGCAGCGAGCAGGCCAGCCAGGAAGTGAGGTAGTCTACACGGTTGGCAACCAACAACACCCCCTCCACCCCGAGACCCCAACCCACCTCACATGCTCTTAACGTAATGAGATACATTCATTGCCTAGTGTCTAACATGGTGGGATGTCCTCTCTCTCTCTCTCTCTCTCTCTCTCTCTCTCTCTCTCTCTCTCTCTCTCTCTCTCTCTCTCCTCCTGCTCCAGGCTAAATGAGCTGGTTAGTCTCCACCCTACACTCCCCTTACTCGGCCCCACATGTAACGTTTCCCTCCCCTCCCCCACTCACACCGTCCCTTGTTCACCCTTCCCTCTAGTGCGACCCCTGCTCTTCTTCTCCCTCAGACACGACCTTCATTATCTCCTTCCCATTCTTTCTAATATGACCCTTAAGCTTCTGTTCACTCTAGAACAACCGTTCTCCTCCTCGGCCTCCGTGGCACGACTACTGCGCTTCTGCAGCACCACCATCCATACGCTCAGCCCCTCCACTGGGGCTTCTTCCTTTGATGTCCCCCCAGCGTAGGTCCTGCGATGCCGCCCTCCAAAAAACTCACCCTCTCTTTCCCCTCGTACAGCACGGTCCCGCCTTCTCCTCCCGTAGTACGAGCCTCTACCTTCCCTGCCAAGACCTTCCCTGCCCAGCCCCTGGCCCGACGACTCCCCCTTCCCTCTCTCCTCAGGGCCGGGTCCCCCGTCTCACCACACAAGTCTTGAACCCAACTCAGCCTCCCCCCTACGGCTCCTCTCCAGCCAGGCTCCAGGCTTCCACTTTATCCCGCACCTTCCTTCCCATCTGGAGAGTGTACCCAAGGCTTCCAGGCCTTCCCCCGTGGTGTGGCTTCCACGTTGCAGATCACGCTACGCTTGCCGCCAGAGACAGCACCAGCAGCTGTGGCATCTGTAGTTGCAGATGCAAAAACAGTCGCAGCAACGGCAACCCAAGTATCCCCACCTCAAGCAGCAGCAGCAACAGCTACGGGAAGTGCCACAGTCATGGATGAAATGCGAGCCTAGCAGGAACAAAAGCCCGAAAAGCAGCAGGAAGCAGCACCACCAAACCAAGGGCCACATTTCCAACCCCTCCACCAGAAGCAGCAGACACGGCATGAGCTGCAGTCCCCAAGCCCAGTTTACAAAGCAGCTGCTAGCAGCAGATGCGGTCCTAGGTGCAGCAGAGGCAGGAGGCGGAGGTGTAGCAACAAGAGGAGCGACTCGGCAGCAGCCTCTCACCACCACCACCCCCACCACTACACACGGCCCTCCAGCTAGCTCCACCCCGCCTCGCTCCTGGTGACTCTGGCCTGACACACCCACCACCCCTGGCCTTACCTGCCTCCTATCCTCATCTGCTTGCCTGACTGATTCACTCCACCAGTATATCTACCTGTCTGTCTATTCCTTGACAACTGTGCCTTTGTCACTATTTTTCTTTCACTAAGTCTAAGGCTGTACTACACTCAGTAGCTGGGAGAGTATGGACTTCTTTGAAGGGAGAAGTTCTTGAACTAGACTGTACTCTGTTTCGTCAACTGAAAATCATAAAACCTTGCCAAAGGTGACTTTTCAACTTCTGTGTAATCTCGAGCAGACGGAGTCCGGTAACACCACATCTCACCACGATATCAAGAAAGCTGTGTGTGTGTGTGTGTGTGTGTGTGTGTGTGTGTGTGTCAGGGTATGAACGCGTTCAAGTGGTAGTGAGAGGGTGGCGTGGTGGCAGAGCTTGAGGGAAGGAGAGAGCGGCTGAGTAAAGTGGTGGCACGGCAGTGTGGTGGCAACCGTCGGTGGTAGGTAGCGGGGAGAACCGGTGGTGGTGAACAACAGGCAGCAGACGGTGGCAGTACGGTAGTGCCCTGGCAGAGGATAGTGGTGATGGTAGATGGTGGTAATAAAGGTGAATGATGGGTGGCTGGGGAGGTGGTAATGGTGGTAGAAGGCGATGATAACAAAGGGAAGTTGTGTTGGAAGTGGGCGGAGGTTGTGGTGGTGGTGGTGGTGGCAGGGGTAGTGCCACAGTGGCATGTGAGGCGGAGGGGAGGAAGGAGGGGGAGTAGTCGCGATGCGGCACACTTGGTGGACTTCCTGCGACAGATGGACCCCTCCCCCATCCCTTCCTCCTCCACCATCCCCCTCACCACCACCCACCACCCAGGTCATCAGTAACGACACCGCCGCCACCACCACCACCACCACCACCACCACACCAACACCATCATCATCACCAACACTGTCTATGATCGCCACCCAAATCGTCATCACCTCCATAAATACTAGTCACCATCACCACCACAATCACCATCATCAGTGCCACCACACCTACCACCAGCACCACATTAATGTCACCACACCTACCACCAGCACCACATTAATGTCACCACACCTACCACCAGCACCACATTACCACTGGGGTCATTCAGCGGGTCACCAGAAGTCTCGGGTTGCCTTACATCAGGTTTGACTAACCTCCAGTCTACTTACATCATGACCTAAATCATGCGAAGTACTTACCGTACCTACCTGTCCCCATTTCCAGCCTTCACCCAGTACCCGACCAAACATTGTGTGTACACAACCCCCCTCCGCGCGGCGCCATGTTTGGCACGATCCTCAGCCAATACCAGGAAGCAACTCACTCCTACCCCTACAATACACAGCCCTCGAACCAACCAACCGCCCCAAAAGCTATCCAATTACACCGCCTCCCGACCGTCCTTCCCAACACCCACTAACGTTTCCTCTCTCTCTCTCTCTCTCTCTCTCTCTCTCTCTCTCTCTCTCTCTCTCTCTCTCTCTCTCTCTCTCTCTCTCTCTCTCGTTCGCCGCGAACGATCGCTCGATAATTTTGAGGGTCCTCTCATTACTCATGGCAGTATGAGCTGGGATGACGCTGTTAATGAACACGATATGGGCGTAGCCTGGGGAGAGATTCAGGGAGACATTGGTAGCTGACAGGGCAACCTATGTGCCAGTAGGTGGCAAATGGTAATTTTCCACACCGAACCGAAAATGGTGGAAAAGAAAAATAAAGAGGAGACGGTTGTCTCAGAAAACAGCATTTAAAAAAAAAAATCAAAAAGAGCAATAACCAACATGGTACAGTAAATGGCGAAGAAAAACTAACAACTTATTAGCATCACAGCAAATGTCAACATGGTGGGAAATAAGTTGGTAACAGAAATTGAATATCTGTAGCAACGAGATAACACACGCAAACTGATAGACTGGCCTTACAGATGGAAAATGAATCTTAATATCAATAAATACAAACTTTTACACATAACGGCATAAACAGGGCAAGCTACACTACGAATTCTGTTGAGGTGCTCAAGGTAAGTGAAGAAAAAGACAAGTACGATAATTTCCGCTGGCCTAGCGCCAAGTAAGCACTACACTGAAGCAGTATACAAGAAGGGCAAAATTCTAGCCTTCATAAGTAGGACAGTCGCATTCAAGTTTAGGAAATCAATCCTCATTCTTTACACCTCACTGGTGCGTCCCCCGTTTCTGTCATTCTGCTTGAGAAAAGAAGAGACAGAATGGAGAGTTGTTAGCAAAGAGCTTCCAGTTGATTCTCGGACTACGAAGCAAAATATGGATTACAAAAATCTTTATCATCAAGCAAAGGGGTAAAAGCTGATTTATAGCAGGCATTCGTAACAACCAAAGGACTTGGAATATCTCGAGCCAAGCAGAAATTTAAGGTTATTTTCTTTATTACTCTTGTCGTAACAGATAAAAACTCATGGACAAAAGTTTTCCTTCGAATGAGGCAAAGTATTTATTCTTGAACAGGATTACTATCATGGAGAATGACATACGATAAGAGGAGCTGAAAGCAAGATCACCACACACGTTGGTACGTTTGAGAATGAGAGAGAGAAGTATTCCGCTTCAAGTCCACGAATGACATTATTTGCGCCTCAGTAGTTACGTATAAAGTTTTCAAGTATATTTCAAGGTCATGTTTGCGTTTCTACCCTTACCACACACTAACGTCTGTGCTTCTGATTTCTTTCGTTCACATAAAAAGACTGGCAGGGCCCAGTGGCCTGTTACTGGCTTTCCTTTGTTCATTCTGACGTTCAATAGCCATTATGACCGTTCCCTTATCACGTCCTTCAGCCCCATGCAAGTGGTCTCAACAATGCGTTTAACATCTGTTGATAACATCCTCTTTCAACGCGAATTATCTTGCTTTTATTCACATTCACTCAAACTTCCTCCTTCCACACACCCTTCCAAACTCAGTCATCCTTTTTTGCAGCTTCACACTTGAATCTTCCACCATCGCTGCATCATAAGCAAACAACAGCTGACTGACTCACTTCCCAGACTATCTCATCGCCCCTCTCTCCAATACTCGCCTTTACCTCCCTCATAACCCCATCTATAAACAAATCAAACACCCATGGTGACATCACATACCCCAACATTAGACCAACCTTCACTTGGATCCTTTCGCTCTCCTTTCCTCTTACTTTTATTGTTATTACTATCATTATCATTATTATCATTATTATTGTCAGTATTATTACTATTATTGACATTATTATCATTATCATTAATATCATTATTATCATCATCATTTTTATCATTGTCTGTTGCAGCATACAGCGTGGCACAAGGTGTGTCTGGCAGCAGACAGTGGGGATCAAAGAATCGACTTTGTGTGCTAGGCTGTGAGGAGAGCGAGGGAGATGGCCCCCAGGGGTGTGCGAAATGCAGGGAGGGGAGGATGCGGGAGAGAGTAAAGTGAAAGAGCACGGAGGGAAAAGAGAAGAGGACCTATGAGATTTGGGAGAGAGGAAGAGGGCTTGAGAGAACCTGCGACATTCTGGAAGGAGGGGAAAGTGACGGGTGGGTAGAGGAGGGAGTACGGGGAAGGGGAAGAGTAAGGAAGGGGGTGAGGGGAGGCAAGAGAAAGTAGAACGGGAGCAGCAGTGTGGGGGGAGGGAGGGAGGGAGAGTGGGACACCTGCAAGAAGCCTTACAGAGCTGGTGCATTATGACGCCCGCCACCATCCACCACCCACAACCCGCACCCCCTCCCATCACTTGCCCGCCCTCAGCCCCGCCCACTTACAATCGGCCCGCCCTCAGCCCCGCCCACCACAGTCAGGGGAAAGAGAGGGGATAACAGGAGAGACGGGTCAAGGATGATCGATGAAGTAGATATTAACATATCCTCTAACCCTCAGCTCCGACAGCTGCAGGTAGCTTCCCTATGACATCCACACGCACCAGTCTCCCCTCACTGGTCCACGCAGCACGTTCAGCATCCCCTTGTCTCCCATGACCTACTACCCTAGTCCTCACCACTACTCCCAGTACTCCCCTCACTTTTTTTTGGAGGGAGGAAGGGGAATGGTTATGGAGGGGAAGGAAGGGATTGGCCAGAAGACAGTTTAATCCAGATACAGAAAGTAATTAAAACGTCTAGATGTATGAAGGTTTTAATTTTGCATATGGATGATTTACTAGACAGGTAGTACTTCTGTGCCTTATATATATATATATATATATATATATATACCTCTGGCACAGTGAGTGTGTATGTGTACCGATTTGTTGTTGTTGTTCAGGAAAGGAAATCGTTGTTCATGTGTATATCGGTAGATAACTGTAGCCTCTATTATGGCTTTGAGGCTCGGTAGAAATTGAGCGTCTTCCATTATTATGGTACTGTCGGGGTCTCTGATATGTCTGCATCTACGGTGTCTTCCAGTTTCTGCCATGTATTTTCTCCTGCTTCCTTTGAGCGTACACAAACTAGTTTTTGAGTAGTCTACAAAAATTTCGACTTGAGGGTATTTCTCGATCTGTAGCCTCTGTAGCTTCAGGATGAGTGATTTGGAGGCGAGCTGTGTGTGTGTGTACTGGGGAGCAGGTCAGTATGGGAAGGATCACAGCCTTTATCTGGTGTTAGTTTTCCCTCTTCTGGTAAGTACCAGAATCGGCAACAGCTAGCCAAGGCTACTCTACTTCGTGCAGTTCTTTGGTTAATATCTTCTTTTATGTAGACTAGCGATGTCAATGTATGGTACAGGGTTTCACGTCCCTCTTTGGACATGTAGTTGGATCTTATTTTTCTCCAGCGCCACAATGGTGACGTTTTTCTTTACCAAACTTTTTTCAGTCCTTTTCGAAGCCGCTACCCACCATCCCTGTCTACTCCCTAGTATCCTCTAGACCTCACGTCAGGACTGGTCTCGCGCAACAAGGAACAGCTATGGACCGATGAGATTATGACCTGTTGCTCCCCTAGCATGGAGGAGTCAAAAATGGCAGCAGAGGAATAAACTACGGGGACAGCAGCAGGGAGCAAGACCACAGGGACAGCAGCAGGGGGCCAGACCACAGGGACAGCAGCAGGGAACCAGACCACAGGGACAGCAGCAGGGGGCCAGACCACAGGGACAGCAGCAGGGAACCAGACCACAGGGACAGCAGCAGGGGGCCAGACCACAGGGACAGCAGCAGGGGGCCAGACCACAAGGACAGCAGCAGGGGGCCAGACCACAGGGACAGCAGCAGGGGGCCAGACCACAGGGACAGCAGCAGGGGCCCAGACCACAGGGACAGCAGCAGGGGCCCAGACCACTGGGACAGCAGCAGGGGCCCAGACCACAGGGACAGCAGCAGGGGGCCCAGACCACAGGGACAGCAGCAGGGAACCAGACCACAGGGACAGCAGCAGGGGGCCAGACCACAGGGACAGCAGCAGGGGGCCAGACCACAGGGACAGCAGCAGGGGCCCAGACCACAGGGACAGCAGCAGGGGGCCGGACCACAGGGACAGCAGCAGGGGGCCAGACCACAGGGACAGCAGCAGGGGGCCGGACCACACGGACAGCAGCAGGGGGGGGGGGCAGACCACAAGGACAGCAGCAGGGGGCCAGACCACAGGGACAGCAGCAGGGGGCCAGACCACAGGGACAGCAGCAGGGGGCCAGACCACAGGGACAGCAGCAGGGGCCCAGACCACAGGGACAGCAGCAGGGGCCCAGACCACAGGGACAGCAGCAGGGGGCCAGACTTCACCTGCTCACCACCATTACCCTGGACCACAGGTCTCGGCGGCACCGTTGCCTCAGGAACATGTCTCCCGTGTGGAGATTTATTAACCTTCCGGGACGGCGGGATCTAATGTAGCGTCGCCATGACACCAAGGGGCCGGCCCTGGGTCTTAATGCACCACCCCCTCTCCCTCCACCTGTACCCAACACACACACACACACACACACACACACACACACACACACACACACACACACGCGCGCGCACGCACGCAAGCAAGAACGTATTTACACGAGCACGCACACAACAACCACACATGCACACACAAAAAAAAATCCTAAGAAAGACAGTAAGTTTGATCTTACCATGAGTAGTGGTCGTGTGGGTCGACCTTGATGGCGTCCATGAGAGTCTTCTCTGCCAGGCGGTCGCTGCCCAGATAGTGGTACACCAGGCCCTGCAGGAGAGACACACCCTCACTGTAACACGTGAACAATAACAATATGAACACAGTCATGTCAGTCTCCCCGACGCTGACACGTAAATATCCCATCCAACGTCAGGTCCTCAGGCAAGACTCGCGTAAACTATATGAAAAAATAAGATACGTGTGACAGATTATCACTCTTGGAACAAACCCAAATATATATAATATATATATATATATATATAGAGAGAGAGAGAGAGAGAGAGAGAGAGAAACATATGATATGATAATTTAATTAATGTTCATAATAATACTATATATATACATACATGTACACACACACACACACACACACACACACACACACACACACATATATATATATATATATATATATATATATATATATATATATATATATTTTTTTTTTTTTTTTTTTTTTTTTTGCTTTGTCGCTGTCTCCCGCGTTTGCGAGGTAGCGCAAGGAAACAGACGAAAGAAATGGCCCAAACCACCCCCATACACATGTACATACATACGTCCACACACGCAAATATACATACCTACACAGCTTTCCATGGTTTACCCCAGACGCTTCACATGCCCTGATTCAATCCACTGACAGCACGTCAACCCCGGTATACCACATCGATCCAATTCACTCTATTCCTTGCCCTCCTTTCACGTGAACCTCCTGCATGTTCAGGCCCCGATCACACAAAATCTTTTTCACTCCATCTTTCCACCTCCAATTTGGTCTCCCACTTCTCCTCGTTCCCTCCACCTCCGATACATATATCCTCTTGGTCAATCTTTCCTCACTCATTCTCTCCATGTGCCCAAACCATTTCAAAACACCCTCTTCTGCTCTCTTAACCACGCTCTTTTTATTTCCACACATCTCTCTTACCCTTACGTTACTTACTCGATCAAACCACCTCACACCACACATTGTCCTCAAACATCTCATTTCCAGCACATCCATCCTCCTGCGCACAACTCTATCCATAGCCCACGCCTCGCAACCATACAACATAGTTGGAACCACTATTCCTTCATACATACCCACCATATATATATATATATATATATATATTTCTTTTTTTTTAACTATTCGCCATTTCCCGCGTTAGCGAGGTAGCGTTAAGAACAGAGGACTGGGTCTTTGAGGGAATATCCTCACCTGGCCCCTTTCTCTGTTCCTTCTTTTGGAAAATTAAAAAAAAAATAATGAGAAGGGAGGATTTCCAGCCCCCCGCTCCCTCCCCTTTTAGTCGCCTTCTACGACACGCAGGGAATATTATATACATATAATATATATCTACTTCCGCTTCCATGGAAGCGGAAGTGGATCATAGGGTGGGGGAGGGGGCGAAAATTCTGGGGGCCTTGAAGAATGTGTGGAAGTCGAGAACATTATCTCGGAAAGCAAAAATGGGTATGTTTGAAGGAATAGTGGTTCCAACAATGTTGTATGGTTGCGAGGCGTGGGCTATGGATAGAGTTGTGCGCAGGAGGATGGATGTGCTGGAAATGAGATGTTTGAGGACAATGTGTGGTGTGAGGTGGTTTGATCGAGTGAGTAACGTAAGGGTAAGAGAGATGTGTGGAAATAAAAAGAGCGTGGTTGAGAGAGCAGAAGAGGGTGTTTTGAAGTGGTTTGGGCACATGGAGAGAATGAGTGAGGAAAGATTGACCAAGAGGATATATGTGTCGGAGGTGGAGGGAACGAGGAGAAGAGGGAGACCAAATTGGAGGTGGAAAGATGGAGTGAAAAAGATTTTGTGTGATCGGGGCCTGAACATGCAGGAGGGTGAAAGGAGGGCAAGGAATAGAGTGAATTGGAGCGATGTGGTATACCGGGGTTGACGTGCTGTCAGTGGATTGAATCAAGGCATGTGAAGCGTCTGGGGTAAACCATGGAAAGCTGTGTAGGTATGTATATTTGCGTGTGTGGACGTATGTATATACATGTGTATGGGGGGGGGCCATTTCTTTCGTCTGTTTCCTTGCGCTACCTCGCAAACGCGGGAGACAGCGACAAAGTATAATAAAAAAAATAATATATATATATATATATATATATATATATATATATATATATATATATATATGTGTGTGTGTGTGTGTGTGTGTGTGTGTGTGTTTTGTATTTGTGTCTGTGTATTTGTACTGCTCGTGTTCTAAGATGGGGAGGGGGGTTAAGCCAACCAGACACTGGTCTCAATAAGCACCAGCTCTAACTGGTGTGCTTGTTAAGTCATCTGTCCATGGCGCCACCACACAAGGGCGCCCTGCATCATGTGTTGCTCCCGCCAGACTGCCCCCCCGTGGCTAATGTGGTCAGGCGAAAGGAAATATCCTGAGGGAGGCCAGGCTGGTGCAGATCACCACCGCCCTTAGAAGTTGGCTCCAAGACCGAGGGTGGGTGTATTATGGAATTTATTCGCGGTGCCTGGGCCCGGCACGGGCAACTGCCTGTACACGGGCCATCCTATCGTGTATGCTGACGGCATCCCACAGGGCCAACACACAGTCCCTTCCTTATTCCTACCACCACACACCACACGCAACGTATTCGTTATACACACACACACACACACACACACACACACACACATGTTCACACGAGGCATGTATAAAAGATTACGTGGCGAGGCAGCAACACTGTAGACGTCTCTCCCAGTTATCCAGAGTGTATCACAGAAACTACTGCGCGTATGCAAGAACGTTCATTTGTGTGAGCGTTCTTAAATTACATCCGAGATTCTATAAGAATAATTTTAATGAAAAAAGAATTAAAATACCTTTTGAAGATACATAATCAAATGCTGCAGGTAAGTATATATCTGTATTACCTCTCTAGTGAGCCTAGCTAAGAAAACGCCCATGTCCTGCACTTATGGTGACCCAGAATTATTCTATGAACACTGAGGATTGTACAGAGCCTTTCTCCATGACAGTCAGAAGTATAAAAACCAAATATATCCAATAAAACCCTAATTAACGAGAAAGCACCGTCCCCCAGCCCCAGCCTGGAGACCGGTGAGACAGCTCCCCCCCTACCCCAGTCGTCATTCCCCCCAGCTCCGTCCTGGGGACCAATTAGCCAGCACGTGGAGGCTGGAGCTACAGTCCTTGGCTCTGTTGTTGTGATATGCGCCGTTACCATGGCAACCGCTTACTTCCAGGGGCGCCCCCTTACAACCCCCCCGCCCTCCACCCTCTCCTATCCACCTCTCCGCACCAGCACTTCTCGAGGCTGACCCTCCACTCTTGGTGCCACGTCTCCAGGGCAGACCAGGACCTAGTCGCTCTGTCTCGTTCCAGGATACCAGGTGGACGTATTCAAGTGTCCTGGCAGCCCCAGGAGAACGTGTCTTGGCTGTTTCAGGGCACGAGTCCGCTGTTTCCTGGCAGTCCCAGGGCACCAGACGGCTGTCTCTGTTCTGCTGCAGGACATCAAGTGGCTGCGTCTTGCCTGAGAACACATAACGAAGCAAGAACGATGACGGTCATTCCACCCTCTCTCCTCTCCTCATCCAGTGGGCTTGGTCTTCGTCTGAGGCGTCCAGCGACCCCGTCTTCCTCCCCACACTATCTGGAGGCCATATTCTGTCTCTTCTAAATCACCGAGTGCTTCCTTCTCTTCTCAAGCATGTCATCACTTGGCTCTACCTTACTCTCTGTTCCAGGACAATGGAAGTGGTTACGTCCTGTTCAAGTACAGGAAGCAGCTGTGTTGTAGGTGTTTTACTAAAGGGTCATATGAGAATAGGAACTACTTCTTCATAATGGCCCAGTATATCTACGAACTTAAAAAAAAAAAGCTCTTTTAGTACAAATCCTGAAGAATGTAAATGTCAGCACAAGTCGTAACATGAAACCAAACATATTGAGCTAACTACCTAATGGCCTTAGCGCCACACAAACCAGATTATCAATGACATTATCAAACTGGTGATTAGTTTTGAGTGCGTGACGGAGAAAGTGACTCATAAAATAAGGAAAATAAAAACCAAAGAGAAGCTGAGGACCGTCCGTCGCCCAGGATTAATGGCCAAGAAAAAAAGGAGTAAACTGCAGGTAAAGCCACTTATGGAACAAGAGAGAGCCATTAAGAAGCTTTAAGCCGTCAGTTAAGATCACTTACTCACTATGGAGTACCTACATCAGGCAGAGGGAAAAACTGATATATTTCAGGAAGCACCAGAGAAGCGTGCTTTCTCCCGCGATGCACGGAGGGAAAAAAAATGGTGGAAAAAAATGGTACACTTATCGCAAATGTACTAGACAAACAAAGGTATACGTAAGAAAGTATAACATTTGAGAGTCTCTGAGAACGTCATCTAAACTTGATCAGGACAAGAAAACGTCATTTCAGGACAACTTTACAGACTTAACCAGCGTCAGCGTACCATAAACTGGGGAAACATTAATTCCACCTCTGGCCTGGCGTACCACAGGGCCGCGCTCAACTCAAAAGATCCACTGTGGCTGACTGCCACACTCGTCTGGTTGGACGTAATTCAATCATCTCTCGGAGGATCTTATCATTACTCACCGCATGAATCCTGCCTCAGTTTAGCATACGGTTATTGTACGTATACCAAGATTCCTCAGATCTTAAGGATCTTAGGAGGAGTACGAGTGAGAGGTAGAGGAGGTTCAGAGCAACTTAGGGTTCGCCACGGAACCCACCAGACAGCGGGGTCACAGGCTGGAAATACAGGAATCCTATGTTGACCCAACGGTACGAGGGGGCACGAAGAGAGGCGCTTGAGAGGCACCGAGTCTCCTACGTGTACTGAAGACAGAAGGTGATGTGGGAGGGAGCGGATCGTGGGCAGGGAGGTGATGTGGGATGGAGTGGACTGTAGAAGGGGAGGTAATGTGGGAGGGAGCGGACCGTGGATAGGGGGGTGGTAAAGGGTGTAACGTAATGTTGGATGCAATCATTTAATTATAGGCCTTAGTGGCCCCTAAAAAATATTTCAACTCCAGATTCGTACTCAGCAAGAAAAAGAAAATAGTCGTTGTACTGAGGTTTTCAAGGAAAGCAACTCTCACGAGCTAGAAGCATTATATGGAGAGAATAACATGAGGAGCGGGACGAAAAGGGATGCAGACGAGAGGGGTTAAAGGGGGAACTGGAACCAATACTGGTCAAGGTAAGGAAGATAATTACGGAAAGAAATAAAAGAGAAAGATAAGAATGACATAGAAAAGAATAAAGAAAAGGGAGAAAAGGAGAGAGAGAGAGAGAGAGAGAGAGAGAGAGAGAGAGAGAGAGAGAGAGAGAGAGAGAGAGAGAGAGAGAGAGAGAGAGAGATTCATAAGAAGAGGGGTGGAGGAAAAAAAATCATGGGGGAGGGGTAGAGAGAGGCAAGGGGAGAGGAGGAGGAGGAGAGAGAGGGAGGTAAGGAGGCAAGGGGGAGAGGAGGAGGAGGAGAGAAAGGGAGGTAAGGAGGCAAGTGGAGAGGAGGACGAGGGGAGAGAGGGAGGTAAGGAGGCAAGGGAGGGATAATGAGTGAGTGAGAGGGGTACATGGGGGGGAAAAGACAAATAACGGGAGCCCTGCTGATGATCTGTGACCAGATTGTATGCTGGAGGACAGAAATAGCACCGCTCGTTCCCAATCCTCCCATTTGTGACAGAGACAGGATCGTAAAGCCGCCGCCACCGCTGCTGCTGCTCCCCCTCCTCCTCTTCCTCCTGTAACCCTCCACCCACCACACCCTCTCACATATTCCCCGGCCGGTGAACAGCTGAGAAGGTGCACCATGTCGCACAGAGAGAATATATATATACCGACATGGAAGGTTTATAGGAAAGTGTGACTTGGGGGTAAGACTCAAACCTGAGACCAATGAGGTTGACCTTTCGTATAAGAAAGTGTGTTTATCCCTCTTGAAAAGGTTTATTTACTGATAAATGTTATCGCTAACTTATTTTTCTAGCCGCGATTTAAAGAGGGTGGGGGTAGTGAGGGAGGGGGAGGCTGGTATATCGGGATATCGGCCATCGATCGAGACGTTCAGACACAGGAGCAGGGCGGAGGACAACACAGGAGGGAGGGAGGGAGTGCGGGAGGGACAACAGGGAGTGAGCAACACGGGAGGGGAGGGGAGAGAGGAGCATCAGGGAGTGAACACGGGAAGGGAGGGAGGGGCACCAGGGAGTGAACATCACGGGAAGGGAGGGAGGGGCACCAGGGAGTGAACATCACGGGAAGGGAGGGAGGGGCACCAGGGAGTGAACATCACGGAAAGGGAGGGAGGGGCACCAGGGAGTGAACATCACGGAAAGGGAGGGAGTGGCACCCGGGAGATACTCACATGGTGGGGAACTAGTCAAGAACTAGCCAGGGTATACTTAACGATGACCTACTAGACAGCCACAACACCAGGCTAGACCTTGTGAGGCACAGGTCATCTCACAGTCAGGTAGTAAGGTCATTAATAAGGTCAGTTCACGGGCATAGGGTACCTGAGCAAGTCCGGCCATGTCTAGATCAGGATTCCACAACATAAGGTCCAAGTCATATAGAGCCAAGGAACGACTAGACCATGGTTGAGCTAAGGTCCAAAAGTTCTGGTGTTCAAAACCAACCAGTATCCTGAGAAGACCAGACACAAAGGTCGGTAAAGGTCACAAGGTCAGCTCTCATATTTTAAGCAAACCCATGAATGAGTTGGAGAATGAGACGGGGGTCAGACACTTCAACCAGGGCCTTATGACCAAGATTCAAACTCGAGGGGTCCAGAGGAGATCTGGTCAGTCACTCCCTTCCATGGTCATAAGGAGGGGTCATGAGATTGTGCCCGTGCGACAAGGTCACTACACTACGTTAAGGAGGAGAGTTAACACGTAGTAATCTCGTTCAGATGTTGTTCAATACGTATCACTGTCCAGGGGTACTTGAGCCATCACCTTCCCAATAGCCTCAACGGTGAACAAACTACGAACCGCTGAACACTGCTGAACAAGAACATGATGATCACGGGGGACTAGTGGTTTACCATACCTTGTTATTCATCAACAAAATTGGGATTTTCAACATTCTGGAACCCTTTAAGGTCAGCGTGACTACAACTGTCATATCTGGGGACTCACATGTGCATAAACCTGTTCTTCTCTAATGACATTCAATGATGATCATCACTGGTGAGAGGGAGCCACAGGCCGATCCATAAACCCTGTGGGGAAGTTGGATCAGGGTCAACTGACCTCCGCACCGGGTCACAAGTCAATATCAGCGTCGGGTCAGAGCCCTCCTCCCGTGACGAGAGAGAGAGAGAGAGAGAGAGAGAGAGAGAGAGAGAGAGAGAGAGAGAGAGAGAAGAGAGAGAGAGAGAGAGAGAGGTACATCCTTCATGCCTCTGTGTGTTACATGAACGCTTCATAAGACTGATTCTATGTTACGGTCGAGCACGGTCCACGGTGTGAATGCCGTGACAGTTACACTGCAGGTTGGAGTGCCTCACGCGGTGCACGGGGGGTGGTGGCCCCGTGTGTCGGACTGCCCTGTGCATGATGCGGTGCTTCATCCAATCTCAATGACCTTAAGAAAAATCATCACCCACTTTACCAAGTATTTCAGACCCTCATCGCCACTCTCTCAACAGTCTGCATCTGTTTTTACACCTGTTCTTCCACAGTACAGCTGCACAATCTTCTATCTCCGCTGAGTGTGTAGCAGTTATTACTGCGGGGACGGAAGCATACAACCCATTTCCCTCTAAGACTACCCCTCCTTCCAGTAAATGGTTCATGCATTCCTTTTCTGATACCGTTCGGGCAGATGACCAGACATACCGAAAATTAGAAAATCTTTCACAGAACTCGCACTCAGCCTTTTAACTCCGCCCGATATCATTGCTGATTTTTCGTTAGATTGGCCAAGCGAAGCGTTCCTGTATCCGGAGAAGAAAAGACAACCTCTCCTATTCTTCCAATGATGGCGTCTACCTGGTCTTTTATCGAACGTATTTCTAACAACTTTCTTCGCTTTTCCTTTCCGGTAGTACTATAGTTGTTTTTCCCAGTGGCAAAGCAATGTCTTCTTAGTTCTCCTTATTCCCATACCTCCACTTTGGATGAATTCTTAGCATTCCCTCACACCCTTGATGCACTTTATTTCGCACAGTGGAAAAAGCACTTCCCACCCCGGACACGAAGATGGTGTATGGACAAGATGGCATCCCGCCTCATATTCTGAAGGAGTGTGCTTCTGAATTTCCGCCCGCGCTTCCTCGTCTGTTCCGCTTCTATTTAGACACAAAAACTTTCCTGTCTGGAAAACAAGTTTTGCTTCAACTTGTCCCCAAGAAGGCTGGCTGTCTTCACACTTCCAGCTATCGTCCTGTTGTTCTGACTTGTACTGTTTTCACTCTTCGAATTTCCTTTGCTGCCATTGTCTCAAGCACCTTAAACCTCAGATTTCACCTTTGGCCCTCATGATGGCTTCCGCGTGGCTAGATCCATGAGCAATATCCTTACCTATCTTCCTGGTGTCTCGGCATCCTTTCTGAGACACTAGGAAATCCTACGTTGTAGCCCTTCACATAACAGCGTGTGTTGCAGCGCGGTAAGATCTTCAGTACCCTCTTACTGCCTTTCTTCCCTCACTCTGTTTTTTCATATCTCTCGCCGGACAATCACTGACGAATTAACTTCTGCTTGCTTCTTTCCCTGCCAACAGCCGTGTCCCTCAAGGTTCTGTCCTGCCTCCTACACCCTAACTTTGTGTAATCAACAATTTACGTTTTTCAACCGACGATCAGATTCAAACACACACACACACACACACACACACACACACACACACACACACACACTGACGGCTCAACGCTTCATTCTTCAACTTCTTTCTTACAGCTGCATGTACAAACTCATATTTGGACAGGTTATGGCCCTGGCAAGATTATAATTATACAAACTTACTTAAGAGGGTTGAGTCCAAAGCAAACTAAATCATTAACTCTTCCAATATGACCCTCACAAACTACTTTGTGTACGCCGCGAAAGTTTGGTTTTTCTTCCCCCTCGTATAGGTATTATTTTGGTTTTCTTTTCCGAGAACTGGTTGCTTCTGTGCCCCCGGCATTCGCTAGATCACGTAATACTCAGTAAGCCACTGCGTCACATGATTACTATGTGACAGCTAGCCACACAACGGTGAGCCGTTGTTATGTCCGTTTCTTTAACTACACCGGTAAGTTTCAACCATTTCCTTCTTACGACTGTACCTCATTGGTAATTTCCAAACTTCTTGAAAGTCCTGGCCTCGATAAGGGACTTTTCTGCGTAATCCGAGCCTACGACGTAGAGAACAAAATGGCATGTGCATGAAACAGTTGGAGTATACCACGAAGACAAGTGCGAACGTGTTACGTGAGGAGGTGGACACGAACATGTCAGAGGTGTGCACGCATATCGCACGCATCACGAAGGTCCAATACCACTAGCCAACACTACCACCCACCAGACCATCCATACACCCACCAGGACCATCCATACACCCACCAGGTCCAACCATACACCCACCAGGCCCTCCCACTTGTGTATGGCTGTTCAGTTACCATCAGTCCAGCCATACCCATGCAGCCAACAGCTCACCCACGTAGCCATCAGCTCACCCGCGTAGCCACCAGCTCACCCGCGTAGCCACCAACTCAACTACGTAGCCACCAACTCATCCATGTAGCCACCAATTCACCCACGTAGTCACCATTTCACCCACGCAGCCAGGCTTAGTCTTCCGTCAATTTGGTGGTCATAAGCGGGCGTTAAGCTCCTGCCTCACCTCGCTCCGTGCCAGGGGAGGAGGACATTAGTCCAAGCAAATTACGGTCAATCAAAATTTGCTACTTGAGAGTTCGCCAGGTTTGTGCAGCAGTGTGGAGTTGAGGCGCCCTTGTACGGCGCAATCCGGTGGGTGGTGTTGTTGGTGGGCGGAGGAGGCGCCGGCAGACGACGAATGTGGATGTAGAACAAAACACACAACAGGAGCCCCACAGTCTACGGCCCACAATCCAAGCCCACCCCACACTACGTGTGGCCCAAGACGTACACACCGCGAAACCAACAACTTAAAATGCTGCTCCATAACACCATAAGGAAGCGTGACAATGGCCCTGACAGCAGTTGACATGCCCGTCACCTTTAGCGTGCCAACCTCAGCCTCCCAGCTACTGGCAGGTCAGGCGGGCTATTCCCGTGCCACTCCGACCTTGACTTGGCCAGCCCGTGTTCGTGTCCTTGGTCCACCATTATTCAGGGTCCTTGACACGGGCCCTCGGATATTCCTAACCCGACCCTGACACGGAGACACGAGCACACAGAGACACATACGGATACATACACAAAAGGAGATACAGAATAGTGGAAACACAGGCTCGGGCAGATTTGACACGACACTCACCCAGGGAGGACAAGGTTCGGAGACACACATGCTGGAGGACACGTACTGACGATGAGACACACGAGAGGTGCACACACGGACGGACACATGAACACAGACTTACATGACAGGAGAGAGAAGACTCTCAGGAAACTGACTTTAGCCTGGGAGATAAAACAAGGCGGTAATACTTCAGAAAACCGCGAGGAGAAAGTCCTGCGCCAACGTGGCCAGGAACGAGAACCTGTCAACCACACACAGTGATGGATCTTCACACTCGGGACAAGTGGCCATATGGTGGGCTTGAGTCTGGGGCACCTGAGGAAACACGAAGCTAAACCAAGCATCAAAATGAGGCACAAGGGAGGAAACTATCACGAGCTGAGGAACACGGCTGGGAACCTCATAGCCTGAATACAGCAGACTAGAGTAATGGGGAGCTTTCATGTAGTCTGCCAATGGAAGTCAGTGACTGACTTACCTGAGGTGGAGAGAGAGAGAGAGAGAGAGAGAGAGAGAGAGAGAGAGAGAGAGAGAGAGAGAGAGAGAGAGAGAGAGAGAGAGAGACGTGGTGTAAGGAAGCATCACTATCTGTGCATATCCGACTCTACTATGTAGTGCCACTCTCACCCCTGCACCATCCATCGCCCGAGGTGATGCCAGCCGTCTGCCACCACCTCCCTGCCATGAGCGCCACTCGCACACTCAAAATGAAAGATACCTGTATGCACTTCCCGTCCACCTTCAACACGACGCACCAGAAAACCATTCCTTTTCTTTTACCGCGTATGTTAAAGCAAAAATGTGACACTCACTCAACGTCGACAGCCATGGAAATCAGCAGAACACAGTTATACAGAACGAGCTTGGCAGGTTTCACACAACCAGTGAAGAGGTTAATCTGTATGGGCAAGCTCTTGTATGGCATCCGTGACCCTAGTGAACTGTCGCATGTTACTTCCTACCGATCCTTCTAGACGGTTTCCTGGGAAGCACAATGTATTGTCATCATCTTATTGCGGTACTGGGTTTTATCGCCTGCGCTGTATGTCTTTCCACATAATATAACATCGCTGAATTTATGTAGCATCTGTGTGTATAAGCCGTTTCTCTTTTACAGAAGCAATACACAGTAGCATCTCTAATGGTACAAGATACACACAAAGTCTAGGAATGAGTTGATATGAACGTCTGTGGTGTAGCAGTTAGCCTTGCTGGCCGTGGAGTATTCACGGGTTGACAGGGGTCAAGTCTCTTTCATGGGCTGGTCGATAAAATGGGCACCTGGCTTAGGACAGGATACATGTATAAAGCGTTAATGAGATGGTCTTGATTGGGGAATTCAGTTGTTCGTGTCGTCACAATTAACATAGAAATAAATACTTTACGTATCAGAAAACTGAACTTTGAACTCCAGTAGACGGACGAGTCCGGCCCTGAGGCCACGCTCTTAACTCCTCTCATACAATGAAGTGCTGCACCTCCATCATAGAGGACGGTACATCCCATCCATCCCTCACCTACAGCCTCTCATTCCTCTCCCTTCCCTCTCCCTGCCACTTGTTCCCCTTCCACCACTTTCCCTTCATCTGACCCTCTCCTCAGTGCCCCCATCGCCTTCCTCCTCACCGCAAGTCCCCAGGCCCAGCACACACACACACACACACACACACACACACACACACACACACACACACACACACACACCAGCACCACACGTTAATAATGACCACCTCAGCCTTCAGAATCCTCTATAAACTCTTACTGAACTTGTTCACACCCCAAAATAGCGACTGCCGCCAACCTAATGCCGTTACCTGGAGGGTGTGGTTGTGTCTCCGTGTGTGTGTGTGTGTGTGTGTGTGTGTGTGTGGAGGTGAGCCGGGCGGTATAAATGGCAGGGGAGGTGGTGATGCGTTGGGGTGAGGGTCAGTGGTTCACTGCCGCAGCTGACTGCTACACTCACCCCTCCTCTCTCCCCCCTTGCTAATTACACCCCGTCCGGGACACGCACACCTGAACCACCACCTCCACTTGTTGGTCGCACCTCCCCTCTCCACCACCCTCCGCTTCCATCACTTTAGCGTATCGTTATGTACTGTCAACACTTTCCTACCCAAGGCATTGGCTCCTCATGATTACACCGCGGGCAGAAAGTCACCTTTGGCGAAGCTGTATCATTGTTTACTGAGTATGGTGTCCTCTAGCAACTTCTGGCTCCAAAGGAGTCCATCATTTCCTAAATCCTGATTAGAAGGCTGCCTCTACACTGCGGAACCTTGTAACTGTGGTCCAGGAGGATATATAATAATAATAATGACAATTGATATCTAACTTAGACATGGCTTTCCTGGTTTGTCCTAGTGAGTGCAAGCCTCAGTCAACGGCCGCCAATGACCTAAGACCATTTTCTTTCCACCATCTCTATTTTATGACTGCTGGCTTCCCACTCGCCTCACCATAGGTCCTCGCCAGCCACCTGGTATGGGTAGTTGGTGGGGACGGTTACGTTGAGAGCCAGTCCCTATTGTGTGTGTGGAGCGGTCGGTCTGCTCTATCTCGCCTCCATCCACCCTACCCCTAGTTCTCCACACGTTCCCCTCCTTCACCCAACCCATTCTCTCTTACCTCAGGCCTCATCAAGCCTCGCCAAAGCGTAAACACCAAGACCTGAGCCATAAACTTGTGCTTTTGTATCGCTGGCTCAGTCACCCAGAGTTCGGCTCTCGTCTCACTCTCTTTCGTCGATGTGTAGACAAGTTCCAAACGCATGTACACGACACAATGTCGCACAATCACTTCGTCTCTCCCGTGATGGCTAAATTCAATCCCAACACACCTCTTACATGATACATCTTACTTATATCTTCCAATGGATTCGGAATACTGAGCCCACAGCTCGGTCTCAGTCTCTAAGTGTACCTTTCCTTGGCGTGGAAGGCCTTCGACACCTTCAGCTTGGGTGTGGGTTCTTACCTTGCCTTCTAATGGTTCCGGAGGTGGTGTTAGTCCTACACTCAGGCCACTGCGGCCCGCACTCCTACACCACTACCACCACACTCTGCAGGTCGTTTTTTTTCTTCTTCCTACGGTGAACGAACACGTCATATTATTTCCAGTGGCTACTGACAATTAATTATATAATTTCGAGCTTTCGGAATGTTTTATTCTGCTTATTGCACATTCCCACTTGACTGGTACTAGATTGTTTCATGCCTCCAATGCCACTGGGGAACTGATTTCAAGTGCAGACTGGCTGGCAAACTAATCTTTCTGGACTTTCCCCAGTAAAACATTATAATATGCTTCCCCTGCCCCAGTGATTTCAGTCATTCCCTGGATTTAAATCTTTTATCAGCGTCGATGGCGGTTGCGTAACATCTTTGCACCATTTCTGACACTGCCAGTCCGCCAGCCTTGAAAGATTACGTCAGCACACACCAGTATTGTAGTGGGGGAGGGAGTGAAAGTGGCCTGAAGAGCGTCATTAAAGGTTTTACCTCTCTTGACCTGAAGGTCCGTAAAATCTAACCGGCCATCTTTTGTGAAGAGGCAACTGTTGCTCTGTTGTGATGGCTGAAGGTTAAAGTCATCAGCCGCTATTACTCACCAGTTTTTTCTTTTTTCTACATGATTTTTCTGACATATGACGGCGTTCGTTTGACTGGTCATTATGTACTAGTCTCTCTCTCTCTCTCTCTCTCTCTCTCTCTCTCTCTCTCTCTCTCTCTCTCTCTCTCTCTCTTTTCCCTACAAAGAAGTTGAAACTTATTATCATCAGTCCACCACCAGAGCTCTTGGTCTGGGAGTTTGCAATCTCTCAGTACCTTTTACCGATGAGATTTGCACACTTATTGTGTTATCATCGACAGAGGATGGTATAGAACTATTACTTCTGTTGAAAGTTATTGTTCGAAGTGAGACAAGGAAACAACGGAGGCGCAAGTACAGCCCCTCACGGGAGAACATACCTTCTTAAAGGTGGAGTCTCTTGGAACTGCCATATTCACAACACTGTTTGATCTGGTAGATGAGAAATGACGTATTCATCTTCGCACTTTTCCAGTTATTCCCATCTTACGTACTGTATGCGTTATGACATAGTGATCTCACGTGTGCCAAAGGCTTTTACAAAGTCTGTGTATATCACATCATTACTCTTTTCTTCTCTAACGTCTCGACCAATTCATCGCAGTGATCAAGAACAGTATGAAGGCATATTTCCTAGATTACGTAGGACTCTCTTGGAAATACCAATGATTCTTGATGTCAAGTGTTGTTGGTCGGTACTATGATTAGTACAGCTTTCTTCCTCATGGGGTAGGGCCAGGGGATCACGACGGAGACTACTGTTTCTTTGTGCTCGTTTACTTAGCGCTGTGCTCACGGCGTTTCATGCAACTAGAAACAGAGAGAAAGCTCCAGGAGTGTGTATCTAGAGCAGATTGAATGATTGTGCTATTGGTGGCCCTTTCTCGAAATCCTCTGACCCGGCGACGAATTCAGCTGCGTGTGACAGAAAAAGGGTGGTGGTCTGGTGAACACTTGCGTCGCCTGAGTAATTATGTACGACCAAAGGTATCATTTTCTTTTAAGCTATGAAGCAGGATAACTTCCTAACTGGTTAAAGCTCTTCATACGGGGTATAAGGTACGCAAAAATCCAAGCAATCTATGGATCTTACGCCAATAATTTCTTTACATGCCGGGAACCAAACGCTTAAAAAGCTTCACGCGGCTCCGGTTTAGACGTGTCTAAGTTAAGAACGAGGATAGGCTGCAAATCAAAACGTGACATCGGACGATGGACAGACTGACGGACGACAATGTAAAACGAAATGGACTGACTATATCGTGCGACGCCCGGTGGCGTACCATGTACGGATAAGGGATGACAGACAAGGAGATCCGTAAGTGTAGGTCATGTCACACAGGCCACATAGCTAGTCGATGGGGTGATTTCTATCTTTAATGTGAAATTTGAGTCACTAAACTTCACTCCTTCCCTCACCGTCACCTCACTCAATCTCCTGGCTGTCGGCCGTGTATGAGGCCTCTTCTCTTCTTAATGAGCTAATGGCACTCGAGATCCTTGATTGGAACTGAATTTTGCACACGACTAGAAATATGTTGGGGTTTTTCTCAGTCTTACTGGTGGCTCTTTCTTCTTCTTCTTCTTCTTCTTCTTCTTCTTCTTCTTCTTCTTCTTCCTGAGTTTCGTAAGATGTTACCAGTTAATGGGTGATGGATCCTGAGATGCATTCCCCATTCTATACGTTATAAGACCGAGGCAATACAAACCCATCTCTATTCATTGCCATAATATCTATCTAATGTATATATATATATATATATATATATATATATATATATATATATATATATATATATATATATATATATATATATATATTCTTTATATTCTCTTTTTGCTTTTTCAATAATACACCAACTTTCCTTCACATGTCACACTGGTGTGTCTGCAGCGCTATGCCTCTGCCCTACAGCCATCTGGATGAAGGTTTCTGAGCAGGTGGCCTTCCCCACGCGCACCAACCTCCACTCCTGGCACCACCCCGACGTACGAAGGTACATCCTCCCCACCTGGGGATGGTGAGGATATGCGTTTCAAACCAAGCCAGGCAACGGTGAAGCCAAACGCTGAATCAACAAGCAGCCCTTTAAGGTCAGTCTCCACTCCTCAGTGCTGAGTCTGGAGTGCTCGAACGGCAGTGTCGTGGCACAAGATAGTGTCATCAGGCAGTGTCCTCACAACATTGTACACCCGTCAGACAAAGTCAGACCTTCAGTCTACAGCAGTCAGTGTCCAGCCATGACAAACATCATGGCTGCATCGCCCTCCGAAACACCCTGCGCAGGTTCTAGAAGTGGATCGTCCTTTTTTTCCATTCGAATGCATGAGCAACACAATCTCTGTGAGCCTTGTTTACCTGAGCGACGACTACTACCCTGCCGGTGTACTGTCCAGTGTTCATCATGTGAATGCCCTCCCAGCTCAGCTATCCCACTTACATCTTCCTTGACTGATTCATCAGCCCTTCCCATCGGTGCTGCTAGCGTGCTGCCACCATCGCGTGCACCTTCCCTCGCAAAATGCAGGTGTAAAAATAGACAAGGGCGGCGAAGCAGTAGCGCCGCCCGTTAACGCAATAACTGTACGAGTAAAAAGGAAAATCACCCGACACTAATGACCTAGGGAAGACAAAATGACCTAGACTGAACGAGGCGGACGTCATCATCATCATCATCATCACATCAAGACAACATTATAAGATTACAGTGGCCAGACATCATCAAGACAACGTTATAAGATTACACAAGTCAGCCATCATCATCAAGACAACATCACAACAATAGGAGACGAGTGACGAAAGATCGGGGTAAGGAAAGCCAAACACAACACTACCATGAAAAATAATAATACAACACACGACACAATACACAGAGAGAACAAGATGACACAAATTCACCATTAAGATAACACGAAACACAACATCACTACAACCTCCAAGATATAATGCAAGAAAAAGAGGAGATTTAAACATGAGCAGCAGGAGCAGGAGAAGGGCAAGGAGGTAATATTGTAGGAGGCGGCGGCGCAGGGCAAAATAACAGGTGACCCTTCGTGAATGAAGGTTCCACGTGACGAAGGTCCCGTTCGGACATGCTCAGGTACGGTAATGACCTTTACCTCCCCCCCCCCCCTCTCTCTCTCTCTCTCTCTCCTTATCACCACCCCAGACCTGCTGGTGCTGACCTTCATCCTAGACCGCCCCTAACACAACAGCTCTCCCATAGCTTCTCGTACTGGGCTCATTGCCCCCTCCCCTTCCCCCTACTACCACCATCCTTTACACAAAAACTAGACTAAATTCAAAGAAGAGAAACAAAACTAAGTCCGTCAGTCAGAAAAAAAAAAATTTAGAGAGATTTAGAGGCCTAATATAATTTCCTCAAACAGAAAAAACTAGACTTTGAGAAGATCTAATAGACGATTGAAAAATAATTCTGACCACATAACTCATGATAATTTCTCCTCGTACACAGTGATACAAGGACTCAAAATAATAGCATGAAGGTGGCAGATGAGATGTACTGCAAACATGATCGCAAAGTGCCCTCAGATACCAACAAGGCAAAGACTGTCAGTACATCTGAATCATGGATAAACAAATACTCTAAAGATATGAATTGTTTGTGGATGAGAGTGTTCAAGAATGACAAGAATATATGAACGTACCTTCTTTTTTTTTTTGAGATGATCGGCTCTAAAATAGTTTTTGCCCACATTACCCACGTCTAGATGAGCTGTAATGTTTTCAATTTTTCTTTTCCAATAAAACTTCCATGTCACATAAACTACTACATAATAAATGATGCTCCTTCACAGGTATGTTCCTACCAGCTGGTGTGCCGAGGGGAGTGGTGGGTAGGTAGAAGCCTTTTGCTTTAAGTGTCGTGTCGCTATCCTCATAGGTTAATACTATTGTCCTCCAGCAGATAACTACGTCATAAACCATCAGGTCTTCTGTTCTCTCTCCTTCCCATGACTAAAAAGAGTATAATGCCATGGGAATGTTGTAGGAAAGTGTAAATGAGAAAACCTCCCTACTCTGCCCACTGCAAGGTTCTCCGTGGGGAAAGCTTAATTCTGAAAGTCTGAAGCGAGAAAAAATCAAACCAATCTATATGTCTGTTTTTCCTTCTTGAAACAGGTCTATTTACTGACAACAAATATCAATGAAGTACTTGTCTAGCATTCACTACGAGCTGACAACTCTGGTGGTAATTCATTTCAATGTCCTACACTCTACAGATGAGAAGACTTTTGCACACTCGCAACCATATCTCTTCCTCTTTCATTGAATTCCGTCATTTCTGCTCGCTTAATCTCTACCTCCTGTGAAGAAATTGTCGTATATCATGCTGTCAAAATTCTGAAAACTATTACATCTCGAAATCTGCGCTATTGTAACAGAGAATTAGTTCTAGACTCCTTCATAAGGCTTATTTCTGAACGAAGGAATTCGTTTTGCCGCTCTTCTCTGCATTTATTTCAGCTTTCCCTTCGTCTCTGAACAAACTGATGACCAGAAATAAACAGGGTCTTCCAAATGAATTCTGAAGAAGGCATTGCAAAGACAGCATCGTATTCCCCGTTTTATAGTCAACACTTTTAGCTTCTGTTAGCTATGCAGCTAAGCATATTGTTTTTCGTATTTTTGGTCATTACTGATAATCCCTCAATGGAGTTTTCCATCTTTGTTTTCAAATAACTGTTCACCAAGCGTTTTCTGCTGATTAATATTTCTCTAGCCGAGATGATTACTCTGTCTACTCAAGAGAACCTTGCTGTAGATACTCAGGTATTGTTATATGTTCTTATGTCAGAGAGAGAGAGAGAGAGAGAGAGAGAGAGAGAATGACCAACCAACCAGGCACAGCAGACGAGGGCAGAGTCAGCTGTTCCAGAGTCCATGAACGGGGTTGAAATGGCTTTAATCAATGACGACGTCACGGAGGGGATGCGTTATAACCGGGTCACCCTCGCCCCCAGGAGCACACGGAACACTACAGCAAGCTAACTAACACAGCGACAAGATTAGTAATATGAAGGCAAGCTAAGTAACACAAGATAAGTAACATGAAGGCAAGATAAGTAACACAACGCAAGTCTATCAACATGTAAGGCAAGTTGAGTTACACTGCAGTGAGTTAAGCAACGTTAATGCAAGCTAAGTTGTACAAAGACAAACTAAGCATCACAACAGCAGCTAAGTAACACTAAACTAAGTAACCCTACAGAGGCCGTCAAGGGTAAGATGTGCCACGTAGGGCATGAGAGGCAAGATGGGAGGTGGTGATAAAGGCCATAAGGGGCAAGAGGGAATTTAAGGAACAAGAGAGGCTATGAGGGTCAAAGGGGACATGAGAGGCATGGGGAATCTCGTGGGACAAGAGGGGTGGTCATGAGGGGGTGAAAGTAGGCATCTAGAGCAAGAAAGGTAAAAGAGGTAATGTGAGGTAAGAGAGGACATAAAAAGCTAGAAAAGTCATGAGGGTGTCATCATGTGAACTGTTCCAGGAATGCCCGTGTGTGTGTGTGTGTGTGTGTGTGTGTGAAGGGCTCTAAAGGGAGAGGGGGTTGTGAGTGGCCAAAGAGGTTTTGAGGAATGGGAGAGACTGTAGTATAAAAGAAGCCAGGGTTGGGATACGGCCGGGGGTTTACGCTCCACCTGGGCTGTTCGTTGTGCCACGAACTAAGAAGTACTCCAAGAACAAGGCATGGCAAGTTTTGTACCCACAGGTGGAACCTAGCTGATTACTTGGAGCACCCAGCACTGATAAAACACACGAGTGCACGTAACACCGGTTATGTAACTAACATGAGAACTGTAGCGACCTGAAATATGAAGGACTATAATATTTCACGATAAACCTGCGATGGAAGTCTATTATGCTTTCTTCCCCAGCAGCGTAGGGCTACCCAAGATATGAAGCACTGCAACACGTATGTATGCACTTTGCTCCTGTGCTGTCCCTTACCTTAGCATTATAAAATGCTGCGCTAATACTATACATGAGCTTTAGAAGGCTATCCTAGCCCTCCGTTATTAAGTACAAGATATGATAATTTTTCTATTTCGTCTTAATTCTACGGAAACGACGTGATGAATTTCAGTAAATTAAAAACTTTCGTAATTACATAACAAATGTTTAACTCTCGGCTTCGAAATGTGACCCTGCTATGCGACATACGCCGAGGAAGAATCTCCATCATTAAATTTTGCAAAAAAAATCTTATCAACAGTAAATTCAAAGAGCAAAATTCTCCGCCACCAAAAAGATGGAACTGGGGCGATAAAGGCAAGAGGGCGCGGGGCTGCACACACCCAACAGTCCCGACACCTAACCTACAAACAGCCCAAAACTTGTGCAAACCTGCACGTCAGCTATGGACGTTGTCTTATTTGACTGAAGACTAGATATGATGATCACAAACAACGACCTTTCCACACTAGATGATCAACAAGTCGCGCTACAACACCAACAAAGAAAGTTCGATTAACTTCGGTACGTTGAGCTTTAGCAAGCCAGATCATGTACTAATCTATTGTGTCGCATTTGCTTTATTCTTTAGTCACATTCAAATGCTGGGCTTTCGGTTAGAAAAGCCAGCCTAATTATCAAAGCGTGGATATAATACAGTACAAAATGCTAAAAGAGATGTTGAGGTGTTATTCAAGTATCAGCCAAGAGAGGATAGCAGGAAAGGAAGCTGGGGGATGAGGAAGGAAGAAAAGAAGGAAAGGAAAGAGTGGGGTCGGGAAGACAGGAGGGGAAGGAGAGGATACGAAGCAGGGGAAAGGAAAGGAGAGAAGGCACCACGGATGAAAACAGAGGGAAGACGGGGAGGGGATAAGGGGAGAGGGGAAGAGACGAGATGGGATGAAGAGAAAGGGAAACAGGGTGGGAGTGATGGAGCGATGAGAGCTTGGAGGAAGAGAAAAAGTAGGGAAGAAAGAAACAATGGTGAGAGAAAGAGAAAGACATTAAACGATAGAGCAAGAAAGCGGTGAAAGAGAAATAGGGAGAGCAAAGGAAAAGGATGGTAAGAGAAAGATGGAACCTGTGTGTGTGTGTGTGTGTGTAACTGATTATTTGTAATGTAATGGGATAGAGGTTTACAATCGTGTGGTTCCATACTGAACATTATCTAGTACCATATAACTTCTTAAATCTAAACTATCACTGAGAATAAAGTCTTTTCAAAGAGCTTCTCACTCCAAAGGATTCTAAATTTTCCTGCTTGTGAAAATAACACAACCTTAGAGTGCACGAACATTTTGGAAAGCTATTGTGTAACATGACTCATTCACAGAAACTAGTCCTGGGTAATTGTAATTGAGGAGGCAGAAGTGATATTGTGACAGTGATTGTGTCAGCGTCGCGTCGCCTCGCCGCAGTGTATCGAGACAGACTTCCCCAGAACTTTTAAAGGGGAAGTAAATGTTTATAGTTGTGTTACTGGAGTGATAGTTTTCATGCATGGTGTTTTTGACAAGAAAATAGTGAAGTTGGAGAAAAATGTAGCTTAGACATTGAAGCTTATTGATACAGTGGTGAAATTGATGAGAACTGCTATTGACGTTTGTGTGAATAAATTGTACATTTCCTTTTCCATAGCCAGAGGTTGAACCATTATGTGACATTCATTTTTTCATTCATTTTAAGCTAAAAGTTTGTTTTCTAAATTGTTTCTTACATTTTTCATATGTATATATATGTATGTGTGTGTGTGTGTGTGTATGTGCGTATGTGTGTGTATGTGTGTGTGTGTGTGTATGTATATATATATGTATATTATCCCTGGGGATAGGGGTGAAAGAATACTGCCCACGTATTCCTCGCGTGTCGTAGAAAGCGACTAGAGGGGACGGGAGCGGGGGGCCGGAAATCCTCCCCTCCTTGTATTAACTTTCTAAAATGGGAAACAGAAGAAGGAGTCACGCGGGGAGTGATCATCCTCCTCGAAGGCTCAGAGTGGGGTGCCTAAATGTGTGTGGATGTAACCAAGATGTGAAAAAAGGAGAGATAGGTAGTATGTTTGAGGAAAGGAACCTGGATGTTTTGGCTCTGAGTGAAACGAAGCTCAAGGGTAAAGGGGAAGAGTGGTTTGGAAATGTCTGGGGAGTGAAGTCAGGGGTTAGTGAGAGGACAAGAGCAAGGGAAGGAGTAGCAATACTCCTGAAACAGGAGTTGTGGGAGTATGTGATAGAATGTAAGAAAGTAAATTCTCGATTAATATGGGTAAAATTGAAAGTTGATGGAGAGAGGTGGGTGATTATTGGTGCATATGCACCTGGGCATGAGAAGAAAGATCATGAGAGGCAAATGTTTTGGGAGCAGCTGAATGAGTGTGTTAGTGGTTTTGATGCACGAGACCGGGTTATAGTGATGGGTGATTTGAATGCAAAGGTGAGTAATGTGGCAGTTGAGGGAATAATTGGTATGCATGGGGTGTTCAGTGTTGTAAATGGAAATGGTGAAGAGCTTGTAGATTTATGTGCTGAAAAAGGACTGATGATTGGGAATACCTGGTTTAAAAAGCGAGATATACATAAGTATACTTATGTAAGCAGGAGAGATGGCCAGAGAGCGTTATTGGATTACGTGTTAATTGACAGGCGTGCGAAAGAGAGACTTTTGGATGTTAATGTGCTGAGAGGTGCAACTGGAGGGATGTCTGATCATTATCTTGTGGAGGCTAAGGTGAAGATTAGTATGGGTTTTCAGAAAAGAGGAGTGAATGTTGGGGTGAAGAAGGTGGTGAGAGTAAGTGAGCTTGGGAAGGAGACCTGTGTGGGGAAGTACCAGGAGAGACTGTGTACAGAATGGAAAAAGGTGAGAACAATGGAAGTAAGGGGAGTGGGGGAGGAATGGGATGTATTTAGGGAATCAGTGATGGATTGCGCAAAAGATGCTTGTGGCATGAGAAGAGTGGGAGGTGGGCTGTTTAGAAAGGGTAGTGAGTGGTGGGATGAAGAAGTAAGAGTATTAGTGAAAGAGAAGAGAGAGGCATTTGGACGATTTTTGCAGGGAAAAAATGCAATTGAGTGGGAGAAGTATAAAAGAAAGAGACAGGAGGTCAAGAGAAAGGTGCAAGAGGTGAAAAAAAGGGCAAATGAGAGTTGGGGTGAGAGACTATCAGTAAATTTTAGGGAGAATAAAAAGATGTTCTGGAAGGAGGTAAATAGGGTGCGTAAGACAAGGGAGCAAATGGGAACTTCAGTGAAGGGCGTAAATGGGGAGGTGATAACAAGTAGTGGTGATGTGAGAAGGAGATGGAATGAGTATTTTGAAGGTTTGTTGAATGTGTCTGATGACAGAGTGGCAGATATAGGGTGTTTTGGTCGAGGTGGTGTGCAAAGTGAGAGGGTTAGGGAAAATGATTTGGTAAACAGAGAAGAGGTAGTAAAAGCTTTGCGGAAGATGAAAGCCGGCAAGGCAGCAGGTTTGGATGGTATTGCAGTGGAATTTATTAAAAAAGGGGGTGACTGTATTGTTGACTGGTTGGTAAGGTTATTTAATGTATGTATGACTCATGGTGAGGTGCCTGAGGATTGGCGGAATGCGTGCATAGTGCCATTGTACAAAGGCAAAGGGGATAAGAGTGAGTGCTCAAATTACAGAGGTATAAGTTTGTTGAGTATTCCTGGTAAACTATATGGGAGGGTATTGATTGAGAGGGTGAAGGCATGTACAGAGCATCAGATTGGGGAAGAGCAGTGCGGTTTCAGAAGTGGTAGAGGATGTGTGGATCAGGTGTTTGCTTTGAAGAATGTATGTGAGAAATACTTAGAAAAGCAAATGGATTTGTATGTAGCATTTATGGATCTGGAGAAGGCATATGATAGAGTTGATAGAGATGCTCTGTGGAAGGTATTAAGAATATATGGTGTGGGAGGCAAGTTGTTAGAAGCAGTGAAAAGTTTTTATCGAGGATGTAAGGCATGTGTACGTGTAGGAAGAGAGGAAAGTGATTGGTTCTCAGTGAATGTAGGTTTGCGGCAGGGGTGTGTGATGTCTCCATGGTTGTTTAATTTGTTTATGGATGGGGTTGTTAGGGAGGTAAATGCAAGAGTCCTGGAAAGAGGGGCAAGTATGAAGTCTGTTGGGGATGAGAGAGCTTGGGAAGTGAGTCAGTTGTTGTTCGCTGATGATACAGCGCTGGTGGCTGATTCATGTGAGAAACTGCAGAAGCTGATGACTGAGTTTGGTAAAGTGTGTGGAAGAAGAAAGTTAAGAGTAAATGTGAATAAGAGCAAGGTTATTAGGTACAGTAGGGTTGAGGGTCAAGTCAATTGGGAGGTGAGTTTGAATGGAGAAAAACTGGAGGAAGTGAAGTGTTTTAGATATCTGGGAGTGGATCTGTCAGCGGATGGAACCATGGAAGCGGAAGTAGATCATAGGGTGGGGGAGGGGGCGAAAATTTTGGGAGCCTTGAAAAATGTGTGGAAGTCGAGAACATTATCTCGGAAAGCAAAAATGGGTATGTTTGAAGGAATAGTGGTTCCAACAATGTTGTATGGTTGCGAGGCGTGGGCTATGGATAGAGTTGTGCGCAGGAGGATGGATGTGCTGGAAATGAGATGTTTGAGGACAATGTGTGGTGTGAGGTGGTTTGATCGAGTAAGTAACGTAAGGGTAAGAGAGATGTGTGGAAATAAAAAGAGCGTGGTTGAGAGAGCAGAAGAGGGTGTTTTGAAATGGTTTGGGCACATGGAGAGAATGAGTGAGGAAAGATTGACCAAGAGGATATATGTGTCGGAGGTGGAGGGAACGAGGAGAAGAGGGAGACCAAATTGGAGGTGGAAAGATGGAGTGAAAAAGATTTTGTGTGATCGGGGCCTGAACATGCAGGAGGGTGAAAGGAGGGCAAGGAATAGAGTGAATTGGAGCGATGTGGTATACAGGGGTTGACGTGCTGTCAGTGGATTGAATCAAGGCATGTGAAGCGTCTGGGGTAAACCATGGAAAGCTGTGTAGGTACGTATATTTGCGTGTGTGGACGTGTGTATGTACGTGTGTATGGGGGTTGGGCCATTTCTTTCGTCTGTTTCCTCGCGCTACCTCGCAAACGCGGGAGACAGCGACAAAGTATAAAAAAAAAAAAAAAAAAAAAATATATATATATATATATATATATATATATATATATATATATATATATATATACTTATATATATATATATATATATATATATATATATATATATATATATATATATATATATATATTTTTTTTTTTTTTTTTTTCTTTTAAACTATCATTTCCCGCGTTAGCGAGGTAGCATTAAGAACAGAGGACTGGGCCTTTGAGGGAATACCCTCACCTGGCCCAATTCTCTGTTCCCTCTTTTGGAAAAAAAAAAAAAAAAAAAAAAAATTTAATACTTTCGCTGTCTCCCGCGTTAGCGAGGTAGCGCAAGGAAACAGACGAAAGAATGGCCCAACACACCCACATACACGTGTATGCATACACGTCCACACAAGCACATATACATACCTATACATTTCAACGAATACATATATATATAAATACACAGACATATACATATATACACATGTACATAATTCATACTTGCTGCCTTTATTCATTCCCGTCGCCACCCCGCCACACATGCAATGACACAACCCCTACCTCCGCACGCGCGCGAGGTAGCGCTAGGAAAAGACAACAAAGGCCACATTCGTTCACACACAGTCTCTAGCTGTCATGTATAATGCACCGAAACCACAGCTCCCTTTCCACATCCAGGCGCCACGAAACTTTTCATGGTTTACCCCAGACGCTTCACATGCCCTGGTTCAATCCATTGACAGCACGTCGACCCCGGTATACCACATTGTTCCAATTCACTCTATTCCTTGCACACCTCTCACCCTCCTGCATGTTCAGGCCCTGATCGCTCAAAAAAATTTTCATTCCATCCTTCCACCTCCAATTTGGTCTCCCACTTCTCCTCTTTCCCTCCACTTCTGACACATATCCTCTTTGTCAATCTTTCCTCACTCATTCTCTCCATGTGACCAAACCATTTCAATACACCCTCTTCTGCTCTCTCAACCACACTCTTTTTATCACCACACATCTCTCTTACCCTGTCATTACTTACTCAATCCAACCACCTCACACCACATATTGTCCTCAAACGCATCTACTCTCCTCTGCACAACCTTATCTACAGCCCATGCCTCACAACCATATAACATTGTTGGAACCACTATTCCTTCAAACATACCCATTTTTGCTTTCTGAGATAATGTTCTCGCCTTCAACACATTCTTCAACGCTTCCAGAACCTCACCTGTGACTCACTTCCGCTTCCATGGTTCCATCCGCTAACAAATCCAATCCCAGATATCTAAAACACTTCAGTGCATCCAGTTTTTCACCATTCAAACTTATCTCCCATTCTACTTGTCCCTCTACCCTACTGTACCTAATAACCTTGCTCTTATTCACATTTGCTCTCAGCTTTCTTCTTTGACACACTTTACCAAACTCAGTCACCAGCTTCTGCAGTTTCTCACATGAATCAGCCACCAGATATGTATCATCAGCAAACAATAACTGACTCACTTCCCAACAGACTGCATACTTGCCCCTCTCTCCAAAACTCTTCCATTCACCTCCCTAACCCCATCCATAAACAATTAAACAACCATGGAGACATCATGCATCCCTGCTGCAAACCGACATTCACTGGGAACCAATCACTTTCCTCTCTTCCTACACGTACACATGCCTTACATCCTCGATAAAAACTTTTCACTGCTTCTAGTAACTTGCCTCCCACACCATATACTCTTAATACTTTCCACAGAGCATCTCTATCAACTCTATCATATGCCTTCTCCAGGTCCATAAATGCTACATACAAATCAATTTATTTTTCTAAGCATTTCTCACATACATTCTTCAAAGCAAACACCTGATCCACACATCCTCTACCACTTCTGAAACCACACTGCTCTTCCCCAATCTGATGCTCTGTACATGCCTTCACCCTCTCAATCAATACCCTCCCATACAATTTCCCAGGAATACTCAACATACTTATACCTCTGAAATTTGAATACTCACCTTTATCCCCTTTGACTTTGTACAATGGCACTATGCATGCATTCTGACAATCCTCAGGCACTTCACCATGAGCCATACATACATTGAATATCCTCACCAACCAGTCAACAACACAGTTACCCCCCTTTTTAATAAATTTCACTGCAATACCATCCAAACCCGCCCCATACTAGATCGCTGTCTCCTGTGCCAGCAAGGTAGCGCTAGGAACAGATGAAGAAAGGTCACACCCATTATCTTGCTATCATGTGTAATACCCAGAAACCACAGCTACCTATTCACAACCAGACCCCACAGACCTTTCCATGGTTTACCCAGGATGCTTCACATGCCATGGTTCAGTCCACAGACAACAGTATACTCCAGTATGCCACATTGTTCCAATTCACTCTATCCTGTGCATACCTTTCACCCTCCTGCATGTTCTGGCCCTGGTGGCTAAAAATCTTTTTCACTCCATCCATCCACCTCCAATTTGGTCTGCTTCTCGTTCCTTTCACTTCTGACACATATATCCTCTTTGTCAACCTTTCCTCTCTCATTCTCTCCAAATGTTCAAGCCATTTCAGCACAATATCTTCTGCTCTCATACCTACACTTTTTATGACCACACATCCCTCTTACCCTTTCATCACTTACTCTATCAAACCACCTCACACCACTTTGTCCTCAAATATTTCATTTCCAACACATACACCTTTGAGAGACTTATACATACTGGTACTCCCTGCCTAACAAATACAAAAATGACAAAACATAAAACACCAAAATGACCCAACAAACACTAAACAACCACCTTCCTAAACAAATCTTAAGCACCATCTTGCCAGACATACAGTCACCAGAAACTACACTTTCCTGTTGGTGCTCTGCACAATATCCGTTACTCCAACATTACAAATACAATTTCAAAATAACACAAGACCGCTCATGCCCACAAAGCAACTACCATAAAAACACTGAACATTTACATCTCAACAGCTCTGCACTTCCCCAAATACACACACACACACACACACACACACACACACACACACACACACACACACACACACATCACACTTTACGATCTATGGTTATACCTTACCTAATCTTACCTTCCTTTGGCAGGAGTCTCTTGTCTTTTAAGGGACTCCTGCAGCAGTCACGTAACTGGCCACATCCACCAGGTGGGACCACATGTCATACAATATAGAGGAGTATGTGTGTCTATGTAACTGCAAGGAACAATGTCTACACTATAGTGATTATATCCTTGGTATGTGGGGTCTTGAGATATGTTCGAATAGTGTCTGTAGTGTTGCAAGTATAGTGGAGTGGTGTTTCAGACTGAGTTGGAGGCAACTGTATAGTGCTTGTGCTTGTTGGGACATTATGGTGTGCATGTTTTGGTGTGCTATTTGGTTGGGGTTGATTTTCTGAGTGTTCCACAGAAAAGCGAAAATTTATTCAATTAAACATCCATTATAGCATCTTACAAGATGAAAAAATAATAGAATGCTTTTTACTTCTATCTACTTGTCCACAACTTGATCATAAAACCTAAAACAGTGGGAAATATCACTAGCAGTCAGAAATATTAGTAATTTTTTTTTTTTTTTTTTTTGCTTTGTCGCTGTCTCCCGCATTTGCGAGGTAGCGCAAGGAAACAGACGAAAGAAATGGCCCAAACCACCCCCATACACATGTATATACATACGTCCACACACGCAAATATACATACCTAAACAGCTTTCCATGGTTTACCCCAGACGCTTCACATGCCTTGATTCAATCCACTGACAGCACGTCAACCCCGGTATACCACATCGCTCCAATTCACTCTTTTCCTTGCCCTCCTTTCACCCTCCTGCATGTTCAGGCCCCGATCACACAAAATCTTTTTCACTCCATCTTTCCACCTCCAATTTGGTCTCCCTCTTCTCCTCGTTCCCTCCACCTCCGACACATATATCCTCTTGGTCAATCTTTCCTCACTCATTCTCTCCATGTGCCCAAACCATTTCAAAACACCCTCTTCTGCTCTCTCAACCACGCTCTTTTTATTTCCACACATCTCTCTTACCCTTACGTTACTTACTCGATCAAACCACCTCACACCACACATTGTCCTCAAACATCTCATTTCCAGCACATCCATCCTCCTGCGCACAACTCTATCCATAGCCCACGCCTCGCAACCATACAACATTGTTGGAACCACTATTCCTTCAAACATACCCATTTTTGCTTTCCGAGATAATGTTCTCGACTTCCACACATTCTTCAAGGCTCCCAGAATTTTCGCCCCCTCCCCCACCCTATGATCCACTTCCGCTTCCATGGTTCCATCCGCTGCCAGATCCACTCCCAGATATCTAAAACACTTCACTTCCTCCAGTTTTTCTCCATTCAAACTCACCTCCCAATTGACTTGACCCTCAACCCTACTGTATATTAGGAGTAATATACTAAAATATTTCAAATAATTAAGAAAATATGTGCTGGCTCTGCCTTTTAGCATGGTGGTGGTAGCTATAAATAGAGGTAGTAGGTAGGAACATTCAGGTGGAAGCAGTAGGTAGAAGCATTAGACAGTAGTAGTGGGCAGGAACATTAGGTATGAGCATTAGGCAGAAGTAGTCTGTGGGAGCCTCTGCAAACACTGCACTAGAGTTGCCCTCTGCCAGCGCCCTGTTAATGGTGAGGCACTTAAGGCTAAGAAGTGGCACAGGAGTTCACTAGTTATGGAGACTCTATTACCATGGCCGCCCCCTTAAGGGAGTTACAGAAGTGAAGAGGCATCAGAGATTTAGATAGACAGATACAGTAATAAAATAAACTTATCTATCGTAGTGTCACGTATCTACCACACCACCCATGGTTAAAATTCTGAAACACTATGATGTCCCCCTAAATACATGGAGGATGGCCTACACACCAGGCAGCCACCTTCAGTTGTCCACTAGCAAGAAAAGGTCATAAAACCCCTGCACTAGAATATGGAGAGATGTAACTAAAGGAAATGCAAGCCATGCCCTGCTTTTTGTGAAGGCAAAAGCTCATTTAATTTTTAGGAAATAACAAAGGCACACACAAATTCTGAGCTCTGCTTTCTTTGGTGATGGCAATAACTGCTGCAAGCCAGTTCAATTACTTAAATAAATAAGCTTGAAATGAGTAGCACTTAAACATTATAAATATTATGTACTGGGTAATCAAACACACTCTAACATAATAAAATGAAACAGTAATATCACTAAAGAAGATAACAAGCTATAACATATCCTATCAAAACCTTGTATGTACATCAACAACTTCAAATAATTGTCTTCTCCCAGCAAGTTTCACACAGTTAATAACACCCTTCCTTCCCATCTCAATGAAATGGTATTCTCAAAAACATGAGGAACAAACAACTGTACTCACCAGATGGCAAAGACTTTTCAAATGGTATGGATTGATAGCCAAAGCATTCTGATAACATGTTTGGGCTTCATGGAACTCATTTTTTTTCTCATGAAGTAGGCCTTTCTGGAAAAATAAAACACAAGCTAACTTAGCCAATGACAGATATTTCAACTGAACACTCGTTATATTGTACAATCAAAGTTTATGAAGTAGAAAACAATAAGAATTTTATTACACTTTTCAAGGAAATTAATATCCATGAGGAGAAAAATCTTGAGGACACACTTCATCAAAGATGGACCAAGCCCTCTATCTTTCCAGAGACTGACAGAGGGCTCTGTTAAGCTTCAATTAGACACATATGCCTTAAGATATTTGTCTGACTGTACTCTTAACCCTTTTACTGCATATATCGCATCTAAGCAATGAGCCTTTATTATTCTACTACATAAATCACAAAAATGCCCCAGCAGTAGAAAAACATCTCCCCCCATAGAGTTGTTTCACAACATTCAAGTTTCTTCAAAATGAGTGCCACAGATCAAAAAGTGTTACAATTTGGAAGTACAGGGATGAAGAACGAATGTACACAGAGAGCAGTGGTAAGTTGCTCGCTACTTCTCCATGATTTGAAGTTGATTTTACTGATCTGATAATAAATGCTACGTGTCATATCTTACAGATATATTTTATACTACCATATCTGTACCATGTACAGAGCATCAGATTGGGGAAGAGCAATGTGGTTTCAGAAGTGGTAGAGGATGTGTGGATCAGGTGTTTGCTTTGAAGAATGTATGTGAGAAATACTTAGAAAAGCAAATGGATTTGGTTTTTTTTTTTTTTTTTTTATACTTTGTCGCTGTCTCCCGCGTTTGCAAGGTAGCGCAAGGAAACAGACGAAAGAAATGGCCCAACCCCCCCCATACACATGTACATACACACGTCCACACACGCAAATATACATACCTACACAGCTTTCCTTGGTTTACCCCGGACGCTTCACATGCCTTGATTCAATCCACTGACAGCACGTCAACCCCTGTATACCACATCGCTCCAATTCACTCTATTCCTTGCCCTCCTTTCACCCTCCTGCATGTTCAGGCCCCGATCACACAAAATCCTTTTCACTCCATCTTTCCACCTCCAATTTGGTCTCCCTCTTCTCCTCGTTCCCTCCACCTCCGACACATATATCCTCTTGGTCAATCTTTCCTCACTCATTCTCTCCATGTGCCCAAACCATTTCAAAACACCCTCTTCTGCTCTCTCAACCACGCTCTTTTTATTTCCACACATCTCTCTTACCCTTACGTTACTTACTCGATCAAACCACCTCACACCACACATTGTCCTCAAACATCTCATTTCCAGCACATCCATCCTCCTGCGCACAACTCTATCCATAGCCCACGCCTCGCAACCATACAACATTGTTGGAACTACTATTCCTTCAAACATACCCATTTTTGCTTTCCGGGATAATGTTCTCGACTTCCACACATTTTTCAAGGCTCCCAAAATTTTCGCCCCCTCCCCCACCCTATGATTCACTTCCGCTTCCATGGTTCCATCCGCTGACAGATCCACTCCCAGATATCTAAAACACTTCACTTCCTCCAGTTTTTCTCCATTCAAACTCACCTCCCAATTGACTTGACCCTCAACCCTACTGTACCTAATAACCTTGCTCTTATTCACATTTACTCTTAACTTTCTTCTTCCACACACTTTACCAAACTCCGTCACCAGCTTCTGCAGTTTCTCACATGAATCCGCCACCAGCGCTGTATCATCAGCGAACAACAACTGACTCACTTCCCAAGCTCTCTCATCCCCAACAGACTTCATACTTGCCCCTCTTTCCAAGACTCTTGCATTTACCTCCCTAACAACCCCATCCATAAACAAATTAAACAACCATGGAGACATCACACACCCCTGCCGCAAACCTACATTCACTGAGAACCAATCACTTTCCTCTCTTCCTACACGTACACATGCCTTACATCCTCGATAAAAACTTTTCACTGCTTCTAACAACTTGCCTCCCACACCATATATTCTTAATACCTTCCACAGAGCATCTCTATCAACTCTATCATATGCCTTCTCCAGATCCATAAATGCTACATACAAATCCATTTGCTTTTCTAAGTATTTCTCACATACATTCTTCAAAGCAAACACCTGATCCACACATCCTCTACCACTTCTGAAACCACACTGCTCTTCCCCAATCTGATGCTCTGTACATGCCTTCACCCTCTCAATCAATACCCTCCCATATAATTGGATTTGTATGTAGCATTTATGGATCTGGAGAAGGCATATGATAGGGTTGATAGAGATGCTCTGTGGAAGGTATTAAGAATATATGGTGTGGGTGGCAAGTTGTTGGAAGCAGTGAAAAGTTTTTATCGAGGATGTAAGGCATGTGTACGTGTAGGAAGAGAGGAAAGTGATTGGTTCTCAGTGAATGTAGGTTTGCGGCAGGGGTGTGTGATGTCTCCATGGTTGTTTAATTTGTTTATGGATGGGGTTGTTAGGGAGGTGAATGCAAGAGTTTTGGAAAGAGGGGCAAGAATGAAGTCTGTTGTGGATGAGAGAGCTTGGGAAGTGTCAGTTGTTGTTCGCTGATGATACAGCGCTGGTGGCTGATTCATGTGAGAAACTGCAGAAGCTGGTGACTAAGTTTGGTAAAGTGTGTGAAAGAAGAAAGTTAAGAGTAAATGTGAATAAGAGCAAGGTTATTAGATACAGTAGGGTTGAGGGTCAAGTCAATTGGGAGGTAAGTTTGAATGGAGAAAAACTGGAGGAATAAAGTGTTTTAGATATCTGGGAGTGGATCTGGCAGCGGATGGAACCATGGAAGCGGAAGTGAATCATAGGGTGGGGGAGGGGGCGAAAATCCTGGGAGCCTTGAAGAATGTGTGGAAGTTGAGAACATTATCTCGGAAAGCAAAAATGGGTATGTTTGAAGGAATAGTGGTTCCAACAATGTTGTATGGTTGCGAGGCGTGGGCTATGGATAGAGTTGTGCGCAGGAGGATGGATGTGCTGGAAATGATATGTTTGAGGACAATGTGTGGTGTGAGGTGGTTTGATCGAGTAAGTAATGTAAGGGTAAGAGAGATGTGTGGAAATAAAAAGAGCGTGGTTGAGAGAGCAGAAGAGGGTGTTTTGAAATGGTTTGGTCACATGGAGAGAATGAGTGAGGAAAGATTGACCAAGAGGATATATGTGTCGGAGGTGGAGGGAACGAGGAGAAGTGGGAGACCAAATTGGAGGTGGAAAGATGGAGTGAAAAAGATTTTGAGTGATTGGGGCCTGAACATGCAGGAGGGTGAAAGGCGGGCAAGGAATAGAGTGAATTGGATCGATGTGGTATACCAGGGTTGACGTGCTGTCAGTGGATTGAATCAGGGCATGTGAAGCGTCTGGGGTAAACCATGGAAAGCTGTGTAGGTATGTATATTTGCGTGTGTGGATGTGTATGTATATACATGTGTATGGGGGTGGGTTGGGCCATTTCTTTCGTCTGTTTCCTTGCGCTACCTCGCAAACGCGGGAGACAGCGACAAAGCAAAAAAAAAGAAAAAAAAATCTAATCTCTGATAAACTCGTCTATTGTATGCCAGAGGTTTTGCAATATGCTGCTAATATGCCTATGTAAGTCAGTGCTTATAGATTTTGCTCTGCACTCTGTTTCTTTAATAAGAAACCATGGGTAAGATGTCTGAGCTTGAATTCTTATTTGCAGGCAACTCACACATGTTATATTATCCCGTGGTATTCATAAGCATGTTAGTCAGAAGTTGTGGAAGGCTGCGTCTGGTTTTATTCAACCAGCTGAATGCAGTGAGTGATTAACCACTTAACTCATGTGACATTTGTGGGTCACTGATTTAACCTGCTATTTCTCCTTAAGCAATTCACTTAGAAATAACAGCAAGTTTATGTCAAACATCTTTAATTTCCAACATCAAACATCTTTACTTTCCAGCAAAGTCTTTAATACATCTAGCAGGCCTCCTACCAACTCTCAACAATTGCAACAGCAACACCTGACAGACTCCCTCACAAACTAGCTATTGATAATTCTCTATAAATGGTGAGCAAAAAGGCTAAATAGCTTGCTTCTCTGCCTATTTCATGATCGCATACCATGCGATTCTCTCCCTTTAATACTATCTAGTCATTCATTACAAAACTTCTATCGTATGCTGTACTCACCATGAACATGATGTGATGACTCATGGGGAAGATAGAAGAGGCTTCTTGTAAGCAATTTGCTGCTTCTGTCACTTGATCTGTCCTGAAACATTAAAAATTATGTATATAATAAAAAAAGTAAAAGCAAAAAGTAAAAATATTCTGTCAAATATGACATTTCCTGTTATACCAGTAACTTGATTTATGAAAATGTTCCATTCCTAAAAAAAAAATTTGTGAGTTGAAAATTCATAAATCAAAGCAGATTTTCTCGATGACTACCATTATATAACAGTACACAGCTGGGAAGAAAAATTTTCCCCCAAATAACAAAATTATGCTAAAGACTATTTAAGGACTATATTTATGAGAAATAGTAAATCTTAACTAAATCAATTATAATGTAGTACCTAATAAATCTAGTCAAAATCAAAATGCATTCCTGTTAAAACCTCAGGCAACAGACGTAATCAGACTCTGGTTCAATTTCCTCCTTTCATTCTATAACAGCCCAATCTTGATATTATTTCTAACAAATTTGCATTTGACAGTTTCTCTCTGTGTGATTCTCATGTGTTAATATCACTGTCTTTTAGTTCAGTACAATCTACATGAAGGACATGGATCACTATCTCTCTCACAATGCACTCCATTTTGGGAAAGACTTTGAAGTCATTCCCACACTCTGATCACAAATGTCACCACCCTACTTCTTTTTAGGACTCAGCAACACTGTCATCAGCATTCCTAATATAGAAGCATCTCTAAAATCCACAAAAACTGTGGGTTTTCATTCATAAACTGAAGTATGGTTGCTAATTATGTATTTTGTACTTATCAAAATTTGTAAACTGGACATTTGTAAATCATAGTATAGATAAATACAAAATAGTGGTCACAGCAGAAACTTCTATCACCAATCAGTCTGTATTATCACAAATTTCTTCTCTTCAAATCAAGCCTGTCATGTATCTCCTCTCTCACTTGCCGTACTTTGCCATTAGTCTTATTTTGTGACCATGCCTACTTAACCAAGAAAAGTAAGCTCAGTTAATTATGTAATAAAAAGTGATGCACTTTCCAATATTTTGAGCATCTTAATATAACCAAAAACTTTTCTTTACTAATCCTGTTCACTGCCACATAAGTTCACTTCTCTTACTCAACATATAGCATACAGCAGTGGTATGGCTAAAACTTACTTGAGATATAGCTGAGCTGTGAGAAGCCATATTTGTATTTGAAGTAACCAAGCTTGATGTGGTCCTGGCTTTGGTTGATAGGATGAGAGAGATGACGCCACTTCAGACAAAGCTTGCTCCACACGGGAAGCTGCTACACTCTCAGCATGTACTGAAGCTGTGGGGGGGTGAGGGGGAGAGTCAAGGATGAGTTGGGGTTTTGGTCCGTGTTTTTCAGGATTAGTGTCCATTTGTACTGAAGGAGAGAGAAGTCTAAGGTTCAGGGACACCACTTCGGAGAAGACAAGTCCCATGGAAGAGGGGGCCGAACTTTCAGCAGGGGTCGGGGCTGTGGGGAAAGGGTCAGGTGCTCAATGAGATGGTAATCATCATCCCTTCAAGTGAAACAAAGTTCAAGTATAAAACTTAGGGGGATATTCATCTCTGAAGCAAACATATACAGTTTACTTTCAGAATGGTTCTGTTAGGAATGAGTGTGTAGAGCACAGTACAACTCATAATGGACCACATACATTATGTACATCAACAACATTCTACAATAACAACATTAATATTACAAAAGCCTTTAAATTCAAAGTCACAGGAAGAATAATGATCACCAAAGCAGAGACAATATGCAGTACAGAATTCAGAGGAGTAATTAGTGAGCTTTGTCAATTTCTAAACTTAGCAACAGTTAGTACTTCTATGTTATAAGGTCACAACCAAAGCCCCAACAAGCAATGGGTTCTATGATGCAAGTGGAAAATCTTTCAATATGATATAAGCATTAAACATACCTGTATCCTTGTCTGACATATTGAATACACTATAAGTGTCATGGTTGGTGTGATGTTGAGACTGAACATCACTGATGTCACTCATTAGCTGTTCTTTGTATAGTTTTTGCCAAAGAGTAAACATATGACGTGCAGTAAGAAGAGCAACCTCCCCACCATACACAGCTTCTTCCAGACTAGCACGGACATACAACAGGTGTAGGTTCTCAGGGTATTCTGCAAGGGCTGCTTGTACCAGCTAGGGATAAAGAAGCAAACATCATCAGCAAAGAATCCTCCCAAAATACTGTCAAAATTGCTTCAACATACATCTTTATCATTTCAGTTCTTTAAGGAAGCATTAGGTAAGAGCATTAGATAGAGGTAGGAATATTAAGTAGGAACCTTTGCAAACCCTGCCCAAGACTTGCCCTCTGCCAGTGGCATGTTAAGGGTGAGGCACTAAAGGCTGAGAAGCAGCACTGGAATTCTTTAGTTATGAAGACTTTGTTGCCGTGGCCACCCCTTTGAGGGAGTTCCAATTGGTACAGGCATCAGAGATGTAGATAGATAGAAATATATAAAAGGCATAATATATAAAAAATACGTATATTTGAGTGATCAGGGCCTGAACATACAAAAGATGAAAGGCATGCAAGGAATAGAGTGAACTGGAACGATGTGGTATACCTGGGTCGATGTGCTATCAATGGATTGAACCAGGGCATGCGAAGTGTCTGGGGAAAACCATTTGGAAAGTTTTGTGGGGCCTGGAAGTGGAAGGGGAACTGTGGTTTCAGTGCATTGCACATGACAGCTAGAGACTGAGTGCGAACAAATGTGGCCTCTTTGTCTTTTCCTAGTGCTATCTTGTGGCAGCGGAAGGTTGGGGGTGGGGGCTATTTCATGTGTGGCGGGGTGGCCACAGGAATGGATGAAGGCAGCAAGTATGAATACGTACATGTGTATATATGTATATGTCTGTGTATGTATATGTGTGTATACGGTGAAGTGTATAGGTATGTATATGTGCATGTGTGGGTGTTTATGTATATACATGTGTATGTGGCTGAGTTGGGCCATTCTTTCGTCTGTTCCTTTGTGCTACCTCGCTAACACGGGAGATGGCAATTAAGTATAATAAAAGAATATATAAAAAATATGTAAAATATGTAAAAAGTAAGTGAATGTTACATACAGGAAGTGTGAAATCATGCCTTGCAAAGCCATAAAGTGGCTGATGGGATTAGGAATAAGTACTAGAATTCAAATAAAACAGCTAGCCCTATGAAAGACAAACATCTGAATATAAATACTTATGAAAAGACCAAATGTGAAATACCAAAGGCCTTTTTGACTTAATGATGTTCATTAACCTTTAATCTAACTGGGATATCTTCAATATATAAGTTCCAATGGATTCCGTACATTCCTTTAGCCATCTTGGGAACCATAGTTGATTCAACCAACATGATACATTATACAAAAAGACAGAATACGGTGTGCTTGTGAGAAATAGGAACACACACATATATATATATATATATATATATATATATATATATATATCGCTGTCTCCCGTGTTTGCGAGGTACCGCAAGGAAACAGACGAAAGAAATGGCCCAACCCCCCCCATACACATGTATATACATACGTCCACACACGCAAATATACATACCTACACAGCTTTCCATGGTTTACCCGAGACGCTTCACATGCCTTGATTCAATCCACTGACAGCACGTCCACCCCGGTATACCACATCGCTCCAATTCACTCTATTCCTTGCCCTCCTTTCACCCTCCTGCATGTTCAGGCCCCGATCACACAAAATCTTTTTCACTCCATCTTTCCACCTCCAATTTGGTCTCCCTCTTCTCCTCGTTCCCTCCACCTCCGACACATATATCCTCTTGGTCAATCTTTCCTCACTCATTCTCTCCATGTGACCAAACCATTTCAAAACACCCTCTTCTGCTCTCTCAACCATGCTCTTTTTATTTCCACACATCTCTCTTACCCTTACGTTACTTACTCGATCAAACCAACTCACACCACACATTGTCCTCATACATCTCATTTCCAGCACATCCATCCTCCTGCACACAACTCTATCCATAGTCCACGCCTCGCAACCATACAACATTGTTGGAACCACTATTCCTTCAAACATACCCATTTTTGCTTTCCGAGATAATGTTCTCGACTTCCACACATTCTTCAAGGCTCCCAGAATTTTCGCCCTCTCCCCCACCCTATGATCCACTTCCGCTTCCATGGTTCCATCCGCTGCCAGATCCACTCCCAGATATCTAAAACACTTCACTTCCTCCAGTTTTTCTCCATTCAAACTCACCTCCCAATTGAATTGACCCTCAACCCTACTGTACCTAATAACCTTGCTCTTATTCACATTTACTCTTAACTTTCATCTTTCACACACTTTACCAAACTCAGTCACCAGCTTCTGCAGTTTCTCACATGAATCAGCCACCAGCACTGTATCATCAGCGAACAACAACTGACTCACTTCCCAAGCTCTCTCATCCCCAACAGACTTCATACTTGCCCCTCTTTCCAAAACTCTTGCATTTACCTCCCTAACAACCCCATCCATAAACAAATTAAACAACCATGGAGACATCACACACCCCTGCCGCAAACCTACATTCACTGAGAACCAATCACTTTCCTCTCTTCCTACACGTACACATGCCTTACATCCTCGATAAAAACTTTTCACTGCTTCTAACAACTTGCCTCCCACACCATATATTCTTAATACCTTCCACAGAGCATCTCTATCAACTCTATCATATGCCTTCTCCAGATCCATAAATGCTACATACAAATCCATTTGCTTTTCTAAGTATTTCTCACACACATTCTTCAAAGCAAACACCTGATCCACACATCCTCTACCACTTCTGAAACCACACTGCTCTTCCCCAATCTGATGCTCTGTACATGCCTTCACCCTCTCAATCAATACCCTCCCATATAATCTACCAGGAATACTCAACAAACTTATACCTCTGTAATTTGAGCACTCACTCTTATCCCCTTTGCCTTTGTACAATGGCACTATGCACGCATTCCGCCAATCCTCAGGCACCTCACCATGAGTCATACATACATTAAATAACCTTACCAACCAGTCAATAATACAGTCATCCCCTTTTTTAATAAATTCCACTGCAATACCATCCAAACCTGCTCCCTTCCCGGCTTTCATCTTCCGCAAAGCTTTTACTACCTCTTCTCTGTTTACCAAATCATTTTCCCTAACCCTCTCACTTTGCACACCACCTCGACCAAAACACCCTATATCTGCCACTCTATCATCAAACACATTCAACAAACCTTCAAAATACTCACTCCATCTCCTTCTCACATCACCACTACTTGTTATCACCTCCCCATTTGCGCCCTTCACTGAAGTTCCCATTTGCTCCCTTGTCTTACGCACATTATTTACCTCCTTCCAGAACATCTTTTTATTCTCCCTAAAATTTAATGATACTCTCTCACCCCAACTCTCATTTGCCCTCTTTTTCACCTCTTGCACCTTTCTCTTGACCTCCTGTCTCTTTCTTTTATACATCTCCCACTCAATTGCATTTTTTCCCTGCAAAAATCGTCCAAATGCCTCTCTCTTCTCTTTCACTAATAATCTTACTTCTTCATCCCACCACTCACTACCCTTTCTAATCAACCCACCTTCCACTCTTCTCATGCCACAAGCATCTTTTGCGCAATCCATCACTGATTCCCTAAATACATCCCATTCCTCCCCCACTCCCCTTACTTCCATTGTTCTCACCTTTTTCCATTCTGTACTCAGTCTCTCCTGGTACTTCCTCACACAAGTCTCCTTCCCAAGCTCACTTACTCTCACCACCCTCTTCACCCCAACATTCACTCTTCTTTTCTGAAAACCCATACAAATCTTCACCCTAGCCTCCACAAGATAATGATCAGACATCCCTCCAGTTGCACCTCTCAGCACATTAACATCCAAAAGTCTCTCTTTCGCGCGCCTGTCAATTAACACGTAATCCAATAACGCTTTCTGGCCATCTCTCCTACTTACATACGTATACTTATGTATATCTCACTTTTTAAACCAGGTATTCCCAATCACCAGTCCTTTTTCAGCACATAAATCTACCAGCTCTTCACCATTTCCATTTAAAACACTGAACACCCCATGTATACCAATTATTCCCTCAACTGCCACATTACTCACCTTTGCATTCAAATCACCCATCACTATAACCCGGTCTTGTGCATCAAAACCACTAACACACTCATTCAGCTGCTCCCAAAACACTTGCCTCTCATGATCTTTCTTCTCATGCCCAGGTGCATATGCACCAATAATTCCCCATCTCTCTCCATCAACTTTCAGTTTTACCCATATTAATATATATATTTTTTTTTCATACTATTCACCATTTCCTGCATTAGCAAGGTATATATATATATATATATAAAGCAGTGTTTGTTGTATATGAAAAGGGCTCTGCACATGTAATTACTTCTTTGTGCTGTATGGGGGGAAGGAGTTTTAAACTCATGGGATCCCATCTCTTAAACACTCTCTACTATCATGCAACCTTTTAAATTTATGTTTGCTGTCTGCATTGACGATACTTTCAGTTAATTTGTCCCACCTTATACTGTAAAAGTATATCTTACATCCTTATTTAAAATTTTCTTACTTAATTTCATGTCATGTATCCCAGCATCTCTCAAAGAACTGTCCACCTCTTCTTTCTCTTTCAAAAATCTAAAAGTTGTGATCAGGTGTACAAAAGGAAGGAGCCAATGGTGTACATATGAAGGTTAATCATGCTTATGCAGAAAAACAGTGCCACACAAACCAAATTGTACTCATCAAAAAAAAAAAAAAAAGTGATAATTTAGCATAAAGTTTAAAGAATACTTCAAGGTTTTCTATCAAACCTTAAGAACAAGCACAGAGGATATAATTAGTTGCAACACTTGGATTACACAATATCTCAAGTAAAATAGCAATATATTACATAAAACAAAAATGTATATAATATAATCATAAATCATTTATTGTATATGTTTCATGAAACTAATAAGGTCTTACTTCTAATGCCTCTTCGTATTCTTTCTGTGCAGACAGTAGAAGAATCAGTAAGTGAAGAGATTGGGGATGTTCTGAGCGTAAGTAAAGAGCCAATTTCACGTGATGTGTGGCCTCAGCAAGATGGTAGCTCTGTGCATAATGGAGAGCAATATAAAATTCTACCAAGTGATCGCTAGAATCCAGCTGCTGCGCCCTGAAAATGTTTAGAGAGAACTTGAATTAACATGGCAAACAGTGGTTGCTGTACAACTGGGAAGCATGCTAGCTCTATGTGCAATATTATTCAAACAGTACAGTCAAGCCTATAACAAACAGATATCAAAATGTGAAAAAAGAATTAATGTGAAAAATGACGCTTGTAGCTCTCAATGCATAGAGATGTGAGCTGTATCTCTAGGATTCTTTATTTGCTTTGTATCTCCAATCATTGAATGAATCACAACTTGAAGTATTTGAAGATGATTCTGCCTAGGTCTTCCTTTAAATATACATGTGTTTGTTAACACCAGTTTGTACATACAGGAAGAGAAGCTTTAGAATCCTTCCCATAGTTTCTATTTGGACACTAGCCACATGAGGATTGACTGTTATGATACCTAGTACTTTTCTTGAGCAGTGAGATTGTGGAATTCTTTTCCCTCTTTTTGGCTTTCCCTCTTCCTATAACATTTCTACTTTTAAGAGTCATATCTACAAACACCTCAGAAGCTCTGATCGATTTCTTCATTCTTTTATACTCTATTTTCTTTTTAATCAAGATGACCATGACCAGGGTAGTTTTTACTTGGGTTGTGTTGGTCACTAAAGAAAAAAAAAAATCATCCTTATATCTTCTGAATTTATAAAAGCTACTCATACTTATTTCCTTTTCACACATCTTGTTCCAGAAGTCCATAACTCTGCTACGGAAGAAATACTTCCTTATCTCCTATCCATACATTTTTCTTGCCCAACCCCCAAATATGACCTCTTGTTCAAAATCCTCATCTGATTCAAAGAACTCTTCTATCTTAATACCTCTGTGACCCCCAAAGAATCTGTATGTGGCAATTATGTCTCCCCTTAACCTTCTTTCTTTTGAGTGAGCATATCACTTCATGACTCATTCTACTTAATTCTGATGCTGAACCATTCTTGCAGCCTTCCTTCGGATCCTCATCAGGAACTCTGTGCGATTCCTTAAAAGACCAGACAGCAGCAGAAGAGTTCAATGAGGGTTGAATGTACAACACACTGTCCATGTACTTCAAGGCCATTTTGATAATGACTAATATAAAGCTTACCTCCCTCATGATATTCAGGTGACAATCTTGGGATGATGTTGACTGCTTCACAGAATGACTCTTGTAATTTGTTTTCCCCAATATGACACCCACTGTTTGATCTTTTTAATCCCTTTCTCATCTTTTGATTTGTCTTTTTGTGCAATGGAAAGAGTAATTTCTGAGAAATTGCATTGATAAAGGGTTCATATACCTGGTCTCTCTGTGCTAGCAGTGGGGATAATCTACACTCTTGCCTCATTTGTTGCACCTCATTTTTGCCATCAGAGAGTAAGTCTCAGTAGCTTTTTACCACAGAAATACTGTGCACTAGATCAAAACCCTCTTGTCACATAAACAGGCTCTTATTATGATAATGATATACAAAGACTTTCACACATCTGCCACTAGACCATACAGAGATGAAAAATATGTCCATACACACATATTCCCAATTGTGAAAATAAACATATACGTACCAGATCAGTCTCAATTCTAAATGTCCTAAATCTTACCCAAGGGATGTGGAGAAACATATGCACAAAATTTCTAATTATCTGATTGGGATTCATGAAAGAAAGACACACACACATACTCACAGATGAACTATGTGATAGCTACTCCATGCACTCAATAAAATGTATGCATAAAAAGTCAAAAATATATGAATTTTGCATAAGTATCCAAGAAATATAATCAAAAACAGATCCTAAATTCACCTCATGAAGGCTTCAAGTGCCTTTGTCCTCAGTGACTGTGAGTTGGCTTGGCGATGGGTTTGATAGGCATCCAGAGTTAACCCTAAACCATGGTACAAGTGGCAACGTGCAGCAAGTACACTATTCCTCTCTTCTGATGACTTCAAGGCCTTGTCTACCCACTCCAGACCTTCCTGAATCTGAAAGAATATCATTATCATCTAAATATATCATGCAAATCTGAAAATTTAAGTGGTTACAAAATGAAATATTACAGTACCTCAAGCAAATAATAGTATCTTATGGCCAGGGGAGAGACTATATAGTATCTTTTGTTATAATCTACCATAAATGAACCTTTCATTATGTTATATTCAAAATATACATTCGTATATTTGCAAACTATGTCATGCCAATGAAGCACCAATTACGAGTTGTAAGGTTGGCAGTGTAATTGGAGGAGATATATCAAACACTTCAGTAGTCAATGATGAATGCATTAATTTTACTAATTATAAATCATAATCCCATTAAATGTCAGCCTCCAGCTTGGTCAGGTAACAGTCAGGCAGAACAAACAGTAAAGCAAATAAATGGCTCATATGATGCTCTACATAACACATACAAAAAGTAGCACTTTAAACATTCCAACTGAAAATTTTCTGAATTTCTTTTCATCTGCCTTATTGTTTTTCTTTTTCATCTTCTTACCTTGCCAAGCTGCTGAAAGCATATCCTGGCAGCTAAGAGACAGTAGTGAGGCTCAGCAGGTAATAGGCGGTGAACTTCATGCAGTACCAAGATTGCCCGGGCATCCTTATGACTACATACTAAGGCCAGGCCAAACTGCTGCCACACATGACTCTCATCATGGGAAAATTTCATTGCTCGTTCAAATACCTGTGGCAAATTAGATAAATGTGATAAATAGCTATTGACAAAATTGCACAAGGATGAAGAAAAAAATTAAATATTGGATGATATAAATTATGGAGAAAATTAATAAAAATGTGCAGGGAAAAAAGACAATTTTGACAATGATGAAGAATTTTCTAAGCATTAAGTAACCCAAGAACTGTGTCCTGACCGACATGAATTGAATTGGTATGTCCACTGATATTGAATGATAACAAATACTCTTTTAAATATTCATTCAAAATCAATTAAGGTCATACCACCTTCATAAAAAAAAATTTCTGCACTATTTTGTAACATATAGACAATATGACATCAATGTTCCTGCCTCCACATTTCAATCGTTACAGTCTTGTGAAGACCATGCCAATCTTGAGGACTGAGTGGAGCTGTACCCATGGCTCCTCTCAGGTTCCAAAAGAGACACTCATAAATGCAAAACTTTCCTTTAGCCCAAGGCAGTAAGCCAAGGACTATGTTAATTACTGGGAGGGGACCACCTAGGATGAGTTTCCTAGAGTAAAAACAAACAATGTTATTGCTTGATTAAATATATAATATCATGGAAAAAGAACATTCTAGGAACAATGTTTGCCATCCAGAAAATTTGTTTGTCACACTTGTTACTGATCACCTATGAATGGCACACAAAAGGACTGCTTATGCAGAAATCCCTTCAAAGACCAGTGTCTTTAGACACATTATTTCTCCCATTGTGACGACCACGAACACTCACACAAATTTGTTCCCTCCATCTATCACAATGTATAAAAGACTCAATAAACTAACTAACCTCAATTCATTCTGTCTCCCATAATCATGGAATGGCATCCATTCAGGATCATAATCTAGGGCCCTAATTCAGCGGTTAACACCTGCCTAAAAGACCACAACATTAAGTTTGCTTGATTTTTCTTGATAATAACATAGTTACCTTGGTTAAAATACAACACCCTCCGTACACTTTGACATTCCATTCACTAAGTATAAGTATCAAGACAACACTATCTATCTATATCTCTGATGCCTGTTTCCATCCGGAACTCCTTTAAGGGGGTAGGCATGACAATAGAGTCTCCATAACTAGTGAACTCCAGTGCTGCTTCTTAGCGCTTTCGTGCCTCATCCTTAACAGGCCACTGGCACAGGGGAACTCTAACGCAGTGTTTGCAGAGGCTCCTACCTAATGTTCCTACTGACTGTCTACCTATCTTCCTGCCTAATATTCTTACCAACTATTTCTACCTAATGCTCCAGCCTAACAGTTCCTACCCACTAATTCCACCTAATGTTTTTGCCTAATGCTCCTGCCTAAATGTTGCTACCTACTACTTCTATCTATTACTCCTATCATTTCGTGCAGAGAGCTCATCACAGGAAAATCTAGAGTTATGAAGAATGAGCTGTGTGAGTCAAGTGTTGTCAAGTGTTATGTATGACAATGAGAGATTGTATGTTTGTGGACAAAATGCAAGCAATCCACGTATGGGTGAGGCAGAAAGAAAAGATATTTACCTGGGTCAGAGAAGTGCAACCTGACAACCACTGAAGTGCTAGCTCACTACGCAGTCGTCACTAATCCTCCCAATACCCAGGCGGGTAGTACTGGTAATATACTTCCCTGGTCGTTGGCTGCCTACCAACTACTACCTACTAACACAACACTTAAAACTGTAAGTACAAAAATAAAATACAAGCACTTATGTTTACCTCAATTAATATTCTATACTGTTTTCTTCTAGCCAGTGAAATGCATAAAAGATCATAAACAGCAGTAGCATTGTCAAAAGCATGAACTCTTGCATTTTTGAACTCTGGGGACTGACTCAGCACAGCTTCTCTCACTGCCATGGCCTCACTGTGAGAGGAACAGAAATAAGTCATGAAACATTCAGTTACCAGAGTGTACCCAAAAAATTACAGTATAATCATGCTGGTTGACTATCAGAGGACAAAGGCATTAACAAGCTTCTCTAAGCAGTTAAGTCACTGCAAACTTCCTTATGAAACACACCAAACAACAACACACACACATTAGAAAATTTCACTTTTTAAGTATTATGTAACTGAAATAACTGTCAAATAAATGAAATGCAAATGGTGAAGTTATAAAAGTGAAAACAATGAAGATATTCCTATACGATCGGATCATTAATAATATGTTAAAGAAGGGAAGAAGGGAAGAAAGATATGACATAAATTATATATAATCTCTATGAGAATAGCATGCATTTAAGAATGTATGAAAAAACATTAAAGACCATTACATATCAAATTCAAAAATCGTTATCAAAGACTCCTTCAGATTAGAAAAATATACCTTTTAAATTCTTTTAAACTTGACCTTAAAACTGATACTTTTAGAATCACAGGATATATTCTTAAACAGGTGCAAGTAAAAAAAATTAATATAGAGATAAAAATGCAATGCTTTATCAGTTGATATCAGTTAAATCAGGCAATGCTGACATATAACTTATATAAGTCAGTATGGTAACACAATACAATTGAGCTGTTAGATATGAAGATCTCTTTATTGCTATTACTGTGGTATGATCAGGAAGGGAGAATGTGGTTTCTGGTGTCTTTGTTAAGGCTATTTAATCGGCTTCTGGACAAGGTTGTGAGGGAGGTAAAGGTAAAAGTCTTGGAGCTAAGATTGGGTGTGCAATATGCTGGAAGTTAGGGGTGTGCGAATTAAATTAGTTGATGTTTGTGGTTGAAATTACTCCAGTGGCAGAATCTAAACACAGAGTCAAGAGATTAGTGATAGACTTTAGGTGAATGTGCAACAAAAAGATGTTTGAGTGTGAGTTTAAATGGGAAAGACCAGAGGATATGGAGTACTTTAAGTAACTGGTAGTGGACACAGCAGTTGCTGGAAATATGAGAGCTGAAGAGAGTCGTAGGGCAGAACTGTGTCACAAGTTTAAAGCTAGTCCAAACAATGTTGCATGGATATAAGTTTTGGGCACTGAATTTAAATGGTAGGAAGAGTAGACGTGTTGAAAATGAAATGCCCAAGGACATGTGCTGTAGGTTGAATTGATAAACAAAGATCTGAATGTTGGATGCAGAGGATGTGAAGGGGTGGAGAAGATATAAATATAAAGTTCTGGTAAAGAAATTCTTGCCTAGTGAGGCCTGAGCATTCAAGAGGGAAAGACAAAAGGTGCACTGGACTGAAAGAACAAGAGTGATGGGGTATGGGTTGAGGGAAGGGGGGTTGCAATGGTCTGTTAATGGTCTGAACCAGAGAGTATGAAATGGTTAGGGTAAAATGTCAAGTAATTTGAGGTTTCGCTGTGGATGATCAACTATGGCTTTGGTACACTATATATGACAGAGATTGGACCAGCGCAAATGAGGCCACTGCATGTCCTTTCTTGACACTAACGTGCTAAGGCACAAGAGACAATCAGTTATAAAAGAATATCATAATTATCATAATCATTATCATCAGTATTTTTTCTTTATATTTTTTTTTTTTTCTTTTTCATACTATTCGCCATTTCCCACATTAGCAAGGTAGTGTTAAGAACAGAGGACTGGACCTTTGAGGGAACATCCTCACCTGGCCCCCTTCTCTGTTCCTTCTTTTGGAAAATCAAAAAAAAAAAAAAAAAAACTGAGAGGGGAGGATTTCCAGCCCCCTGCACCCTTCCCTTTTAGTCTATTATCATCATTATCAGGTTCAGTTAGGTTTAGGGACAAGTTAATTGGGATGCAAGTCTGAATGGAGAAAAATTGGAATAAGTGAAGTGTTTTAGACATCTGGGAGTGAACTTAGCAGCAAATGGAACCATGGAAATAGAAGTGAGTCACAGGGTGGGGGAGGGGGCAAAGGTTCTGGGAGTGATGAAGACTGTTTGGAAGGAGAGAACATTATCTCAGAGAGTAAAAATGGGTATGTTTGAAGGAAAAGTAGTTCCAACAATGTTATATGGTTGTGAGGCATGGGCTGTAGATAGGGTTGTACAGAGGAGGGTGGATGTTTTGGAAATGAAATGTTTGAGGACAATATGTGGTGTGAGGTGGTTTGATCCAGTAACAAAAGGGTAAGAGAGATGTGTGGAAATAAAAAGAGTGTGGTTGGGACAGCAGAAGAGGGTGTGTTGAAATGGTTTGGACATATAGAGAGAATGAGTAAGGAGAGATCGACAAAGAGGACATATGTGTCAGGGGTCAAGGAAACAAGAAGCGGGAGACCAAACTGGAGGTGGAAGAACGGAGTAAAAATGATTTTGAGTGATTGGAGCCTGAACATACAAGAGGGTCAGTGGCATGCAAGGAATAGAGTGAATTGGAACAATGTGGTATACCAGGGTTGACATGCTGTCAATGGACTGAACCACGGCATGTGAAATGTCTGAGGTAAACCATGGAAAGGTCTGTGGGGCCTGGGTGTGGATAGGGAGTTGTGGTTTCAGTGCATTGCACATGACAGCTAGAGACTGAGTGTGAACAAATGTGGCCTTTTTTGTCTGTTTTCCTGGCATTACTTCACTGAAGTAGGGGGTAGTGATGCTTTTTCCTGCAGGGCAGGATAGTGCCAGGAATGGATGAAGGCAAGCAAGTATGAATATGTAGATGAGTATATATGTATATGTCTGTGTATGTGTATATGTATGTATATGTGTATATGTTGATATGTATGTATATGTGTATATGTTGATATGTATGTATATGTGTGTGTATGGGCATTTATGTATATTTGTGTGTATGAGTGGATGGGCCATTCTTCGTCTGTCTCCTGGCGCTACCTTCCTGACGTGAGAAACAGCAATTAAGTATAATAAATAAATAAAATATAAATTAATATAAATATATATCATCATTATTATTATCATTGTTACAATTACCATAAATCATCATTATTATCAACAATATTCTACAGTTCTGCATTTCCATATGAACTTCTTTTTAAATCTAAGTGCCTCTCCCACTTGAGTGAGGGAGTGTGAGGAACATACAGGCAATGGCCTTATTTGTACACATCCCCGGTCCAACTGGTAAATACATTTTACCAAAATCAGTATCTTCAGTCCACAACCAAGCCCTACAAACTACTTCATGGTTTACCATAAAATCTAATTCTATTGGAGGGGGCTGAGAGATGATGTAAATAAAAGTGAGGTCATGAGGTTTAGCTAAGAGGCAAGAAAGATTGGTTTGTGTGTGAGTTCAAATGGGGAGAGCCTGGAGGAAGTGGAATGCTTTTGAAATCTGGAAGTGGACATGGCAATAGATGGAACCATGTAAGATGAAGGCTTCACAGGGTGGGAGAAGGGGCAAAGGTCCTAGGCACACTTGAGTGTGGAAGGAGAGGTTACTGTCCGTAAGGGTAAAGATGGGCATGACTTATGATGCGTTAGTCCCACTGGTGTTGTACGGGTGTAAGTCTTGGGTCCTAAATGCAAGAGAAAGGAAGAGGGTGGACATGTTGGAGATGAGATGGAATGCCTGCAGACAATATGTGATATGAGTAATGTTGAACACATAAGGAATGACAGGGTAAGAGAAGTGTGTTATAATAGAAGAAAGATGTTTAAGATAGCAGATCAGAGTGTGTTGAAGTAGTTTGGCTATGTGGAGAGGATGAGCAAAGAAAGACTGACTAAGAGGATATACATGATGAGAGGACATACATGTCAAAAGTGGAAGGAGCAGGGGGTAAGAAAAGGCCAAGAAGGAAACAGAAGAACAGAGAGAAAGAGGTTTCCAGTTGTAGGAGCCTGAATATTCAGAGGGGTGAGAGGCATGTCTGGGATGAAGTAAATTGGAGTGATGTGATATACAGGGGGTGATGTTCTGTCAGTAGGCTGAACCAGGAAATATCAAGTGGTTAAGGGAGACCATGGGACAGTTTGTTGGGGTTGGATGTGGTTGGAGGCTCTGGTTTCAGTACACTATACATGACTGCTAAAGAGTGAATGTGAAGAAGTAAGGCCATTTCTTGGCACTGCCTCAGTACTGCAGGAAATGGAAAACAAGCATGAAAAGAATGAAAATAACAAAAACCTGTATGAGCAAAATCAACTGAGATTCAGCCTGGTGAACTATATCAGGATAAATTCAATGTAAATGGAAATTAGGATACTAACCGTCAGTAATAGCAAGATTATATCCAACATTATTGAACAAGCAGAAAAATGTCTTTCATAATGTATCACCTGATGAGCAGAAGTAGGATTATTTCCTCATTGATGTTCTTAGGTACAAAGAGATTCGTGCCAGAGTAGTGTTGGGGTTTCCATGGGCTCTCCCCCATCTTCAGACTAGAGTTGCTACGACTTCTCTCATCTGTATTGATAATGGTCATTATTAGAAATCCCATTCATGAATATGCTGGCTAACACCCTCTTGTGTATTTGTATAACTTTTAATTTTGTTTTACAATGTTAGATATGTAACTCATGCACTGAATGTCTATCTATCTCTATCTCTGACGCCTGTTCCCATATGGAACTCCCTCAAAAGCATGACCATAGCAATAGTCTCCATAACTAGTGAACTCCAGTGCCACTTCTAAGCCTTTGGTGCCTCACCCTTAAAAGGCCACTGGCAGAAGGCAAGTCTACTGCAGTGTTTGCAGAGGCTCCTACCTAATGTTTCTACTGACTACTTCTACCTAATGCTCATACCTAATGATCCTACCTGCTATTTCTATCTAATGATCCTACCTAAATGTTCTGACTTACTTCTTCTGCCTATTGCTCTAAACATTTTACCAAAAGGCAGGGCTAGCACACAGTACTAACCACCAGAAAATCTAGTTATAATGAATGAGCTGTGTGAGTTAAGTGCTATCAAGTGTTGTGTACGAGAAGGAGAGATTGTATGTTTGTGGTCAGAATACCAGTAGTCCACGTGTGAGAGAGTCAGGAAGAAAAGACGGCTACCTGGGTCAGAGGAGTGCAACTTGACAACCACTGAAGTGCTGGCTCACTAAGCAGCTGTCACTAATCCTCCTAATACCCAGGCAGGTAGTACTGGTCATGTACCTCAGTGGTCATTGGCTGCTACCAATTACTACCTATATGCACCGTCATAAATGGTATACCATTTTCTATCAAGTACATTTACTTTATGCCATTAATTAATTAGATGAAGAATTCCTGACTTTTTAGTGTGTAAGGCATTAACACTTTATCAAAGAAAGAAATACATCTAATATCATACTTCAATTTCAAGGAACAACACAAATTGCCCTACCTAATGCATAGGAATCATTACATCATCATCATCATCAAAATAACTTCACAAATACTGGGAATATTGTTGTTAGAGATTCACCAGGCCTAAATCAGGCATAGGTCCTTGTCCTTAGCGAACCCATCTCTGCACTCTCCTTTAGCGGGAAGATTTATTCCATAAGTAATAAGTACACAGACTGACACTCCTGGTCTAAGACACCTACCTTTTCCTCCCAAAAATATATATATTACCTCACCCAACACAGGTTTAATAAACACAAAATAGTCAAAAAGCCATAAGAAGATGGAATACCACCCAACTCAAAGGTTTGTTGGCACAATATGAATGCCCTAGCACGGTATTACATCTTACCAAAAACAAAAAAAATCTCAGTTTGAAACCTTAACACATCTGACCCAAGCTAATGAAACAATATTAGTGTAGAATGTATGTAAGAAACAATGCAAAATGTGGCTTCACATTATAGCAGATTATTAATGAAATTAATAATATTACCACACTGCTCTTCCCCAATCTGATGCTCTGTACATGCCTTCACCCTCTCAATCAATACCCTCCCATATAATTTACCAGGAATACTCAACAAACTTATACCTCTGTAATTTGAGCACTCACTCTTATCCCCTTTGCCTTTGTACAATGGCACTATGCACGCATTCCGCCAATCCTCAGGCACCTCACCGTGAGTCATACATACATTAAATAACCTTACCAACCAGTCAACAATACAGTCACCCCCTTTTTTAATAAATTCCACTGCAATACCATCCAAACCTGCTGCCTTGCCGGCTTTCATCTTCCGCAAAGCTTTTACTACCTCTTCTCTGTTTACCAAATCATTTTCCCTAACCCTCTCACTTTGCACACCACCTCGACCAAAACACCCTATATCTGACACTCTATCATCAAACACATTCAACAAACCTTCAAAATACTCACTCCATCTCCTTCTCACATCACAACTACTTGTTATCACCTCCCCATTTGCGCCCTTCACTGAAGTTCCCATTTGCTCCCTTGTCTTACGCACTTTATTTACCTCCTTCCAGAACATCTTTTTATTCTCCCTAAAATTTAATGATACTCTCTCAGTGTGGTTTCAGAAGTGGTAGAGGATGTGTGGATCAGGTGTTTGCTTTGAAGAATGTATGTGAGAAATACTTAGAAAAGCAAATGGATTTGTATGTAGCATTTATGGATCTGGAGAAGGCATATGATAGAGTTGATAGAGATGCTCTGTGGAAGGTATTAAGAATATATGGTGTGGGAGGCAAGTTGTTAGAAGCAGTGAAAAGTTTTTATCGAGGATGTAAGGCATGTGTACGTGTAGGAAGAGAGGAAAGTGATTGGTTCTCAGTGAATGTAGGTTTGCGGCAGGGGTGTGTGATGTCTCCATGGTTGTTTAATTTGTTTATGGATGGGGTTGTTAAGGAGGTAAATGCAAGAGTTTTGGAAAGAGGGGCAAGTATGAAGTCTGTTGGGGATGAGAGAGCTTGGGAAGTGAGTCAGTTGTTGTTCGCTGATGATACAGCGCTGGTGGCTGATTCATGTGAGAAACTGCAGAAGCTGGTGACTGAGTTTGGTAAAGTGTGTGAAAGAAGAAAGTTAAGAGTAAATGTGAATAAGAGCAAGGTTATTAGGTACAGTAGGGTTGAGGGTCAAGTCAATTGGGAGGTGAGTTTGAATGGAGAAAAACTGGAGGAAGTGAAGTGTTTTAGATATCTGGGAGTGGATCTGGCAGCGGATGGAACCATGGAAGCGGAAGTGGATCATAGGGTGGGGGAGGGGGCGAAAATTCTGGGAGCCTTGAAGAATGTGTGGAAGTCGAGAACATTATCTCGGAAAGCAAAAATGGGTATGTTTGAAGGAATACTGGTTCCAACAATGTTGTATGGTTGCGAGGCGTGGGCTATGGATAGAGTTGTGCGCAGGAGGATGGATGTGCTGGAAATGAGATGTTTGAGGACAATGTGTGGTGTGAGGTGGTTTGATCGAGTAAGTAACGTAAGGGTAAGAGAGATGTGTGGAAATAAAAAGAGCGTGGTTGAGAGAGCAGAAGAGGGTGTTTTGAAATGGTTTGGGCACATGGAGAGAATGAGTGAGGAAAGATTGACCAAGAGGATATATGTGTCGGAGGTGGAGGGAACGAGGAGAAGAGGGAGACCAAATTGGAGGTGGAAAGATGGAGTGAAAAAGATTTTGTGTGATTGGGGCCTGAACATGCAGGAGGGTGAAAGGAGGGCAAGGAATAGAGTGAATTGGAGCGATGTGGTATACCGGGGTTGACGTGCTGTCAGTGGATTGAATCAGGGCATGTGAAGCGTCTGGGGTAAACCATGGAAAGCTGTGTAGGTATGTATATTTGCGTGTGTGGACGTATGTATATACATGTGTATGGGGGTGGGTTGGGCCATTTCTTTCGTCTGTTTCCTTGCGCTACCTCACAAACGCGGGAGACAGCGGCAAAAAAAAAAAAAAAAAAAAAAAAAAATATTACCAAGTCTGATCAAAATTAAACGCTGTTTGGCAAAGCTGGAGGTTTGGAAATAGAAATTCACAATATATGTAAGAACAAATATAATCATGTATTTCTTCTTTATTTTGGGGGCTCCAGTCATTGACAAAAGTCTACATCAAGTCCGAAACTTAACTGAAGTATTGAGAGGATAATGAAAGAGAAAAAGAAGAGACAAGGGAAAATTTTTTTAGATTTTTGGGAAAGTGAAAAACTTCATTTTCTAAAATGTGTCAGGTCATAGTGATTGGGTAAAGACATGAGAGCATAGATAATACTAAATCTTTGAGGTACAGGGAAAGAAACAGTTATCAAAATGGCCATCCTTGCATTGCTACAGCTATACAGTAATCATGTGATGCAGCAGCTCATTGAGTATTGTGTCGTGTAGCAGTCTAGCTAGTGGTACGGGCACACAAGCAGCCAGCTCTCAGGAACAAAAACTAAAGGTAATACCTAAAGAAGAGGGAAAATAAACCAACTATTCGGCATACAGCAAGTGGGTCAAGTTTTAGAATTAGCATGAGAGAGATGACTAGTTTTTGACTCAATTCTGTCAAGTAAGGATGCAGAGTTAGAACCAATCCTGATATGAGAGCAATACTCCATACAAGAATGGAGCAATCCTTTGTATAAACAGGAGAACAGAAATTTATGCATCCATAAACTAAAGGAAAGAAATTTAGAAAGAGAACTATCAGTTTCTTAGAACCAGCCTTAGCTATTTCTGGAATGTGGGGTTTCCAAGATAGAGTGGGTGTTACAGTGATACCAAGTATGTTCATTAAGTTAGGTGGAATTACAGAACCATCAAAGAAGTGGAAGATACGGATACTGGCTGTAACTGGCAGGCTTCCAATAGACTTTTTTTTTCATAGATTTTTTAAAGAGATAGATGGCTTTACCATACAAGGGTCCAAATGCTTTGACTAGAAGGAAATGCTTACCTAGTGTATACTATTCTAGTATTATCAAGAGCAGAAAAAAATCTATACCTTATATCAGTCAAGTTAGCCATAGCTACACATATGTGCTTGGAAGCATATATCATGAGAGGAACTTTATCAATAAGAGGTAACACTGCCAGAGGAATTAAAGATAAGAGTGGAAGTGTCTCCTTCTTGAAGGTGACTGGCATCAACTGACCAGATGAACTTCATGCAGAAAAGTGTTATTTCTTAAATTCTGAGCCTTTAGTTGTGGCTGTTTGAGATTAAATAGACTGCTCAAGACTGTCAATGATGTTAGTTTATCATTCATTTAGAAAAAGAATACACTGACCATGAAAGAGGTATACTGCAGATACAGAAGCAAAGGATATTTATCAAATAATCACACACCACAATCCTAGACATGGGAAACATAAATAATCTGACTACACAAACTTGGAAGCACCAGACATAAACAGAGAAGTATGCAAGCTAATCATAATTCATCATCACTATCCTCACGACAACAAAAACACACTCATCATCATAAACAAATTACCCACCTAAGGATCGCATGCCCTGATATGGAGCCTTATAAGCATGCTCAGAGCATCCCCTCAGCAAAACTTCTGCCAACTGCCGAGCTAAGGTCAAACGAAGATGCTGCGTGGCAGTTGATTCCACAGCTGAGAGCATGCTCCTGTTTGGTCAAACTACCAGCATGAAAATCTCATAAAACACACATATATATCTCATGATATCTTAAGAGCTAGGGACAGAATGATAGACTGGGTGAAAAGTAAAAGTATAAAGTATCAATAAAATTATGTACAAGAAAAGATGCTTATACCCCACTAACCAGAATTTCCCCTTAGAAAAAAATTCAATTGGAAATGGTTCATATATTGTCCTTTGTGAGTACATCAAATGTCTCATATCCAAACTTCCCTCAAACAGACATATGGTCAGCTATAATGATACCTTATCTTGCAATACGTTCCTGTCCCAGGACCCCCTTCTACAAGACTCAGAAAGCCAGACACATCCACTGGACAGAACCACAAGTCAAGTGCAGTGATACTGTGTGTTTGTTTTGGTCTGGAGAATGCAGGTCAATTGAAGAGTAGGTGATCAGTGTCTTCGGTGTTGGAGTTGCATTTTGGGCATAAGGAGTCATATCATATGTTGAAGTGTTGCTTGTAATATTGGAAAAATGGGGGGTCCAGAACATAAACAAAAAATTGTAACTTGCACATGTTAGGATGTGTAGGGTCTAATGACTAGTTGCCTAAATATCATTATTCCTTTTATCATTATTATTATCATTGTTATTTATTTATTTTCTATTTTGCTTTGTAGCTGTCTCCCGCATTAGCGAGGTAGCGCAAGGAAACAGACAAAAGAATGGCCCAACCCACCCATATACACATGTATATATATACACATCCACACATGCAAATATACATACCTATACATCTCAACGTATACATATAAATACACACAGACATATACATATATACACATGTACATAATTCATACTGTCTGCCTTTATTCATTCCAATCGCCACCCCGCCACACATGAAATAACAACCCCCTCCCCCCTCATGTGTGCGAGGTAGTGCAAGGAAAAGACAACTAAGGCCACATTCGTTCACACTCAGTCTCTAGCTGTCATGCAATAATGCACCGAAACCACAGCTCCCTTTCCACATCCAGGCCCAACACAACTTTCCATGGTTTACCCCAGACGCTTCACATGCCCTGGTTCAATCCATTGACAGCACGTTGACCCCAGTATACCACATCGTTCCAATTCACTCTATTCCTTGCACACCTTTTACCCTCCTGCATGTTCAGGCCCCGATCACTCAAAATCTTTTTCATTCCATCTTTCCACCTCCAGTTTGGTCTCCCACTTCTCCTCGTTCCCTCCACCTCTGACACATATATCCTCTTGGTCAATCTTTCCTCACTCATTCTCTCCATGTGACCAAACCATTTCAAAACACCCTCTTCTGCTCTCTTAACCACACTCTTTTTATTACCACACATCTCTCTTACCCTATTATTACTTACTCGATCAAACCACCTCACACCACATATTGTCCTCAAACATCTCATTTCCAGCACAGCCACCCTCCTCCGCACAACTCTATCTAGGGCCCACGGCTCGCAACCATATAACATTGTTGGAACCCCTATTCCTTCAAACACACCCATTTTTGCTTTCCGAGATAATGTTCTCAACTTCCACACATTCTTCAACGTTCCCAAACTTTCACCCCCTTCCCAACCCTATGATTCACTTCCACTTCCATGGTTCCATCCGCTGTCAAATCCACTCCCAAATATCTAAAACACTTCACTTCCTCCAGTTTTTCTCCATTCAAACTTACCTCCCAACTGACTTGTCCCTCAACCCTACTGTACCTAATAACCTTGCTCTTATTCACATCTACTCTCAGCTTTCTTCTTTCAAACACTTTACCAAACACAGTCACCAGCTTTTGCAGTTTCTCACCCGAATCAGCCACCAGCGCTGTATCATCAGCGAACAACATCTGATTCACTTCCCAAGCTCTCTCATCCACAACAGACTGCATACTCTTATAATAATAATAATTATTATCATTATTATTATTATAATTATCATTATCATTATTATCATTATTATTATTATCCCTGGGGATAGGGGAGAAAGAATACTTCCCACGTATTCCCTGCGTGTCGTAGAAGGCGACTAAAAGGGAAGGGAGCGGGGGGCTGGAAATCCTCCCCTCTCGTTTTTTTTTTCTTTCTTTTTTTTTTTTTTTCAAAAAGAAAGAACAGAGAAGGGGGCCAGGTGAGGGTATTCCCTTAAAGGCCCAGTCCTCTGTTCTTAACGCTACCTCGCTATCGCGGGAAATGGGGAATAGTATGAAAAAAAAAAAAATTATTATTATTATCATTATTATTTTTATCATTATTATTATTATTACTACTATCACTACTATTATCATCATTAACATATAACCCCAAGACCCCTTCTCTAGGGGCTCCTGCAGCTTTGAGGCGTTACTGGACTCTGCCTGATTGTGGTTCTACCTATATCTGTGAGAAGATCAGATACTCCTACTAACCTGTATCTACTGATAGCTTTATCTAGCTGTCCAGCCTTCATATGCAGAATGGGTGCACGTTGCAATGCTGTTTCCAAAATTACACCAATCTTCTTGTTCTCAAGGCCATTTGGTGGCAATGGGGATGTTGAACCTGAGTAATAGAATTTATTTAGATTTATTTTTCACAAATAAATAAGGTAATGCAATATCTATATGCCATTTGTCTGCTCTTGATAATCAACCTCTTTGATGCAGTACACTTGTAAAATACATGTCATTAATACACCTTTTGTATCACATAAAAGATGCACCATTGTTACAGGGTACTGGGTAACTTCCTTACTGACACTTCAGGTAACTACCACATCTTTCATGTCAAGCATTTGCCATAATGACCAATGATTAGGCAAAGTTCATGGCACATATCCTTTCACAGTGGGCCTAACACATAATCTTGTGTAATTGTAGTGTCACATGAATGACCTCCAATTTGCATGGAATGTAAATAATATGGCATGATGCTAATCATATTTGTTGTCAGAGTTTGATGTATACTGAGAAGCAGAAGGGATTTGGAATTCAGGAAATGCTACAGTACCACTTACAACAAAAACATCTGGTATAGTATGAAAATCTTTCACATATCAAACATAAATATTATCAAAAAAGCTTGCAGGTAAAAATCATTAAAAACAGGAAATGTCTTAAAACAAGAACATAAAAACGTAAGAGTGGCAGGAGTTGACTCTTGACACTGATCTTCCTTACAAGCACTCTGTGTACCAAACAGTAAACTAGTACAGAATAATAAAGGAGTTAATGTATCAATTACATGCTATACATGTATCATGATTAAAAGAAACTAAATGAAACAGTGACAAGCATCAAGCCAGGGACCAAAGAAAAGTTTTAAGTCATGACTATGGCAACCTTATATGGAACAAAGCTACAAACTCTGAAATGCCCAAATAAGCCAAAGCCTCCTTCACTTCACCCTTCCATTTCCTTCTTGGTTTCTCCCTCCCCCTCATCCCTCCACTTCTAACACATAGATCCTCTTAGTCAGTCAGTCTTTGTTCATTCTCTCCATATATCCAAATCACATCAGTACATCCTGGCCAGCTCTCTTAATCAGACCACACTTCTCTCTCATCTTGTCATTCCTTACCCAGTTAACCTGCCTCACACCACATGTCCTCAGGCATTTCATTTCTAGCACATACAATCTCTTCCTTTTGCATTCAATGCCCAAAATTCACTTATACTACACTTTTGGACCTCCTAAACCTTCAAAGATACCCATCTTTACCCTCACAAACACATCTTTACCCTCACAAACAATGGCATATTTAATCTGGAACTTACCACCTTGCACTGTTTAACAATGCTCCACAGCTCCTTCTTCACCAGTAGTGCCAATGCCTCTTATGCTCTTGATTACTCACTAACCTTGGACTTTACTCCCTGAATATTCCCTAATCATTCAATCCCCTTCCTTTTCAACTTAGTTGTACTCAAAGCCAGAATGTCCCAGTTCTTCTTATCAAACATAGAGCATACCTCTCCCAAATTTTCATTTTTGTTAAGTCCAGACGATTCAGACAACCCAGCCTGAACCTTTGAGGACAATCCTTGCTTGGCTTTTTCCCTTGCTCCTGTTTTGTAAAGGAATGAAACAAATGGGGATGATTTCCATATCTTCACTCTTGTGAGTAGCTTCATACATTATGGAGGATATACATGGGTAAAATTCTTACTCTACTTCCCCTAGAATCAGTATCTAACCTAAATAGCATCCACAGTACCCATCCTGAAACCCTTTAAAACCATCAAATCCCCTCTCTTCCTACCTTCCTACATTACTACTGACATCAGCATTCAAACTCATCAAAAATGATCCACAAGTCAACCACAATATCTCATGGTGGAAGGAACAAAATATGGTATATGGAAAAAAGAAGTTGGTATTACAAAGAAGTGTACAAAAATGCAAATACTACAGTGTTTGGAGGAGGTCCTATGCATGCCACTCTGCTGAGCAGTAAGAAAGAGTAAATCTATATGATTATATATTTCTCTATGGTAAAAAGAAAAATTCATCAAGGACTGCAAGGATTTGATATTTACAAGAAATCTAAACCGGACAGTATAACAGTATACAGAGATAGTTTGTTTATAAGTAAGTTACCTGTCGTGTTAGTTGTTGGCAAAGACTGTAAAGAATGAGTGGATGGTGTAGAAGACAGTTTGTCTTGCTCTTGAAGATACAAGAGAGTAAGATCGCCTGCCAGCTCAAAACATCGGATCATCTTCTCTGCCTTTTCTGCACGCTGGTACTTGCTATTGTTTGAAAGGGGAACCTTCTCAGAGCACAAACCTGAAAGTTTTGCAGAAGTTTAGTTAGAAAGCTTTACTCTTCATTATGTACTATAGAAAAAGTAATGATAATATACATGTATATCAGAACAGTCAAAACTTTGCAACAAACAAGCATGACCTCAAAGCTAAATGATTAAAGAAAATACAAATCTTATCCTTTTAACATTCACTACTAAATGAATTACAAATTTGATAATATTCACATTATGGCTATTTCTCATTTTTTTTTTTTTTTTTCAAACTATTCGCCATTTCCCGCGTTAGCGAGGTAGCGTTAAGAACAGAGAACTGGGCCACTGAGGGAATATCCTCACCTGGCCCCCCTCTCCGTTCCTTCTTTTGGAAAATTAAAAAAAAATTGAGAGGGGAGGATTTCCAGCCCCCCGCTCCCTCCCCTTTTAGTCGCCTTCTACGACACGCAGGGAATACGTGGGAAGTATTCTTTCTCCCCTATCCCCAGGGATAGCTATTTCTCATATGCTGGGAAAATTTTATGACCCTTTTTGTTTTAAAAGGGTCATACAATTTTCCAAGCATATCAGAGTTCTTGCTTTTGGTGTAGCACATATAGGATGTTTTATCATCATCTCATCCTTAAGAACTGTACAGGATGTATCTCTATCTAAATGTGCAAAAGAGCAAATTCATGTTTTTTCTTATTAGTTCACAATACAAAAATCAAATACTTCTGTACAAAAACTACTTATTTCAAAATGGTCCTCTTGAGACAATATACTTTGGTAAAGTTGATATAATACTTCCATCATACTGTACTTACAAAAGACACTTTAAACACAGCTTGCTATATGTGGCACCTCTATCTATCAATACAACAAATCTGGGTTCCCTGTCAAAGTAGGACAGGAAATCTATGTCACTTCTAAGCTCTTCAGCTGCTTAGTTTCATCCTTACATTTATAAAAGTCCATAAGCTTTTCTTGAAATGTCTATTACAAAAGTCTCCCCACTCACCAGGTAACTAATGCAGTCAACAACTTACACTTTAAGAAATGTAGATTTTAACAACTGAAAAACCTTTTCTCTCTGAGGAGGTGTTCTGTAAACATGAGATTATATTCCCTGGAAATATATGGGTTAGGATTTTCTAACATTATGATTTAACGATCAGGTACCAGTCACTGCTCATCCTTTGCAACTGACCCAAAAGTACTTGGAGCCATATGCTTGTTTAACAGGTCCACTCTCAGCCAATGAGCAACAGCCCCTGGGCTGAGACCATCAACCCACCTCCTACCAGCTGCCTGGAGCTGACAATTCACAGATTGCAGGCACCTATCTAAAGGAGCAACAAAATATTCAGCGACCATAACTTGCATCCATAAAGTACAGCTGGGATTACTATCCTATCAAGACTACTCATCTTCAATCTCACAGACAGTGCGCTATCCTTCCTCACAATCCTCATATGCACCGAGAACATTTGCCCCCCCTCACCCACCATATGGTTCACTTCTGCTCCAATAATTACATCTGCCGTATCCTCAGCTAATAATTACATCTCCTGCCATATCCTCAGCTAATCATCGAAAACATTCCAAATCCTCCAGTTTTTCTGCATTCAAACTCACCCTCAAACCAACATATCTCTCCCCTTGCTAAACCTCATAACTTTATTTTTGCTCACATTAACTCTAAACTTACTCCTTTCACACACACTCCTAAACTCAAACATAAAGTTCCTTAAATCAGAGCTGTGCCATCAGCAAACAACAACCGACTCATCAACTAGTCACCCCTATCGCAGTATAGCGCAGGACCAATTCATTCTTAAAGACCCTCTGATTTACCTCCCTCATCATACCACTTACTGACAGATATAACATATGATGAAATCACACACCCTTAACAAAGACCCATCTTCCTCTCAAAACACTCCTCCCATTCCCTTCCTACTTGTAAATATGCCTACTCACTAACAGGATCTAGTAGCTTTCCTTTCACACCATACGTTCACAGGACCTTCCACATGGCATCTCTATTAACTCTATCATACTCTGTCTCCAATTTCATAAATATTACATACAAATCCCTCTCTTTTTCCAGGTATGATTCACATGAAATCTTTGATGGCTTTCTGTGACTCAAACATCCTTCAATGCTTCCAAGTCTGATATTCTGTGCATACTACCAGTCTCACAATTAACACTTTCCCATAAAACTTATCAGGTATACTTAACAGACTTATACCATTGCAATTTGAGCATTCACTTTTCTCCCCTTTATCTTTATATAATGGAACTCTACAGGAATTCTACCAGTCCTCAAGCACCTTTCCTCAGGTCATACATACACTGAAAATCCTAACTAACCAATCAAAACTGTCAACCACTTTCATGAGAAATTCAGCAGTCATCCCATCCTCTCCAACCAATCAGCCAAACTTCATCATATTCAAGACTTTCACTGTCTCCTCTCATTTCGGTAAATCATTTGCCACTGGCTCTCTTGCTCTGCATATCTTCACACTTCAAACATCTTGTATCTGCCATTATATCATTCAACAGTCTTTCATAATACTCTTCCATCTCTTTTGAACTTATTTTTTGCCTGTACCCACTTTCCCATCTGTTCCCTTCAGTAATGCCCCTTTTGCTCTCTTATTCTCTTCACACTCTTCAATTCCTTCCAAAATATTTTCTTGTTCTCCCAGAAGGCTATAAATACTCTCTCACTACAGCTCTCATTAGCCTTTTCAGCACCTTTACCTTCCTCTTGACCTCCTGTCACTTTCTTTCACATATCTCTCAATCGTTTACACTCACTTTCTGCAAGTAGTACTTATATACCTCCCTTTTCTCTTTAATTACCAACTGATTTCCTTTCTTAAATGTCCACATTCCATTTTCCACATGCTACACATTTCACCCACATATATAATCAAACCTTCCTTGAATACCTCTCATTCCTTACTCTCCCTTATTTTCACAGTCAAACTATGCCAATCTTCTTCACTCAAACTTTCCTGATATCTTTGCATACAAGCATTTCTTCCAAGTTCGCTTACTTTCATTGCCCTCTTCCCTTTATGTCATTTCTTCTTTTCTTAAGCCATTATAAACATTCAAACTTACCACTACCAAGCTGTGATCAGACATTACACCAGCTTCTTTGCATTCACATCTATCAGTTTGTACTTTACAAATTTATCAATCAGGGCATCATCCAATAATGCCTTCTCACCTCTAACCCCACTCACTTATATATACACTGTACTTACTTTTTTATACTTGATTGCTGTTTCTCAGGTTAGCGAGTAAGTGCCAGGAACAGATGAAGAAAGGCCAAATCCGCTCACATCCATTCTCTAGATGTCACATGTAATGTAACTAAACCACAGTTTTCTGTCCACAACCAGGCCCCACAGGGCTATCCTATGCACACTTTTCACCCTCCTGTATGTTCAGGCTATCACTCAAAATCTTTTTTACTCCATCCTTCCAAATCCAACTGGGTCTCCCAGTTCTCTTGCACTTATGTATGCATCATTTTTTAACTAGGTATTCCCAATCACCAGTCCTTTTTCAGCACACTACTTGACATGCTAATCACAATTTTCAATTACACCAGGTGCACCATACCACCCAACTGTCCCCAACTGCCACAGCAGCCTATTCTTGCAATCAAATCTTCTATCACTAATATTCAATCCCTCCCATAAAAATTGCTGACACAGCCACTCACTTCCTAAAACACTCATCTCTCTTCCCCACTTCTTTCACTACCAGATGCAGGAGCACAAACAATCACTTATCCCTCATAATCCACTTTCATTCTCACACATATCAATCTGGAATTCACTTCCATACACAGTTCAACAAATTCCCACAACTTCTCCTTCAGAAGTGCAACCCCATCCTTTGTTCTGTTGTTGCACTAACTCCAGGATTTAACCCTCAGACGTTCCCAATCCAATCTTTCCCCTTCCCCTTAGGAGTAATTTCACCCCACAAACACAACCTCTTTCCCTTCTTTAGCTCCAGATTACATTTAGGCACACCCAGACACCCTAGCCTGAACCTTTGAGGAGGATGAGCACTCCTAACTTGGCTCCTTTTGTTCCCACTTCTAGAAATTGAAATGCAAGGATGGGAGGGTTTCTCCTCACTGCTTCAGCCTCTTTTAATTGCCTTCTACAGGACATACAATATATGAAGGTAGTATTCTTTCTACCCTATCCCTAGGGATGAAGAACATATGAGAGTTGGGGTGAGAGACTATCAGTAAATTTTAGGGAGAATAAAAAGATGTTCTGGAAGGAGGTAAATAGGGTGCGTAAGACAAGGGAGCAAATGGGAACTTCAGTGAAGGGCGTAAATGGGGAGGTGATAACAAGTAGCGGTGATGTGAGAAGGAGATGGAATGAGTATTTTGAAGGTTTGTTGAATGTGTCTGATGACAGAGTGGCAGATATAGGGTGTTTTGGTCGAGGTGGTGTGCAAAGTGAGAGGGTTAGGGAAAATGATTTGGTAAACAGAGAAGAGGTAGTAAAAGCTTTGCGGAAGATGAAAGCCGGCAAGGCAGCAGGTTTGGATGGTATTGCAGTGGAATTTATTAAGAAAGGGGGTGACTGTATTGTTGACTGGATGGTAAGGTTATTTAATGTATGTATGACTCATGGTGAGGTGCCTGAGGATTGGCGGAATGCGTGCATAGTGCCATTGTACAAAGGCAAAGGGGATAAGAGTGAGTGCTCAAATTACAGAGGTATAAGTTTGTTGAGTATTCCTGGTAAATTATATGGGAGGGTATTGATTGAGAGGGTGAAGGCATGTACAGAGCATCAGATTGGGGAAGAGCAGTGCGGTTTCAGAAGTGGTAGAGGATGTGTGGATCAGGTGTTTGCTTTGAAGAATGTATGTGAGAAATACTTAGAAAAGCAAATGGATTTGTATGTAGCATTTATGGATCTGGAGAAGGCATATGATAGAGTTGATAGAGATGCTCTGTGGAAGGTATTAAGAATATATGGTGTGGGAGGCAAGTTGTTAGAAGCAGTGAAAAGTTTTTATCGAGGATGTAAGGCATGTGTACGTGTAGGAAGAGAGGAAAGTGATTGGTTCTCAGTGAATGTAGGTTTGCGGCAGGGGTGTGTGATGTCTCCATGGTTGTTTAATTTGTTTATGGATGGGGTTGTAAGGGAGGTAAATGCAAGAGTCCTGGAAAGAGGGGCAAGTATGAAGTCTGTTGGGGATGAGAGAGCTTGGGAAGTGAGTCAGTTGTTGTTCGCTGATGATACAGCGCTGGTGGCTGATTCATGTGAGAAACTGCAGAAGCTGGTGACTGAGTTTGGTAAAGTGTGTGGAAGAAGAAAGTTGAGAGTAAATGTGAATAAGAGCAAGGTTATTAGGTACAGTAGGGGTGAGGGTCAAGTCAATTGGGAGGTGAGTTTGAATGGAGAAAAACTGGAGGAAGTGAAGTGTTTTAGATATCTGGGAGTGGATCTGTCAGCGGATGGAACCATGGAAGCGGAAGTGGATCATAGGGTGGGGGAGGGGGCGAAAATTTTGGGAGCCTTGAAAAATGTGTGGAAGTCGAGAACATTATCTCGGAAAGCAAAAATGGGTATGTTTGAGGGAATAGTGGTTCCAACAATGTTGTATGGTTGCGAGGCGTGGGCTATGGATAGAGATGTGCGCAGGAGGATGGATGTGCTGGAAATGAGATGTTTGAGGACAATGTGTGGTGTGAGGTGGTTTGATCGAGTAAGTAACGTAAGGGTAAGAGAGATGTGTGAAAATAAAAAGAGCGTGGTTGAGAGAGCAGAAGAGGGTGTTTTGAAATGGTTTGGGCACATGGAGAGAATGAGTGAGGAGAGATTGACCAAGAGGATATATGTGTCGGAGGTGGAGGGAACGAGGAGAAGAGGGAGACCAAATTGGAGGTGGAAAGATGGAGTGAAAAAGATTTTGTGTGATCGGGGCCTGAACATGCAGGAGGGTGAAAGGAGGGCAAGAAATAGAGTGAATTGGAGTCATGTGGTATACAGGGGTTGACGTGCTGTCAGTGGATTGAAGCAAGGCATGTGAAGCGTCTGGGGTAAACCATGGAAAGCTGTGTAGGTATGTATATTTGCGTGTGTGGACGTGTGTATGTACATGTGTATGGGGGGGGGGTTGGGCCATTTCTTTCGTCTGTTTCCTTGCGCTACCTCGCAAACGCGGGAGACAGCGACAAAGTATAAAAAAAAAAAAAAAAAAAAATATATATATATATATATATATATATATATATATATATATATATATATATATATATATATATATATATATATATGTTTTGAAATGGTTCGGGCACATGGAGAGAATGAGTGAGGAAAGATTGACCAAGAGAATATATGTGTCGGAGGTGGGGGGAACGAGGAGAAGAGGGAGACCAAATTGGAGGTGGAAAGATGGAGTGAAAAGATTTTGTGTGATCGGGGCCTGAACATGCAGGAGGGTGAAAGGAGGGCAAGGAATAGAGTGAATTGGAGCGATGTGGTATACCGGGGTTGACGTGCTGTCAGTGCATTGAATCAAGGCATGTGAAGCGTCTGGGGTAAACCATGGAAAGCTGTGTAGGTATGTATATTTGCATGTGTGGACGTATGTATACACATGTGTATGGGGGTGGGTTGGGCCATTTCTTTCGTCTGTTTCCTTGCGCTACCTCGCAAACGCGGGAGACGGTGGCAAAAAAAAAAAAAAAAATATATAAGTATATATATATATATATATATATATATATATATATATATATATATATATATATATATATATATATATATATTTAGCTACATAGAACCTCCTGCTGTAATATATCAGTATGCTTTAAATGCCAGCAATTTCTTGAACTTACTATATCATAAGCTCTTCTAATATTGCACACTGTGTTCCAAAATATCAGAAGGACTGAGGTTGTGCTTAGTTCTAACATTCAGACCATACTATCACCAATAAAATATCATAGATCTTTTATGGAAATATAAACATATGAGAAAACTATAAAAATTTTCTTGTCAACATATATTCAGAAATCCTTACACTCCGTCCTCCTTTTGTTCTTTTAATAAAGATATAAAAAATGTACAACCATAAAGAAATTAGCTCGAGTCTGGAATGCACACTGTCATCCCTCTCTGCTAAATCACTGGACCAAGAAACACATTCGCAACAATAAAAAGCTGCATTACTATAAACTTTATCTAGAGTACGAAACATTCATTATACTGCCAACTAATTCTTCTTGACACAAACCTTTTCCCTTTTTGTATTTGCCAACAGTAAAGAAGTGTGAACAGGCAGTCTTTTAATTTGTACATCTATATTATTTTCATTATGGGATGAGAACAATTTTTTTTTCCAGTATTGTAATCATTACAGATATGAAAAAGCAAGCATTAACTGATCTCTGTAATTTTCAAACACAAGAAAATCATGAAAAATTCATGCTCGGCATTACTGACAACCGCTACACAATTCTTTCTACCATGACCCTTGACAGGTGTATCCAATAACATTTTGCAAGATTTCATGCTGAAACTCCCCAGCAAGTGAGTGAGCAATTTTACTCAGTCTTCCAAGAGATGTACAAACACCAGCACTTTTTACTTCCTAATTCATAATTAATGCTATTTTCTGTCTACTTGAAAAACCAGAACTTAAATCATTCCAAAAGCCAAGGAACCAGACTATCAATTGTTCAGTAGAAAAAACTGGCTTTTTTGAGAGAACGATACATTAAATGATCATTTCCAAAGACAGCCCATGATCCACTGGATAGCATTTCCTGAATGTTTCCATTAGTAAGATAGACTGCCAAGGCATGATACAAGTGGCATCTCCACTTAATTTCCTCCCTCCTTCCCCACCTGCCATTATAATCTACTCAGCCTACACTACCAGTGATACAGATGGAAAGGCTAAGGTACCTTTGCATTTGAAAGTAACCATCCACACCACCTGGACAAACTTTTTTTCTATGGTGAGCAGGTTTACTCTGCATAGTAAATGAAAAGGAAACCCCCTTTTTGAGTTGGGAAAGGGTAACAAGCAGAGTCACACTGACTCTCAAACAGTAAAAATCATTAATTAACTAGTTTACTGTAAAAGGGCATAAAATACATCAGGAACCTATTCAAGAGTGAGAAAAGGCAACAAAAGGAGTCACTCAGGACTCAAGGGTTGGGACCCTTGTTCACATATGGACTCTGTAGATACTCTATGACTGCGTGGTCAAATACCGTAGTCGAAGAGTTATGGATAGATGGAGGTACTGGGAAAAGGTGTACAAAGCATAAAGTCATGATAATTAAGGATAGAAATTCTGAGCCAGATGGTTTTAAAGTTGGGAGACTCAGGATCCATCAGGTGAGCAATAGGTGTTTTCATATTACAGTAAGCACAAACACTGCCTTTGGATTGGAAATGACAATAAGAGATTCTTTTCTAAGATTTGATGGTGTTGATAGACAGTTAGGTTTCAGAGAGAAGAATATTATCAATGGAAGAAATAAATAGATGGTGTTCTACATAGAGAAGATTGAAACTGAGACCACAAATGTTGCAGAAATGAGTAAAAAAGAGCCAGGTTAAAGACAGGGTCAGAGGGGATGAAGTGGACACCATTCACTTAATGTCAGTCAAGGTGGCTCTAAGAGCCAACCAGTCCTCCTCAATCATTTCATTGTTCTAATTTATCACAATATGACTAGCATACTGCCATGGTCTTAAGTGCAAGGAGAGGTAAACCTCAAGGAGACAGATGAGGGTAATGTGATTTACATGCTGTTAAGTATTATGTAAAACATGGAGAGGGCATGAGTTTGTGGGGTGGATGTCAATAACCCACATGTAGGAGAGGCAAAAAGAAAGAGAAAAACAGTGACTTAGACTATGATTGGGAACAAGACAAACAGCACACGAAATATGAAAACAAGAACACAAATAAATAGTAACAGGCTAACCATCAAAACAAAATCTTTGTTACTGCTATACTTAGGAAGCTGATTACCAAAGCCGTCTTCAGGTACACTAGTTTTCAAGATATAATAAAATCACTGAAAACCTATGAGTAAAAGACAGTGCCTATCTGACCTGTAACTATAAAGCCAGAAACAGAAGTAAAGGCACAACAAGACAACATCAAGCATGGTCCATATGATACACTAAACCTGGATGAGTTGCTATGCGGTTTTGAGTCCTGTAACAAGAATAGCTGGCCTTATATTTTCATGATAATCAAAAAGAGTAAATCCATATGAATATACCTCACTTTGGATAGTAAAACAAAGTTTTAACTCCTCCAATTGAGCAAGTGCTATCAAAATGAAGTATGAAGCAGGAAACTGAGTGGTTAAAAAGAGAAGAGGTCTCAAATTGTTTGGGCACTTGAAAAGACTGGCTTCATTAAAGCTGACTATGAGAGCATATATCAGCAAAGTAAATGAAAGGAGAGGATGAAGAAACCAAAAGTGAGGTGGAAAGACAATGAGAAGGTCTCAAGGATGGAAGGATCACCATCGAAGACTAAAACAGTGCTTCAGTTGAAGTGTATAAAAGTCTGCACAGGCCACCCAACTGGACAATGAAAGAAAGCACACTGGATGTAAAAAGATATATGCTATGGGCCAAAAGAAAATGAAACATGAAGATTCCTTTTGGCTACCAGCATATTCATGTGTTCTTTTGTGATTCATTTGCATAAAGAATATGTAAAGGGGAATTAGTAACTTCTGAAGCCTATGAATTTCTGGAGTCTATGAATATATAGCTGACCATAAAATGGGCTCTAGCATGAAACTGGAAACTGAATCTTCAATATGAAAAAAAATCCCTCTCCCACATCAGTTTCACCATTTACAACTAAGTCTGATCAATCCAATGTTTCCAAACCACAACAAACTGGCAACTGGTCATCTGAATACTAGGATATAAGATATTTCATAACTAAACTAGGCTATGACTAGAATATCAGGACTAGGATATAAGATATTTCATAAAACTAGGTTATGGCTAGGATATAAGATTATTTCATAACTAAACTAGGATATAACTAGGATATAACATATTTCATTACTAAGCGTTAAAAAGAAGTAAATTTCCACAAAAAATCATCGCTCTGAATCCAGTAAATCTGTCTTAATATTAGACTGTTAAAATTACAAGCAAATGAAAAAACAAAGAAATTCACCTTGTGATAACCCTGGCCTTAACTGTACATTCCTTAATAACTCTCTGAATTTCAAGATATCTGATCAATAACCTCCATATCAAATACTGTAACAAGACTATGATGAAACATAAAAATCCAAAATTCAATTCACCTATGAAGAGAACATCTGAATCATGTTGATCCTGATGTATGTTAAATCAATATCTGAACTCATTACCTGTACCCTTTTAATTCCACATAAACTCAGTGATTACCCCTCAGTATCTATATTCACTCTGATTATGATGTGGACACTCAAGTTATAAGTAAATGACATTCATCATTGAATTATTAGATTCTGGTTCCTTGGTTACTGGACAGCTTAGTGATGGTGTGAATGTACATAATGGTAGACGTCTCTGACATGGGGTTATGTGATGCTATCTAAAAAGCTCTTTTTGCTATCTGCCACACAGACTATAATTACATCACATACACAGAATAAGCTATGAACATAAGCTAGTAAACTTTTCTCTGCCAAATGATACTTGCTGTTTCTGGGCTGAGGCGCTGAGCATAGTCCTGAAGAAATGACAGAGATTATCAAGAAAGGACATTAGATTACTAGAGTAATTACTAACTTTTAATATATATAAACCTGAGGTAAAGTAGCTGCACTCTTATTTTGTAAATACAGATGCTTATCTAAAGATTCACCAAAAACTAAAAATTATATGCTCAGTATTGTTACGAAAAGAAAATCTTTAATCAAAATACTGGGATATGCAACCAAAATGACCAAACACACGGTGTTTCCATTTGCACATGATATTTACTCTACATATGCAGATATCCTAAAATACTTTAAATATGTGTATGCTGCTATGCACCTGCCATTCCAGTTGTTAGAAAAGAAAAACAAAGCACATGCGTCATCAAGAACCTTACAAAATAATATCAAAGTAAATATTCATTGAGCAATTTATTACATATCAGACAACAAGAAATACTGCACTGAATAGCAGCAATAACATTAAATGACTTAGGAAGAGCAGAGCATCCCACCCTTTATGGCATAGGACTCAGCCACAATCCTGAGTGACCGAGTGGGGAGAGCCTTCTCTGTGAGTTGGTCAAGGCCTGCAGCTGCGAGGCGGCTGAGAGCACCTTCATAGTCTCCCATAGCATACTCCAGTTTGGACAGCAGAAGTAGGGCATCCAGGGAGACTTCCAACTACCAATATGGAAAGAATTTAAGTTATTCAAAGAAAATTCAATAAAAACTAAAAATTTGTATTCTTCTGAAGCTAACAGATATCACATATCAAAAGAATTACAGCAGACATAGGAAAATGTATATCACTGAAGCTGAAACTAAAACATTTGAAAGAACAGCATACATAATACTTAAGTTGAAACAAATTCACATATTGCTCAAGACTTTCCAGTAATACGTATTCATTTCTAATGAAAAATAAGAAATAGCAAATGTTAAATACAACCAATTTATTAACTGTACTAACAGCGTAAACAGTCAGACTCAAATACAAAGTAATAAAAAATCAATACTGATAAAAAACTAGATAGATGAATACTAAATAACTTATGTTTATGGATATCCATATAGATTTATTTATTATATTTATTTTGCTTTGTCACTGTCTCCCGCGTTTGCAAGGTAGCGCAAGGAAACAGACGAAAGAAATGGCCCAACTCGCCCCCACACACATGTATATGCATACACGTCCACACACGCAAATATACATACCTATACATCTCAATGTACACATATATATACACACACAGACACATACATATATACCCATGCACACAATTCACACTGTCTGCCTTTATTCATTCCCATCGCCATCTCGCCACACATGGAATACCTTCCCCCTCCCCCCTCATGTGTGCGAGGTAGCGCTAGGAAAAGACAACAAAGGCCCCATTCGTTCACACTCAGTCTCTAGCTGTCATGCAATAATGCCCGAAACCACAGCTCCCTTTCCACATCCAGGCCCCACAGAACTTTCCATGGTTTACCCCAGATGCTTCACATGCCCTGATTCAATCCACTGACAGCACGTCAACCCCGGTATACCACATCGATCCAATTCACTCTATTCCTTGCCCGCCTTTCACCCTCCTGCATGTTCAGGCCCCGATCACTCAAAATCTTTTTCACTCCATCTTTTCCACTTCCAATTTGGTCTCCCACTTCTCCTCGTTCCCTCCACCTCCAACACATATATCCTCTTGGTCAATCTTTCCTCACTCATTCTCTCCATGTGCCCAAACCATTTCAAAACACCCTCTTCTGCTCTCTCAACCACGTTCTTTTGATTTCCACACATCTCTCTTACCCTTACATTACTTACTCGATCAAACCACCTCACACCACATATTGTCCTCAAACATCTCATTTCCAGCACATCCACCCTCCTGTGCACAACTCTATCAATAGCCCACACCTCGCAACCATACAACATTGTTGGAACCACTATTCCTTCAAACATACCCATTTTTGCTTTCCGAGATAATGTTCTCGACTTCCACACATTCTTCAAGGCTCCCAGGATTTTCGCCCCCTCCCCCACCCTATGATTCACTTCCGCTTCCATGGTTCCATCCGCTGCCAGATCCACTCCCAGATATCTAAAACACTTTACTTCCTCCAGTTTTTCTCCATTCAAACTTACCTCCCAATTGACTTGACCATCAACCCTACTGTACCTAATAACCTTGCTCTTATTCACATTTACTCTTAACTTTCTTCTTTCACACACTTTACCAAACTCAGTCACCAGCTTCTGCAGTTTCTCACATGAATCAGCCACCAGCGCTGTATCATCAGCGAACAACAACTGACTCACTTCCCAAGCTCTCTCATCCACAACAGACTTCATACTTGCCCCTCTTTCCAAAACTCTTGCATTCACCTCCCTAACAACCCCATCCATAAACAAATTAAACAACCATGGAGACATCACACACCCCTGCCGCAAACCTACATTCACTGAGAACCAATCACTTTCCTCTCTTCCTACACGTACACATGCCTTACTTCCTCGATAAAAACTTTTCACTGCTTCTAACAACTTGCCTCCCACACCATATATATATATATATATATATATATATATATATGCAGTCTGTTGGGGATGAGAGAGCTTGGGAAGTGAGTCAGTTGTTGTTCGCTGATGATACAGCGCTGGTGGCTGATTCATGTGAGAAACTGCAGAAGCTGGTGACTGAGTTTGGTAAAGTGTGTGAAAGAAGAAAGTTAAGAGTAAATGTGAATAAGAGCAAGGTTATTAGGTACAGTAGGGTTGAGGGTCAAGTCAATTGGGAGGTAAGTTTGAATGGAGAAAAACTGGAGGAAGTAAAGTGTTTTAGATATCTGGGAGTGGATTTGGCAGCGGATGGAACCATGGAAGCGGAAGTGAATCATAGGGTGGGGGAGGGGGCGAAAATCCTGGGAGCCTTGAAGAATGTGTGGAAGTCGAGAACATTATCTCGGAAAGCAAAAATGGGTATGTTTGAAGGAATAGTGGTTCCAACAATGTTGTATGGTTGCGAGGCATGGGCTATTGATAGAGTTGTGCACAGGAGGGTGGATGTGCTGGAAATGAGATGTTTGAGGACAATATGTGGTGTGAGGTGGTTTGATCGAGTATGTAATGTAAGGGTAAGAGAGATGTGTGGAAATCAAAAGAGCATGGTTGAGAGAGCTGAAGAGGGTGTTTTGAAATGGTTTGGGCACATGGAGAGAATGAGTGAGGAAAGATTGACCGAGAAGATATATGTGTCGGAGGTGGAGGGAACAAGGAGAAGTGGGAGACCAAATTGGAGGTGGAAAGATGGAGTGAAAAAGATTTTGAGTGATTGGGGCCTGAACATGCAGGAGGGTGAAAGGCAGGCAAGGAATAGAGTGAATTGGATCAATGTGGTATACCGGGATCACCGTGCTGTCAATGGATTGAATCAGGGCATGTGAAGCGTCTGGGGTAAACCATGGAAAGTTCTGTGGGGCCTGGATGTGGAAAGGGAGCTGTGGTTTCGGGCATTATTACATGACAGATAGAGACTGAGTGTGAATGAATGAGGCCTTTGTTGTCTTTTCCTAGCGCTACCTCGCACACATGAGGGGGGAGGGGGATGTTATTCCATGTGTGGCGAGGTGGCCATGGGAATAAATAAAGGCAGACAGTATGAATTATGTACATGTGTATATATGTATATGTCTGTGTGTGTATATATATGTGTACATTGAGATGTATAGGTATGTATATTTGCGTGTGTGGACGTGTATGTATAGACATGTGTATGGGGGTGGGTTGGGCCATTTCTTTCGTATGTTTCCTTGCGCTACCTCGCAAACGCGGGAGACAGCGACAAAGCAAAATAAAAAAAAGATATATGTGTGTGTGTGTGTGTGTGTGTGTTTGGGAGGAGAGAACACTATCTAGAAGGGAAAACTGGGTATGTTTGACAGTACAGTAGTCCCAACAATATTTCATGGCTGTGAAGCATGAGCTATAGATAAGGTAGTTAGAGGTAGTTAGATTCAGAAAGTAATGATAGTGTAGAAGGGTGTAGTAATAAATAGAGTGTGGTTGAGAGAGCTCAAGAGGGTGTGCTCAAATGGTTTGGACATATGTAGAGAATGAGTAATGAAAAGTCGCAAAGAGAATATGTGTGTCAGAAGTGGAGGGAACAAGGAAAACAGGGAGGCCAAATTAGAGATGAAAGGATGGAATGAAAAAGATTTTGAGCAATCGGGGCCTGAGCATATTGGAGGGTGAAAGCTTTACACTGGAAAGAATGAACTGGGACAATGTGATGTACTGGGGTCAACATGCTGTCACTGAATTGAACCAGGATATTTGAAGTGTCCAGGGTAAACCAAGGAAAGGTCTGTGGGGACTGGTTATGGATAGAGAGCTGCGGTTCTAGCAAATTACATGACAACTGGTGGATGGACATGAGCAGATGTGGCTCTTCTTCAACTGTTCCTGGCATCACTTGCTAATGCGGGAAATAGTGATCAAGTATGAAGGAAAAAGAAAAAATATACATGTGGGTGCCACTGGACTCTGCCTGCTTCAAGTTACACCAGAAGCAAAAAGTTGCCTGTTTTCTATCTGCAAGCCAGTCCTCATCCACGAACAAGATGAGCTTCTAGTGCCATGACACAGAAATTTACACCTGTAATTTACATTCCAGGTGTGCCACTTCATCAGAATCTTCCTGAAAATCGAAGTACATTATGTCCAAAAGATATCTTTGTGTCCCAGTTGTCATAAATGTGAGTAACGATCTTCAGTATATTTTTCAAATATGATCTTTTACTGCACATCTCATGTTTACCATCAGTTATCAATCTACTGTCTTTGGAGAGTTTCAGTTTTGTCCCTATTTACTCTATCTACACCAGTATTCAGTGAACTTCAAGTCATTTGGCATTTATGCTTCTTATAAAGATTTCTTGAAAATAGGCACTGGAAATGTTTCTACTCTAATTCAACAACTGCACTGGAAAGAGTACAAAGCATCATCTCCCAGTCATCACTGCTGACAATTCAATTACAGATCTCATCCTACTACAGGTAAAACAAAAAATCTAGATACCTTAAATCCAGACAAAATTTAGCTAGCAGTTTGGCACAACTTTTTCCATGCATTTTGTTTTTATTATTCCTATACATTTGATAAGTACTATGATGTTTTGGACATACCCAAGAAAAACTAAATACGATAAGCATGTCATGTTGGTGTGGCCTAGCCTAGATTTAGTCTAGGTCCCAAGCATTCTGATTTTTTATTCTGTACCTGCACAAGGGAACAAAGGTACATCATTTGATGACCACAAAACATCCCATTATATATGTATACAACAATTAACACACAGTTCATAGATCAATATTTCAACATGTAATAGGTAACTCTACATCTATCTGATGAGATGTGTTTGCTACACTACGAATTATAACCTATAACAGTGTGAAGGAAGGGTGTGCTTGGTAGATAGGTACAATAACTATCTACTAACGCAGTCCTTTGGCTTTAAGAGATGCAGGAGTCCTTTAAAATTTGAATAAATCACAGATTCGTATCAGTGAAAAGTCTCCTTTATGAATGTCCTTAAAAAGCTAGATGTTTACAATATAAGTTCAACAATCAATTGCCTATCCCCAAACAGATGAGGAGCAGTCAGAAAATCTCATCTGACCCTGACAATTTCACTATAACTTCAAAAAAGCATGCCTTATCTGATTATCTTTGGCTCAATGCCAAAGACAAAACAGTTGGCAAAATATACCAAAACTGTCATTCTTTCAATAATATATCAGGCATTTAATATAAACATAAAAGTTGAATTCTTCTATCTTATCATGAAGTTTCAGTAAATTGCTTCTTTATTGACATAATGATTGTTGCTACTGGTTACAGCCCAAGTCTTTGAACAGAAATAGGCCTCAAGTAATAACTTTTAACTTGGCTGATGGCTGGCTCACTTGAAACTCAGCAGTGGTGTTACAGTGCAAACTCAAAGTTCAACTCCACATCATCTAGGAAATTATACTATGCTGAAACTTTAATAAAGATTCCTTTATAATCCCTAAACATCTAGTATGAATGTGTTTACAACATAGGCAATCATGTATGGAGCAAGGAAAGTCCTATGCCTGTCTCCCAATTCATGTACAGCAGCACTTCATATGTTCTTACAAGACTTCGAACAAAGGAAATCTGTTCAATACTAAGCAAAGGCAACTTCAGATAGGCTACTTTCATCCAAATAATTCATCAACAACTCCTAGGACCCCTCTTATAGGACTCCTGAAGCTTCAAGAATACATTCCAATCAGGAAGAGGGAAATGATGGACTCCTGGAGTATGAAGTTCCTTAATGAGACTATTCTTTCTCTCTCTCTTTCTCTCTTTTATCTAGATAGAGACAGAGCCTTACCAAAGATACCTAATCATCTACAGCATAACCACATGCAGGAAGAGTCCAGGGACACCACTTTCATCCACTTACACAGTTTAGTAATGTATCATAGCCCTGTTTATATTATATTTGGTTACTGGCAATGGTATGACCACTATACTTAAACTGAAAGTTTTCTCTTCATGTTTCATTCATTAAAATGTGAAGAGGTAAGTACAAGCATTATTCTCAGCTTCCTGTCAGGTTCAAGATATACATGAAAAGCTGTACTCAATGAATGTCTAAAACTGTAAAACTGAAAAAAGATAATTTCAGACGATTAAAAAACCTACAATTCATTTCTTCATAGCTGGATGAGACCATCAGAACCAGCCATGGTTACAGCAAATTCAAAAACTGGTGTATTCAGTACAGCTACTGCCACTAGGGGCCACAACAAACTACACAGCAAAGTCTGCTCGATTCTATCCAAGGCATAAATCATAATGTCATACTATATTCACTCAGCAAAGCATCCTCCTATCATGTAACCAAAGCCAGACTGGAATTATATAACATCCATTATACAATACAATTATACTTTAGCCATAACAAACATACAACAAAACTGATTGCAAACCATGCACAACTTAATACTGCCTCTGTTCATATGATCAAGCAACACTTTCCCTATCTGATGGTCTTTTGTGTTTACTTTTAGAAACAAATATCTGTGCGTATATCATGTGACTCACTCTAATATGATGCCATACAATAACAAATGCACTCGAGTATATTTTTGCTGTACTGGTGGTAACAAAAGTTAAACATCACCTTTACACCTAATCATTCATGAAAATAGAATGTGCTGAAATTACCAAAGTTAAATACCATTAAAATCCATTATACCAAGTCAGGAACACTTTCATGGGGCTCTTACAGCTTCAAGTTTGCATTCCACCATGTAGCTGGGTACACTAAAAGAAACTTATACCTCTGTAATTTGAACATTCACTTTTGTCTCCCTTACCTTTAGGCAATGGCATTATACAAGTATTCTGCCAACCCTCAGGCAGCTCACCATGAGCCATCAATACAATGAAAATTTTAATTAACCAATCAACACTACAATCACCCCCTTTCCTAAGCAATTCAACTGCAATCCCACCCAGTCTAGCTGCTGTATGTATTGCAGAGAGGCTATTAATCATCTCTTCCTATACTATAACTTTATAAAAAGATGAACAGAAGAAACAAAATGAGAAATTTTCCTTGAAGTCTTAGTTCTGATTCTACCTTGCTATGACGAGAAAGGCAAGCATGAATAAAAAAAAAAAAAAATGTAGTTCTGGAGTACTATCCCTTGTTAAAGACTTATATGATGTCTAGTTCTTTCCTTCTCTGACTATAATGTGGAATGCTACCTTTTAATATTGTTCTTCCTTAGGAGTATCTATCATTATCAATTTTGGATCCCAAGCCTCCAAATATTAGTTGGGTTCAAAACTTTCAAAATTCTCATTTAATTTTTTATGCAGGATGGGAGAAAATTATTACATAATATCTTGTGAAGTATCTGATACTGAAAGAGGACAGAATAATACAATTATGTCATTTACATATGGAATTCCTGCATCTACAGCTATGTTCCCTCACGTTTCTTGTCTGTTCCACACAGATATGAAGAAACTACGGTGTGTGGAAAAAATCAATATTGGTATCATGTGAATAGTTTTCATAAAAGGATAAAAAGAACACTCAGCAAAAACTGAAAACATCAGTGGTCATACCATAATCATTCACACAACTGATTACTCTGGTCTAAAGTGGTCATCAAAATTTGTGTCGGCCATTAAGCAGTGGGATTTAGATCAGAGACTTCAAAAATATCTAAAGTTCTTTAAAAGTAGTCCATGCTGACATACTGAAATTTTTCAAATACCTTTCATAACGTGTGTTGAATAATAACCTGAAAAAGGACTCAAGCATTTGTTGTTTTTCAGCTCAAGCTCAAATGGCTTCATACTTTACAGAAGTGCAATGTGCTTGTCAGTGACAGTGCAACTCTTACATCTAGACAAGAACAATGAAAAGCAAAAACAATACTAAACTCCTCTTTGATAAAGTAAATGATACTGACATTGTAAATCTGAAGAGGGAAAATTTTCTTCAATAACAAGTATCCAGTGTAAGTGCAAAACGAGCCAGTACCAAAAATAAAATCTTTTAGCACTGAAACTGCAATTCAATAAAGAAGCTTAATGAGCATTCAGGTATATCTACATCTATATATGAATAATGAAAATTCTGAGAAATAATGAGCTATATACTCATATGGAAAGTTGATTTCAATACTATAACTTCTCAAGTATTTTCCTTGATAGAAAGTATAACCCAACAGACATTTAATCATGATCAATGATATTAGAGCATCCATCTACTGACTAATACACGATGTTCTACTACTCTACATCACTGATTCACTGATCAAACATCTATACTATTAGCAACTCATTATACTAGTTCTGTAATTTATTGTACTTTATCAAAAGGAATCACAATTAAAGCTTCTCTAAATCCACATATATATTTCTAACATGATTACTTGTGCAGTACTTGTGATCAATGACAATACCGGTCCAATCATTACTTTATAATCTGAATTATGAGGCCAGATGACAGCTCCTGTCTATCTTACCTCTCCCTGTTGGTAAAAATGATTCAAATATTACATATGATTTTCAAGTTTTTATATCACTGAAATGACAAGAAAAGTTGAGAAAGCAATCCTGCCATACAATAAAATTCTAGATTGCCTAACACAATCTTAAACATTATCAACATTATACATGATTATATTGTGTTAGTTTAAAAGAGAGTTTACTTTGTTTACCCTGCCTTTCTGTAATAGGATATACTGAAAAATATTGTTCTGTTCTGTACTGCTAACAAATCTTCTTTCTTTTTTTTTTTTTCCACTGTCTCCCGCGTTTGCGAGGTAGCGCAAGGAAACAGACGAAAGAAATGGCCCAACCCACCCCCATACACATGTATATACATACGTCCACACACGCAAATATACATACCTACACAGCTTTCCATGGTTTACCCTAGACGCTTCACATGCCCTGATTCAATCCACTGACAGCACGTCAACCCCGGTATACCACATCGATCCAATTCACTCTATTCCTTGCCCTCCTTTCACCCTCCTGCATGTTCAGGCCCCGATCACACAAAATCTTTTTCACTCCATCTTTCCACCTCCAATTTGGTCTCCCACTTCTCCTCGTTCCCTCCACCTCCGACACATATATCCTCTTGGTCAATCTTTCCTCACTCATTCTCTCCATGTACCCAAACTATTTCAAAACACCCTCTTCTGCTCTCTCAACCACGCTCTTTTTATTTCCACACATCTCTCTTACCCTTACGTTACTTACTCGATCAAACCACCTCACACCACACATTGTCCTCAAACATCTCATTTCCAGCACATCCATCCTCCTGCGCACAACTCTATCCATAGCCCACGCCTCGCAACCATACAACATTGTTGGAACCACTATTCCTTCAAACATACCCATTTTTGCTTTCTGAGATAATGTTCTCAATTTCCAAACATTCTTCAAGGCTCCCAGGATTTTCGCCCCCTCCCCCACCCTATGATCCACTTCCGCTTCCATGGTTCCATCCGCTGCCAGATCCACTCCCAGATATCTAAAACACTTTACTTCCTCCAGTTTTTCTCCATTCAAACTTACCTCCCAATTGACTTGACCCTCAACCCTACTGTACCTAATAACCTTGTTCTTATTCACATTTACTCTTAACTTTCTTCTTTCACACACTTTACCAAACTCAGTCACCAGCTTCTGCAGTTTCTCACATGAATCAGCCACCAGCGCTGTATCATCAGCGAACAACAACTGACTCACTCCCCAAGCTCTCTCATCCCCAACAGACTTCATACTTGCCCCTCTTTCCAAAACTCTTGCATTCACCTCCTTAACAACCCCATCCATAAACAAATTAAACAACCATGGAGACATCACACACCTCTGCCGCAAACCTACATTCACTGAGAACCAATCACTTTCCTCTCTTCCTACACGTACACATGCCTTACATCCTCGATAAAAACTTTTCACTGCTTCTAACAACTTTCCTCCCACACCATATATTCTTAATACCTTCCACAGAGCATCTCTATCAACTCTATCATATGCCTTCTCCAGATCCATAAATGCTACATACAAATCCATTTGCTTTTCTAAGTATTTCTCACATACATTCTTCAAAGCAAACACCTGATCCACACATCCTATACCACATATAAAACCACACTGCTCTTCCCCAATCTGATGCTCTGTACATGCCTTCACCCTCTCAATCTGTACTGTGATAAAGTGTGTGTTATAAACCAAAGTCTTAATATGTCCAAGAGGGATGGCACCAATGATGAATGCGTGCATAGTGCCATTGTACAAAGGCAAAGGGGATAAGAGTGAGTGCTCAAATTACAGAGGTATAAGTTTGTTGAGTATTCCTGGTAAATTATATGGGAGGGTATTGATTGAGAGGGTGAAGGCATGTACAGAGCATCAGATTGGGGAAGAGCAGTGTGGTTTCAGAAGTGGTAGAGGATGTGTGGATCAGGTGTTTGCTTTGAAGAATGTATGTGAGAAATACTTAGAAAAGCAAATGGATTTGTATGTAGCATTTATGGATCTGGAGAAGGCATATGACAGAGTTGATAGAGATGCTCTGTGGAAGGTATTAAGAATATATGGTGTGGGAGGCAAGTTGTTAGAAGCAGTGGAAAGTTTTTATCGAGGATGTAAGGCATGTGTACGTGTAGGAAGAGAGGAAAGTGACTGGTTCTTAGTGAATGTAGGTTTGCAGCAGGGGTGTGTGATGTCTCCATGGTTGTTTAATTTGTTTATGGATGGGGTTGTTAGGGAGGTAAATGCAAGAGTTTTGGAAAGAGGGGCAAGTATGAAGTCTGTTGGGGAGGAGAGAGCTTGGGAAGTGAGTCAGTTGTTGTTCGCTGATGATACAGCGCTGGTGGCTGATTCATGTGAGAAACTGCAGAAGCTGGTGACTGAGTTTGGTAAAGTGTGTGGAAGAAGAAAGTTAAGAGTAAATGTGAATAAGAGCAAGGTTATTTAGGTACAGTAGGGTTGAGGGTCAAGTCAATTGGGAGGTGAGTTTGAATGGAGAAAAACTGGAGGAAGTGAAGTGTTTTAGATATCTGGGAGTGGATCTGGCAGCGGATGGAACCATGGAAGCGGAAGTGGATCATAAGGTGGGGGAGGGGGCGAAAATTCTGGGGGCCTTGAAGAATGTGTGGAAGTCGAGATCATTATCTCGGAAAGCAAAAATGGGTATGTTTGAAGGAATAGTGGTTCCAACAATGTTGTATGGTTGCGAGGCGTGGGCTATGGATAGAGTTGTGCGCAGGAGGATGGATGTGCTGGAAATGAGATGTTTGAGGACAATGTGTGGTGTGAGGTAGTCTGATCGAGTGAGTAACGTAAGGGTAAGAGAGATGTGTGGAAATAAAAAGAGCGTGGTTGAGAGAGCAGAAGAGGGTGTTTTGAAGTGGTTTGGGCACATGGAGAGAATGAGTGAGGAAAGATTGACCAAGAGGATATATGTGTCGGAGGTGGAGGGAACGAGGAGAAGAGGGAGACCAAATTGGAGGTGGAAAGATGGAGTGAAAAAGATTTTGTGTGATCGGGGCCTGAACATGCAGGAGGGTGAAAGGAGGGCAAGGAATAGAGTGAATTGGAGCGATGTGGTATACCGGGGTTGACGTGCTGTCAGTGGATTGAATCAAGGCATGTGAAGCTTCTGGGGTAAACCATGGAAAGCTGTGTAGGTATGTATATTTGCGTGTGTGGACGTATGTTTATACATGTGTATGGGGGGGGGTTGGGCCATTTCTTTTGTCTGTTTCCTTGCGCTATCTCGCAAACATGGGAGACAGCGACAAAGTATAATAATAAAAAAAAAAATAACCTAAAATAAAGATATCAAGCAACAGAATTTCTTATCTTTCAGGCAATCTAAAGAAAATTACCTGCAGTTTCCTGATGTGTAACTTATGAAACCACCTACGGTAAAGAATAATCATCTGTTGTTCATAATTAAAACATCAGAAAGTGAAATAATTTTACAAAGAAGTTTAATTCAAATTTCTAAAACTAAATGACAATGACTAGAAATGTCAAGGGATGTAATGTTAATAGCACAACATAATACATTTATATCTCTTATTCATACAAAGTTTTTGTTTATCTGACATGAATTCTAAGACTAGAGAAAATCTTGATATAATATCTCTAAGGAATCTTTCTCTATGTAAAACAAATATCATGCTGAGAAATACACGTTTTGAAAGATGAAAACGTTATATCCCTAAGGCAGAGTCTCACAAGCATAAGAGATTTTCTAAGAATACTGGACTCCAGGACTCTGTCTACACCCTAATCATTTATTGAGTATGCAACACCCTTCACTCACCCTTTCCAAACAACAAGGTGTCTGTGGCCATTACTTGTAAAACAGGATTGCTACTAAGGCATGAGGTACTTAACTGGCATAAGAACATGTAAGAATGGAAAGGTTCAAAAGAGTTTCTCAGGAATGACAGACTGATGAAAGGAGACCTATAACCAAGGAGAATTGGTAAAAGGTAAAAAAATGAAAGACAGAAGGAAGGAAAGGGGAGAGGACAACACCCTCCACCTCTCGTCCAAAGTGACAAAAACTAGTTAGTAGCAAGTACCTTATGCTGAAGGTTCTGTAAGTAAATGCAGGTGGCCTAGAAGCAAATGGAAAGGAGCTAGAATTTAGGGACTGTTTACAAGACTGCAACCAATGCACAGTGGGAGTAGTGGAGATGAAACTCACAAATAAACTTAAACCTAATCTGCCCAGCAGGATACACAACTGCAAGAAGGGATAGAGCAAATAAGGGGGTTAGTCCCCTTGAATAGGGATTCTAGCGCTAGGAAAAGACAACAAAGGCCCCATTCATTCACACTCAGTCTCTAGCTATCATGCAATAATGCCCGAAACCACAGCTCCCTTTCCACATCCAGGCCCCACAGAACTTTCCATGGTTTACCCCAGACGCTTTACATGCCCTGATTCAATCCATTGACAGCACGTCGACCCCGGTATACCACATCGATCCAATTCACTTTATTCCTTGCCCGCCTTTCACCCTCCTGCATGTTCAGGCCCCGATCACACAAAATCTTTTTCACTCCATCTTTCCACCTCCAATTTGGTCTCCCACTTCTCCTCGTTCCCTCCACCTCCGACACATATATCCTCTTGGTCAGTCTTTCCTCACTCATTCTCTCCATGTGCCCAAACCATTTCAAAACACCCTCTTCTGCTCTCTCAACCACGTTCTTTTGATTTCCACACATCTCTCTTACCCTTACATTACTTACTCGATCAAACCACCTCACACCACATATTGTCCTCAAACATCTCATTTCCAGCACATCCACCCTCCTGCACACTACTCTATCTATAGCCCACGCCTCGCAACCATACAACATTGTTGGAACCACTATTCCTTCAAACATACCCATTTTTGCTTTCCGAGATAATGTTCTCGACTTCCACACATTCTTCAAGGCTCCCAGGATTTTCGCCCCCTCCCCCATCTTATGATTCACTTCCGTTTCCATGGTTCCATCCGCTGCCAGATCCACTCCCAGATATCTAAAACACTTTACTTCCTCCAGTTTTTCTCCATTCAAACTTACCTCCCAATTGACTTGACCCTCAACCCTACTGTACCTAATAATCTTGCTATTATTCACATTTACTCTTAACTTTCTTCTTTCACACACTTTACCAAACTCAGTCACCAACTTCTGCAGTTTCTCACATGAATCAGCTACCAGCGCTGTATCATCAGCGAACAACAACTGACTCACTTCCCAAGCTCTCTCATTCCCAACAGACTGCATACTTGCCCCTCTTTCCAAAACTCTTGCATTCACCTCCCTAACAACCCCATCCATAAACAAATTAAACAACCAACCAGGAAAACAGACAAACTAAAGCCACATTTGCTTACATTCAGTCTCTAGCTGTCATGCGTAATGCACTGAAACCACAGCTCCCTATCCAACTCCAGGCCCCACATACCTCACACTCAGTCTCTAGCTGTAATGTGTAATGCACCGAAACCACCAGCTTCCTATCCACATCCAGGCCGCACAGACAATTTCATGGTTTACCCCAGACGTTCCACATGCCCTGGTTCAGTCCACTGACAACATGTTGACCCCAGTGTACCACATCGTTCCAATTCACTCTACTTCTACGCCTCTCACCCTTCTGTGTTTAAAACAACTTGACCTATATAAAGCTCATGTTCCTCATGAAGTCTCCCCACATGTGCTGAAAGACTGTGCAAAGGTACTTGTTAGACCACTGGCAATGTTAAGAAAAAAAAAAGTCACTGGTGGAAGGTGTAGTTCCAGGGATGTGGAAGAGGGCAAATATTATGCTTGTATTTAAGAAACAAGTTTGGGGAAACTGCACTGAACAACAGGCCAGTCTCAGTAACAACTGTGGTTTGTAAAACACTGGAAAAGCAAATGAATGATTACTTGTAAAGGAAAAATTTTCCAACTGTGAGACACCATGGTTGTAAGGAAATGTCATGCATAACTAATCTTCTAGACTTCTATAACACAATGAGCTCCATATTAGATCAAAGAGAGGAATGAGTAGACTGTGTTCTTGGACTGCCAGGAAGTCTTTGTCACTGTTCCTCATTAGAGGTTGATAAAAAAATTAAATCTACAGACAGGAATAAGGAGAGGGCTCATTCACTGGATAAGAGACCACCTTCTTGGAACGGAGCACAAAACACAGGTAAAAGGTGCATCCTCAAAGTGGACTGGGGATATAAGTGGCATGCCACAGGGCTTGGTCTTAGATTGATCACCATTCTTAGAGTATATAAATGAGAAAAGATAGATTGAATCATACCTAAACACGTTTGCAAAGGATGCAAAGGTTATGAGAGGATAAAGAATGAAGATGATTACATCAGCTTACAGAGGGATCTGGACAAACTCCCAAGTTGGTAAGAGAAATGGATGATAAGATGAAGTAAAAAAAATAAGAGTATGAGCATGGGGCAAAGCAAAAGACCACCTCTGAGGAGAAGAGAAGAGAGATGGAGACCAAGTAAAATCCTCCAAGGTTTTAAATCAGCTGGATGATACTGACACAGAACAGTTCTTCATGAGATAGTGCACCCAAGTAACCAGTGGTCACAAAAAATTTGGGTAAAAAGCTTGCTGGTTTGGGTAAAAAGATGTACTGGTTTAGTGTTGGGGTGGAGGATGGCTGAAATAAACTAACCAATGAGACAATTCGCAAAGGTTTAAAAGGTGCACAGAGTTAAGGAGATGATGCCCAATAAGTGTGTTACTCTCCCTGTACTATGTAAATAGGTCATTACAAATCAAATGCCCTTAGAACATTGCACCAAACTGAGATAAGAAAAAGAATGACTGAACAACCTCTACAAAAATTTCATCTGTTCCACTCTAAATTACATCTTAACTATGTGATCTTCCACTATCTCAAAAGAAAATATATCAAAACTGCAAACCACACAAAGCACACTGTACAACCACTGGCTGCCTAGCAAACATGAACAAAGAACACCAACACAATGAAACAAAGATCCTTCCAGTACAAACCCACCTTAATATGCTCTGCACTCAGTTCTATACAACAGCATAGAATGTACTCAAAATATGTAGCATGTGAAATGAGTGAAAAAAGAACCAAAGTACTGTGTGGAGAAATAATTTTCAACTGGGTCATATCATCATAAATCCATTGGAGAAATCCTTTACTCTTCTGCTTTTACGTAAACTCTAAAGAGCTGTCAATACTCTAATTCGTTACTGTGTCCTATGGAGTGACGAATGCTTTCATCATTTCTGCATAACAGATATTGGATTTTACGTGAAGGCAAGTATTCTCTGAATACTGAAAGAGTTTAATTCTTTCTGCATAACATTCTATAATGCAATCTATATTCTGAAAAATACTCTTCATTTCTGGATTGAAATGGCAAACATCTCCTTTATATAATCAGCAACCCAGGATGTAACATATCAAAATTCTATTCATATGTGTAGTTTTATTTCTCAAATACTCCTAATATCTGCCCTTTTAATGAATTCTCTCCATCTTCATTACATACACACATACCTGAGAAAATTATCATTCCTAAAGTACTGTGTGGAGAAATAATTTTCCACTGAGTCATATCATCATAAATTCAAAAGAGAAATCCTTTACTCTTCTGCTTTCACCTAAACTCTACAGAGCTGTCAATACTCTAATTTGTTACTGTGTTCTATGGAGTGATAAATGCTTTCATCACTTCTGCATAACAAATATTGGATTTTATATGAAGGCAAGTATACTTTGAATACTGAAAGACTTTAATCCTTTCTGCATAACATTCTATACTGCAATCTTTATTCTGAAAAATAATCATTTCTGGAAAGAAAATAGCAAACATTTCCATTACGTCATCAGCCACCCACGATGTAACATCAAAATTCTATTCACATATGTAGTTTATCTCTCAAATACTCCCAATACCTGCCTCTTAATTAATTTGTCCATTCCATTACATACATACATGCTCAAACCTTCCCTTATCTAGTGTCAGAACACTGCCACGACTCATTTCAGAAATTATAATTCTACTCATACAATTTATAGTTAATAGAGGATTGTGAACATAACCAGATGCAGTATGGATGAAACTACATCAGATGGATATTTTTTAAACATTTCAGCTGGACTAAGAATAAATCTTTTACATTTGCGAGCGAAAATGTCGCACAGAAATCTTAAAACCCAATTTTCCTCACCTTTTTGGCTGGCTCTCCAATGCACATGAGCAGGTATCTCCGAGCTTCAGCTAAACCAGTCTTGGCTCGGGGGATATTGCTTTCTGTAGGAGGGTTTTCCTCCAAGTATGACTCAAGCTTTCCTTCTCCAATGAGGAAGTTGGCTAAGGTCTCTGAAAAAATCACTGAATATTAGTTACTCACATTTCTAGCTACAAAGTTACCATTATATAGTAGAGTTGTAATTACTTGAAATTAATTTATCATTCATCACATTTGATTGCTGCTTCCCGCATCAGCAAGGTAGCACCAGGAAACAGATAAAAAAACAACCCATCCAATCATATACGCATATATTTATACAAAAATGCCCATACGCGTACTCATACATATACATATCAACATATACATACACATACAAAGACATATACATATATATATACATATATAAAGACATATACATATACACACATGTACATATTTATACTTCCTTGCTTTCATCCATTCCTGCACTACCCCTACAGACAGGAAACACCATCGCTACCCCCTGCTTCAGCGAGGTAGCACCAGGAAAACAAAAAAAGGCCACATTCGTTCACACTGTCTCTTGCTGCCATAAGTAATGCACCAAAACCACAGCTCCCTATCCACATCCTGGCCCCACAGACCATTCAATGGTTTGCCCCAGATGTTTCGCATGGCCTGGTTCAGTCCACTGACAACACATTGGCCCCTGTATACCACATAGTTCCAATTCACCCTATTCCTTGCACACCTCACACCCTTTTGCATGTTCAGACCCCAATCGCTTAAAATCTTTTGCATTCAATCCTTCCTCCTCCAATTTGTTCTCCCGCTTCTTGTTCCCTCAACCTCTGACATATACATCCTCTTTGTCAATCTTTCCTCACTAATTCTCTCCATATGTCCAAACCATTTAAACACACCCTTTTCTGCTTTCTCAACCACCCTCTTTTTATTACCACACATCTCTCTTACCCTCTCATTACTTACTCGATCAAAGCACCTCACACCACGTATTGTCCTCAAACATTTCATTTCCAACACATCCATCCTCCTCCATACAATCCTATCTATAGCCCATGCATGTTTACCTTATAATATTTCATATCAAAAACAATAACTTTTCACAGAGACATTCATGCCACTTCTTTTGGCCAAATAATCACACTTTATTGTTTATATGTATGTGGATTTGACAAGGGATCCTTTGTGCTGTGGTTGCAACTGGAAAAAGTTTGATATCAATAAAGAATTTTCTGATCATGAGTTTTCTAAGGGAGAATAAGTAAATCTGGCAGAAACTTTATTTAAGAAAATGAATGTCAAGCAGTTTGAAAGATTTTACAACTCTCTACTGTTGGAGTGAAACTTTTGTCTCCTAAATAAAGTAACTTGTTAAATCAACATTAAAATGCTAAGTAGTTACATTCGTTAAAGCTGTCATTCCTATGTGCTAAGTTAGATGGATTATTCTTTTCTGACTGATTTGGATTTACTGTTTTCTTTTTTTTACCATAAATTTTTCCTCTGCTTTATTGCCCTGCCCACTCTGTGAGGTTTTAGTCAGTAAATGATGTTCTTCATCATATCCTCCTGCCTAATTAAATTAAATAAAGAGTAACAAAGTCATTCATCTGATTTCTTAAGGTTTCACACAATGAAGAAGAATCAAATATCCAAAATTTCTTCAGTCTGGCTCAGACTACCTTAAAGTTGGGATTAATGTTCTGCCATCCAAACACGATTATTTTTCCATATACTATAGTCGGGGAAAGTTTTGTAATGAAAATCACATCTTTAAGCTCAATATCGTTTTCCTAAACTTTTTAAACGCCTTTAGACATGCATGATGTGCATAATTTCACTACATTCTCTAAAATTATGGTAAACAAGAAATAGAAGTGCTTCTTCAAAGTTAACGTTTGCCTTTACTGGCTCTTGTTATACATATTAACAAGATAACTTATAAATGTTGATAAATGTCAGGGGGATGGGCTTGAGGGCAGATAAAGTTATGTTCCACTTCTTGACACAGCCTGGCTTCCTTTTCACCAATACTTCAGACTTACCTAAACCAGGCTGATTCCTAGCCTTCAAATGCTCTGCTAGTTCAATTACTTTCTTCCAATTGGATTCCTCTCTACTCCGTTCTATATCAGTTTCCAAACGATTAGCTCGATTTGCTTTCCCTGACATTTTGGCAGATCTGCAGACGACAGCTGATTACGTTCGAGTCTCAAGTTTTGTTTATGTTTGAATTATTATCCTTTCAATATGATGAAAACCTAAGCAATGCAATGAGCATCATCAAATTTATTTCATGTATATTATTCTGATGAGAAATGTATTACATGAGTATACCATAACTTTATATAGGAATCATTGAAAATACACGAAGATATTTTGATATATTTTATAATTTCATATATAGCGAGACACCATATTGTCCAATATTTACCATCTATTGCTTATGCATATCATTATTGAGAATATCGTTATCATGATAAACTATGTTAAAAGTATGTTCTAGGTGTATCTAACCTAGATTTCACTTCAGATTTCTTTTTCCTCCCAATTTTGGTATGATGAGCATTGTTACCGGTATATTATGTCATTAATCAAAAAGGTGACTATTGTGTCCCCTATCATTTCATTCACGTAAGAGTAGGGGCGGAGCCATATATATCAAAGTGATCAGATTCATACATGTCTAATAGATTACCAGCGTGTACCTACCCTTAATTATCAAAATCTGTGGGACATATCTAGGGTAGGAAGAATATTGCATTCAAGATAATTTGAAATTACTTATATTCAATTTTTAGTAAAGATGGATATTGAGTATGAAATCTTATTCTATTCAGACAATGAACTGATTAGCTTTCAGCTTGAATATAAAAACAGAAAACTTTGGACATGTTACCTTGGGAGGTGAATCATGTGTATGTTAGGTTATGTGGAATGAATATCGTTTATTTGGGAATATGAAGACAGGAGGAGGGATACAGAAATACAGATTACCCAACAATGCCTATATTTGTGTGCTCTCTTCTATTTTTTTACGTCTCTTAATTTCATGTCTTCTGTTCTATCTCAACATACTTCTTTATATTTATTTTTATGAAAACTATACAATATTTATTTCAGGAGAAGCTTAGTCTCAGCTCTGCCTATGGTTTCTGAGTTAACCTCACTTGAATAATTGTCATTTTTGGTCATTTATGTTTCTTAATAATCTACCTAGATTTGTGATTGGCTTTAAGTGAGCCAAGGGCCCGCGCTGGAGAGAAAATTGGCGAGTGTGACAGTTGTACCACTGGACATATATATTTTTTTTCAATTAGATTCTTCCGTTCTTGAATTTCGGATTCCTTCCTAATGTGTCGCAACAGAAACTTTTCAGCAGGATTTGACAGTAAATGGAATTCCTTCACTGCAAACTTGCAAAAGATTATATAGACTATATACAAAATAATGGAGCTCATCATGATTTTTTTGCTTTACGTGAAGACCACAGTGATGGCGAACCTTGGATCTATCTCCTGCTCACCCCCACAAAAATAAGAATAAGTCAAGTCATATGGTTGCTGGTAGTAAATCATCTCACTATGTTCCCACTCTCATACTCCATTATAAAAGCTTCCAAACTCCATTGTAGTCCGAAATGTTGGTAATCCTGCGCTTGATTAGAAAATACAGATTCTATTTTGATATACGAATTTCTAAATATTTCTTTCGTGATTCACATTATGGATATAAACCATGTGAATGAATTAACGTCATTAAAGAAGGACATAACTTTTAGTTTCGATGAAAAAAGTTATATACAAATCTCGCGAGCCACGAGATTGTGCGAGAGAAGCTACGGAACGAAGTTGGAACTCCGTCCTTCATTGTTATTTCCTGTTTAACTTATTTCTTTCTCATCCTAGTTACTGGTATTTAAGTCGAAATAAGTCAGAGAACATTCAGCAATGAGTGAAGATAACACTGAGATCAAAGGTAAGGAAACAGAGGCATTAGAGGAAGAATTGGCTCATTGTAATTTGTGGTTGGGTGTGGACAGCATTTGTTTGGCTTAGCGGCTTTCATGCAGCACTCTGTCAAGTCCGGTCTTCTGACAGACCTAATATGAATATATATATACATTTGTTTTGTATTGGTACAGACAGGAACTGTTGGAGAATATTTTATATGCAAATGAAAGATATTACAGTGGAATCCTTTGTCCTGTAGTATGCTAGATACACCTCTAGCATTGATGTATGAGGATAACTAGTGTAGTAATTTGTATAGTAAGGTTAGTTTTTTCCTCAGCATTAAAGCAGTTATCCCTTGTAGGAAAGTATTTTTCTTTTTTCAGAATTTTCATGCAACTTATGTTTCTAAGGCTGTGATGGTCAATCGAGATATACTCTGTATGGTAATGTAGCAGTTTAGAGGCACCACAGAAGATTTCGAGATTTTGCAGGAAACATATCAGTGGACAATTTCCACGTAGTAGAAGTGATTTAGGCCGGCTTTGTGTTATGTGGAACATTAGTTTTTTTCCTACAAAAATGAATTAATGATTATGGTACCGTAATTTATAAAGTTGGTTGTAGGATAAGTTTTTGACAGCCAGATGGAGTGAATTTTTTCTCTGCTTGTGTGGGGAGTAGAAGAATGTAGACGGCCGTTGATGCAAATTTTCTGTTGGGTTGGTATGATAGTTTGATTGCCATTGATTTTAAAGGCTGAGCTCAGAAGACACCACTTTAAAGTTTTTTGTACGAGTAGTAGTTTCTGGGGCACAGGCCTGAAGGCCAAAATTTTTACTGCATTTTAAAAACATTTTTAAAGCATAGGCAAATTAGGTTGATCTCATGTGATGAGAAATGAACCTGTTAATGGTTTTCAACAAATTTTCAAGATTTCATGATTCATAGAAATATTCAGAAACATTCAGCAGCATACAGAATGAACACAGCATAACAAATGCATATTCCTTCTGATATAAGTAGTGTAATTAAAACCCAACCAAAAATCTCTTTTGTTACAGGTTCTAACAACATTTTGGCCCTTTTGCAATCCAAGCTGTAATATATCTTCAACTACTTCTGGTTATACAACAAGATCCCTACCATCAGGAATCTTGTCATCATATTGCCAGTCTTAAAACCTTCCAAACCACCCAACTTCTCCTGCAATTTAGAGTCTGCAATTTAGAGTTTGGATATTAGTGATGGGTAATTTGAATCCAAAAGTAGGTAAAGTTGTAGTTGAGGGGAATAATTAAGGAGAATGGAAATGGTAAATAGCTTACAGGGTTGTGTGCTGAAAAAGGACTGGTGATTAGGAAATGTGGTTTAAAAAGGGGGACATACATAGGATCATGGAGTAAGCAAGATGGAAAGCAAGTATTATTGGATTAGATACTGATTGATAGGCATGCGAAACAAAGACTTGGATATGAATGAATGTGCTGAGAAGGGCAGCTGGTGGGATGTATGATCATTACTTGATGAGGGCAAGGTTAAAGGTTTGTTGAGGCTTTCTGAAAAGAGGGTATGGTATGGGTGACAAGAGGATGGTGAAAGTAAGTGAACTTGGGAAAGAAGCTTGTGTGGAGAGACACCAGAAGAGCTTGAATATAGAGTTGCAAAAGGCATGCAGGTGGTAGGTAAGTACATGAGTGAGAAATGATTGATGGGATAATGAAGTTAAGTTGCCAGTGAAAGAGAAAGGAGAGGAGTATGGGTGTTACCTAAAGGGAAGAAGTGTGTGATTGGGAGATGTACCAGAACAGTGCTGCTGGGTGGCATCTCCAGTTGTTTGTCTTCTACAGTATATCTTTCTTTCTGTACTGACTGAGCTAAGCACAGTTTCATTTGTTCTAGAGTATTTGATGAAGCAAAAGTAACAGGAAAGAAATTTTGTACATATATTCTGTTTGGGTTCAGATGATTTGTTTTTGTTGGTGGATCAGAATTTACCTGAAATTTACTTACTGTTGTGTATTTGTCATTGCAGGAGAGCAGGAAGTGGATCTGATGGAAGAGCTCTTGGATTCTGCTGAAAACTTTGATGAACTAAATGATGTTTCTGATGACAAGGCCAGTGAGTTCATGATGTTCATTAGTTCTGTTCAGTTCACTTTTGCATTAAAGACTTGCATGTGTATCTTATGGATGTGATTTCAGATTTGTGTATTCGACTTGCATGTGTATCTTATGGATGTGATTTCAGGCTGGTGTATTCACTCCACTCAGGTTATTATGGATTATAATATTGTTTCTAGACAGAAAGCACAAGCATGCACACACACAGGAGAGCCTTCTAGTGCAATGAGAGCTGAAACCCATCTCCCCTTTGATCTCAGGTTCATCTCCTAGATAGGGCTGCTGTCACCCAGTTTTGTATTATTCCTTTTGAGGTTGGGTAGTAAATAGGTACGAGGTATAGGTGTCATTGTATATGTGCACCTATATCCTGACTTGTGACATTTTGACTCTAAACGTTTAGTCCTTGAAACACTTCAGAAATTGAATACATTTTCGACCTGTGCATGTGCCCTTTGTACCTGCAACAGATTTGAAAAAAGTAAATTTTCTACCTTTCTGGTTTTGATGTCCAAGATAATCTTTAGCCTTTTGTCTTACCCTTTTTTTTTTTTTTCAGAGCATGTTCTAAAGAGTCAATGATTTCTTTAATACAGTTTGAAATAGAAAAAGCAAAACATAAAACATTTATGCATGTATATATATATATATATATATATATATCTTTTTCTTTCTTTTCTTTCATACTATTCGCTATTTCCCGCGTTAGCAAGGTAGCATTAAGAACAGAGGACTGGGCCTCTGAGGGAATATCATCACCTGGCCTCGTTCTCTGTTCCTTCTTTTGGAGAGAAAAAAAAAAAAAAAAATATATATATATATATATATATATATATATATATATATATATATATATATATATATATATATATATATATATATTTATATTTATTTTTTTTATTATACTTTGTCGCTGTCTCCCGCATTTGCGAGGTAGCGCAAGGAAACAGACGAAAGAAATGGCCCAACCCACCCCCATACACATGTATATACATACGTCCACACACGCAAATATACATACCTACACGGCTTTCCGTGGTTTACCCCAGACGCTTCACATGCCATGATTCAATCCATTGACAGCACGTCAACCCCGGTATACCACATCGATCCAATTCACTCTATTCCTTGCCCTCCTTTCAACCTCCTGCATGTTCAGGCCCCGATCACACAAAATCTTTTTCACTCCATCTTTCCACCTCCAATTTAGTCTCCCACTTCTCCTCGTTCCCTCCACCTCCACACACACATATATATATATATATATATATATATATATATATATATATATATATATATATATATATATATATATATATGTTTTTTTTTTTTATACTTTGTCGCTGTCTCCCGCGTTTGCGAGGTAGCGCAAGGAAACAGACGAAAGAAATGGCCCAACCCCCCCCCATACACATGTATATACTTACGTCCACACACGCAAATATACATACCTACACAGCTTTCCATGGTTTACCCCAGACACTTCACATGCCTTGATTCAATCCACTGACAGCACGTCAGCCCCGGTATACCACATCGCTCCAATTCACTCTATTCCTTGCCCTCCTTTCACCCTCCTGCATGTTCAGGCCCCGATCACACAAAATCTTTTTCACTCCATCTTTCCACCTCCAATTTGGTCTCCCTCTTCTCCTTGTTCCCTCCACCTCCGACACATATATCCTCTTGGTCAATCTTTCCTCACTCATCCTTTCCATGTGCCCAAACCACTTCAAAACACCCTCTTCTGCTCTCTCAACCACGCTCTTTTTATTTCCACACATCTCTCTTACCCTTACGTTACTCACTCGATCAAACCACCTCACACCACACATTGTCCTCAAACATCTCATTTCCAGCACATCCATCCTCCTGCGCACAACTCTATCCATAGCCCACGCCTCGCAACCATACAACATTGTTGGAACCACTATTCTTTCAAACATACCCATTTTTGCTTTCCGAGATAATGTTCTCGACTTCCACACATTCTTCAAGGCCCCCAGAATTTTCGCCCCCTCCCCCACCCTATGATCCACTTCCGCTTCCATGGTTCCATCCGCTGCCAGATCCACTCCCAGATATCTAAAACACTTCACTTCCTCCAGTTTTTCTCCATTCAAACTCACCTCCCAATTGACTTGACCCTCAACCCTACTGTACCTAATAACCTTGCTCTTATTCACATTTACTCTTAACTTTCTTCTTCCACACACTTTACCAAACTCAGTCACCAGCTTCTGCAGTTTCTCACATGAATCAGCCACCAGCGCTGTGTCATCAGCGAACAACAACTGACTCACTCATCCCCAACAGACTTCATACTTGCCCCTCTTTCCAAAACTCTTGCATTTACCTCCCTAACAACCCCATCCATAAACAAATTAAACAACCATGGAGACATCACACACCCCTGCCGCAAACCTACATTCACTGAGAACCAATCACTTTCCTCTCTTCCTACACGTACACATGCCTTACATCCTCGATAAAAACTTTTCACTGCTTCTAACAACTTTCCTCCCACACCATATATTCTTAATACCTTCCACAGAGCATCTCTATCAACTCTATCATATGCCTTCTCCAGATCCATAAATGCTACATACAAATCCATTTGCTTTTCTAAGTATTTCTCACATACATTCTTCAATATATATATATATATATATATATATATATATATATATATATATATATATATATATATATATATATATATATTTTTTTTTTTTTTTTTTTTTTTTTTTTTTTTATACTTTGTCGCTGTCTCCCGCGTTTGCGAGGTAGCGCAAGGAAACAGACGAAAGAAATGGCCCCCCCCCCATACACATGTACATACACACGTCCACACACGCAAATATACATACCTACACAGCTTTCCATGGTTTACCCCAGACGCTTCACATGCCTTGCTTCAATCCACTGACAGCACGTCAACCCCTGTATACCACATGACTCCAATTCACTCTATTTCTTGCCCTCCTTTCACCCTCCTGCATGTTCAGGCCCCGATCACACAAAATCTTTTTCACTCCATCTTTCCACCTCCAATTTGGTCTCCCTCTTCTCCTCGTTCCCTCCACCTCCGACACATATATCCTCTTGGTCAATCTCTCCTCACTCATTCTCTCCATGTGCCCAAACCATTTCAAAACACCCTCTTCTGCTCTCTCGACCACGCTCTTTTTATTTCCACACATCTCTCTTACCCTTACGTTACTTACTCGATCAAACCACCTCACACCACACATTGTCCTCAAACATCTCATTTCCAGCACATCCATCCTCCTGCGCACATCTCTATCCATAGCCCACGCCTCGCAACCATACAGCATTGTTGGAACCACTATTCCCTCAAACATACCCATTTTTGCTTTGAAGAATGTATGTGAGAAATACTTAGAAAAGCAAATGGATTTGTATGTAGCATTTATGGATCTGGAGAAGGCATATGATAGAGTTGATAGAGATGCTCTGTGGAAGGTATTAAGAATATATGGTGTGGGAGGCAAGTTGTTAGAAGCAGTGAAAAGTTTTTATCGAGGATGTAAGGCATGTGTACGTGTAGGAAGAGAGGAAAGTGATTGGTTCTCAGTGAATGTAGGTTTGCGGCAGGGGTGTGTGATGTCTCCATGGTTGTTTAATTTGTTTATGGATGGGGTTGTAAAGGAGGTAAATGCAAGAGTCCTGGAAAGAGGGGCAAGTATGAAGTCTGTTGGGGATGAGAGAGCTTGGGAAGTGAGTCAATTGTTGTTCGCTGATGATACAGCGCTGGTGGCTGATTCATGTGAGAAACTGCAGAAGCTGGTGACTGAGTTTGGTAAAGTGTGTGGAAGAAGAAAGTTGAGAGTAAATGTGAATAAGAGCAAGGTTATTAGGTACAGTAGGGGTGAGGGTCAAGTCAATTGGGAGGTGAGTTTGAATGGAGAAAAACTGGAGGAAGTGAAGTGTTTTAGATATCTGGGAGTGGATCTGTCAGCGGATGGAACCATGGAAGCGGAAGTGGATCATAGGGTGGGGGAGGGGGCGAAAATTTTGGGAGCCTTGAAAAATGTGTGGAAGTCGAGAACATATATATATATATGTATATATATATATATATATATATATTTTTTTTTTTTTTTTTTTTTTATACTTTGTCGCTGTCTCCCGCGTCTGCGAGGTAGCGCAAGGAAACAGACGAAAGAAATGGCCCAACTCTCCCCATACACATGTACATACACACGTCCACACACGCAAATATACATACCTACACAGCTTTCCATGGTTTACCCCGGACGCTTCACATGCCTTGATTCAATCCACTGACAGCACGTCAACCCCTGTATACCACATCGCTCCAATTCACTCTATTCCTTGCCCTCCTTTCACCCTCCTGCATGTTCAGGCCCCGATCACACAAAATCTTTTTCACTCCATCTTTCCACCTCCAATTTGGTCTCCCTCTTCTCCTCGCTCCCTCCACCTCCGACACATATATCCTCTTGGTCAATCTTTCCTCACTCATTCTCTCCATGTGCCCAAACCATTTCAAAACACCCTCTTCTGCTCTCTCAACCACGCTCTTTTTATTTCCACACATCTCTCTTACCCTTACGTTACTTACTCGATCAAACCACCTCACACCACACATTGTCCTCAAACATCTCATTTCCAGCACATCCATCCTCCTGCGCACAACTCTATCCATAGCCCACGCCTCGCAACCATACAGCATTGTTGGAACCACTATTCCTTCAAACATACCCATTTTTGCTTTCCGAGATAATGTTCTCGACTTCCACACATTTTTCAAGGCTCCCAAAATTTTCGCCCCCTCCCCCACCCTATGATCCACTTCCGCTTCCATGGTTCCATCCGCTGCCAGATCCACTCCCAGATATCTAAAACACTTCACTTCCTCCAGTTTTTCTCCATTCAAACTCACCTCCCAATTGACTTGACCCTCTACCCTACTGTACCTAATAACCTTGCTCTTATTCACATTTACTCTTAACTTTCTTCTTCCACACACTTTACCAAACTCAGTCACCAGCTTCTGCAGTTTCTCACATGAATCAGCCACCAGCGCTGTGTCATCAGCGAACAACAACTGACTCACTCATCCCCAACAGACTTCATACTTGCCCCTCTTTCCAGGACTCTTGCATTTACCTCCCTAACAACCCCATCCATAAACAAATTAAACAACCATGGAGACATCACACACCCCTGCCGCAAACCTACATTCACTGAGAACCAATCACTTTCCTCTCTTCCTACACGTACACATGCCTTACATCCTCGATAAAAACTTTTCACTGCTTCTAACAACTTTCCTCCCACACCATATATTCTTAATACCTTCCACAGAGCATCTCTATCAACTCTATCATATGCCTTCTCCAGATCCATAAATGCTACATACAAATCCATTTGCTTTTCTAAGTATTTCTCACATACATTCTTCAATATATATATATATATATATATATATATATATATATATATATATATATATATATATATATATATATATATTTTTTTTTTTTTTTTTTTTTTTTTTTTTTTTTTTATACTTTGTCGCTGTCTCCCGCGTTTGCGAGGTAGCGCAAGGAAACAGACGAAAGAAATGGCCCCCCCCCATACACATGTACATACACACGTCCACACACGCAAATATACATACCTACACAGCTTTCCATGGTTTACCCCAGACGCTTCACATGCCTTGCTTCAATCCACTGACAGCACGTCAACCCCTGTATACCACATGACTCCAATTCACTCTATTTCTTGCCCTCCTTTCACCCTCCTGCATGTTCAGGCCCCGATCACACAAAATCTTTTTCACTCCATCTTTCCACCTCCAATTTGGTCTCCCTCTTCTCCTCGTTCCCTCCACCTCCGACACATATATCCTCTTGGTCAATCTCTCCTCACTCATTCTCTCCATGTGCCCAAACCATTTCAAAACACCCTCTTCTGCTCTCTCGACCACGCTCTTTTTATTTCCACACATCTCTCTTACCCTTACGTTACTTACTCGATCAAACCACCTCACACCACACATTGTCCTCAAACATCTCATTTCCAGCACATCCATCCTCCTGCGCACATCTCTATCCATAGCCCACGCCTCGCAACCATACAGCATTGTTGGAACCACTATTCCCTCAAACATACCCATTTTTGCTTTGAAGAATGTATGTGAGAAATACTTAGAAAAGCAAATGGATTTGTATGTAGCATTTATGGATCTGGAGAAGGCATATGATAGAGTTGATAGAGATGCTCTGTGGAAGGTATTAAGAATATATGGTGTGGGAGGCAAGTTGTTAGAAGCAGTGAAAAGTTTTTATCGAGGATGTAAGGCATGTGTACGTGTAGGAAGAGAGGAAAGTGATTGGTTCTCAGTGAATGTAGGTTTGCGGCAGGGGTGTGTGATGTCTCCATGGTTGTTTAATTTGTTTATGGATGGGGTTGTAAAGGAGGTAAATGCAAGAGTCCTGGAAAGAGGGGCAAGTATGAAGTCTGTTGGGGATGAGAGAGCTTGGGAAGTGAGTCAATTGTTGTTCGCTGATGATACAGCGCTGGTGGCTGATTCATGTGAGAAACTGCAGAAGCTGGTGACTGAGTTTGGTAAAGTGTGTGGAAGAAGAAAGTTGAGAGTAAATGTGAATAAGAGCAAGGTTATTAGGTACAGTAGGGGTGAGGGTCAAGTCAATTGGGAGGTGAGTTTGAATGGAGAAAAACTGGAGGAAGTGAAGTGTTTTAGATATCTGGGAGTGGATCTGTCAGCGGATGGAACCATGGAAGCGGAAGTGGATCATAGGGTGGGGGAGGGGGCGAAAATTTTGGGAGCCTTGAAAAAATGTGTGGAAGTCGAGAACATATATATATATATGTATATATATATATTATATATATATATTTTTTTTTTTTTTTTTTTTTTTATACTTTGTCGCTGTCTCCCGCGTCTGCGAGGTAGCGCAAGGAAACAGACGAAAGAAATGGCCCAACTCTCCCCATACACATGTACATACACACGTCCACACACGCAAATATACATACCTACACAGCTTTCCATGGTTTACCCCGGACGCTTCACATGCCTTGATTCAATCCACTGACAGCACGTCAACCCCTGTATACCACATCGCTCCAATTCACTCTATTCCTTGCCCTCCTTTCACCCTCCTGCATGTTCAGGCCCCGATCACACAAAATCTTTTTCACTCCATCTTTCCACCTCCAATTTGGTCTCCCTCTTCTCCTCGCTCCCTCCACCTCCGACACATATATCCTCTTGGTCAATCTTTCCTCACTCATTCTCTCCATGTGCCCAAACCATTTCAAAACACCCTCTTCTGCTCTCTCAACCACGCTCTTTTTATTTCCACACATCTCTCTTACCCTTACGTTACTTACTCGATCAAACCACCTCACACCACACATTGTCCTCAAACATCTCATTTCCAGCACATCCATCCTCCTGCGCACAACTCTATCCATAGCCCACGCCTCGCAACCATACAGCATTGTTGGAACCACTATTCCTTCAAACATACCCATTTTTGCTTTCCGAGATAATGTTCTCGACTTCCACACATTTTTCAAGGCTCCCAAAATTTTCGCCCCCTCCCCCACCCTATGATCCACTTCCACTTCCATGGTTCCATCCGCTGACAGATCCACTCCCAGATATCTAAAACACTGTCAAGTCAATTGGGAGGTGAGTTTGAATGGAGAAAAACTGGAGGAAGTGAAGTGTTTTAGATATATATATATATATATATATATATATATATTTTTTTTTTTTTTTTTTTTTTTTTTTTTTTTTGCCGCTGTCTCCCGACCATTCTTTCTTTGTCTGTTTCCTGGCGCTCCCTCACTGACGTGGGAAACAGCGCTCAAGTATAATGAATAAACATAATAGATTTTAATATTTTTCCTCTAAGCTCCCTTCTTTTGGCTTCCATCTCTTTCTTCTATGAATAACCACATGCACTCCTACACTGATGGCTTAACATTGCGTGCCTCCAAATCCTTCAGTTTTGTTCCTTCATCTTTCACTCGGTCTGCATCTCGTCTTGTCACAACTTTTTCATTAAGTTCAGACTTGGACATATATCTTGGTGGGGTAAACAAAATGTAGTCAAAGTCTTTGCCTTTAAGACCCTGTTTCCGCCAATCTTTTTATCGAAAATTCCTCACAACTTCCCTTTCTCCTTTAATGGATATATAATTCCACCTCTTAACTCAATAAATATACCTTGTGTTACTGTAACATTCACTCTATCTTGGAAACCCCACATGACAAAAATAGATAAGTCAGCCTCTAAGAAATTGGGCATTCTGCTTAGATGTCGAAATGTCTTTCCTTCAGAACCGTTGCTCAAATTATACAAAGAATTTATCCATTCTTGTATGGAGTACTGCTCTCACAATTGGGATGGTTTTAGCTCTGCAACCTTACTTGACAGAGTTGAAGGTGGTCCGATTTATCAACTCTCCCATGCTAGCTTCAAAACCTAACCCCCTTGCCCTGTGCTGCAATATTTGTTCTCTTTCATGTGTAGATAGTACTTTGGTTTTCAATCTTAAGAGCTGGCTGCTTGTGTGCCCCCACTACAAGCTAGCCCATGCTATCTTGGCAAGCTGCTGCATCACATAATTACTGTGTAGCCTTTAACAAGTCAAGGGTGGGCTGTTTTGATAACTGTTTCTTTCCATATGTCTTGAACTTTTGGAACTTTCTACTCTCTCATATCTCTCCCAAACACAATGACCTTGCACGTTTTAAAAGATAGGCTTTTCACTTTCTCCAGAATTTCTAAATACTTTCCTTTGTCTCTTTTTTTCCTTTTGTTAACCTTTCCATATTTCAATTAAGGCCTGGCTTGATGTGGACTTTTGTCCATTACTGGAGCCTCTAGTGTTAGAAAAAAAGCAAGTTCAGTTATTTCACTTAATACAGAAATAATAATAAGAAACAGAAAATTTAAGCTTATGAAGTTTATATTGTAGAAGACATTAGAATTAACAAAGAAAAAAATGACAACTTATCATGGAAATGCATAAATCATACTTTTGATCGGATACCACCCTACTTCCATTATCCCATCATGTTGCCGAAAACCTCTTCATTTCGTACATTCTTGTCCCTTCAACTATCGTATTAGCAAAATCACTGCTGTACCAAGTATACTCTAGAAATAGTGCTGCATATTTTTATTTTCATCATTTATGTGACTAGTGATGTTATTACCATAGCATTAGCTGGACTTTCCTAGTTGGAACTTGTAGAATCTTCAAGTAATATCCTCACTGTGTTTGTATAGTCACCACTGTCACTACTGAGGGTAGAAAAATAGTGGAAAGGCAGAAATAAACCAGACACTTGCACCTCCTCTGCCCACAGCACCACTTGTATTAAAAATTTTCTTGCTCTTTGTATTCATATCATCCATTATCTCTCACTTTGTCTTACTGAGATACATATCTGTTATATTAATCCTTAAATGGGAACTTTTAGCTGATTTTTTAATACTTTTTGTGTTAGATAAACGTCGAAAGAAGGTTGCTGAGGTAAAAGATGCCTCAGCCAAAACTAAAAAGGAAGACTCTAAGGAGGTTGCTGCTAAAAGAGCTAAGTTGAAGGAAAAGCAAGAAGCAGCCCGTGCTAAGAGGGAAGGGAAGAAGAAGCCCAAGACCGTTAAAAAGGATACTGAAGGAGGTGAGTTATGTTGGAATTTGTAATTGTTTGATTGTCCATGATGGTAACTCACCAAGGAAGGAAAGGTAAGCAGGTCAGTTTTTTCCTCAGTCATGAGCAAAGTCTAGATTAAGGTAAGGCCTTAATTCAGGTTAAAAGGAAAGAAGTGAGAGGAAAAAAATTTAAGAGTTTTGGAGGAAGTGGAAAAATATGCCTTTTAAAGAGGAACATGACAGTTTTAGGGAAAAGCATAAGGGATAAAGAGATCTAAAGGTTTTATAGTGTTGGGAACATCCATACTCTACGCATATTTCAAAAACTTCCATAGCATTAAGGAATGTTTATGGTAACCATGCCATTCTTGTATGAGAATGTACATTATATTGCTTGAACATAAGAAAAATCTACTTTTTTATTTTGATGTATGCAAAAGGTCTATTTGTATCTCATATAATCACTCAAAGAACAGATTTTATGAGAGTGCTGGTGTTACCTAGAACTTCCTTCTAAAGGTTCCTGCAGTACAAGGCTGGACTACTTCCAGTAGCAGGGAAACATGGACTCCTTTGGTGTGAGAAGTTCTTTGACGAGACTATGCTTCCAGTGATTCAGCCCACTAAAAGATGACTTTTCACTTGTGTGACCTCTTGGAGATGAAGCCTGGTTACACCCCAACAAAGGTTTAAAGTCATAATTTGTAACTGACCTTGTCAGAAGGGTAAGCCAAACTTCTCCAGTATGGTCCAACCTGTCATGATCTGAAAACAAGTTGAAAATATGATTTTAGGATATTCCTTGCCTATTTATGTGTACTTTGTTAATGGACCATAGGCTGATGTTCGGAAAGAAATAGTGTTTAGTGCATCGTTCTGTTGCTGTTTCATTCCAAACAAGGTGATAGTGGAGAGCTCTGGTGCTACTTGAATTATGTATAGGCACTGTTGTACACAAACGTTTTATCATGTACTTTTGTCGCAATGTTTCTAGAAATTGGGACTGAGAAATCAATCAAATTTCAGGTTTTTGTATATCTTTTTAGTGGTTTTTAATTCAAGAAAATAGAACTTAAATGTTGAAAATACGTGAAAATAATCAGTCTACTATTTTAAAGAGAACAATAATTGTATTGCTTTACACAAAGGAGAGACGAGGGTTGTGAGGAGTTTTCAATAGAGAGATGGGTGGAAACTGTGTCTTGAAGACATTAAGCTTAACAAGGTTTTGTGTATCCCACTGAGATATCCTGCCCAGGTCTGAGTTTATTGAGTAGGCTGATCAAGACAAGATGCAGATCGGGTGAGAGAAGAGGGAGCAGAATTGAAGGATGTGGAATGCAGTGTTGAGTCATCAGCATATGAGTGCATTTAGATTATTTGCGGAGGAGAGGAAATCATTGAAAAAAAGAAGAAAAAGTGTAGGGGATGGGACAGAACCTTGAGGGACAACACTGTTGATGGAGAAAAGTGGGGAGGCTGATCCATCAACGACCAGAGATAGTTTGGCTAGAAAGGAAGCTAGATGTAAAGGAGCAAAGTGAGGGAGGGGAGCTTAGAGATGAGACTCTGATGCCATACCCTGTCAAAAGCCTTACATATGTTAAGGGCAACTACATTTCACTCCCTATACAGGTGATCAGAGAGAAGACTGTGATTTTCTAGATGTTTAAGGATATGGGAGTTGAGGAGGGATTCAAAGACTTTGGAAATGGTAGATGTCGAAGCAATAGGATGATAGTTAGGGGTGTCAAAATGGTCACCCTTCTTAGGGATGTGATGTATCAATGTATGCTTCTAAGGAGAAAAAATTTTTGTTTTTTAAGCAGAAACAACAGATGAGCAAGCACAGGTGCAAGTTTAAGAAGTAAGTAATTTTGACATATTGTATTACTGCTGTTCTTTGTTTGATTAGAACAGCAGATATGCAGCTATACCCTGTGTTGGCTGTCCACTCTTCATTAATACTGACTATTTTTTAGTCTAGTTTTAGTTTCATGAGGTTTGCTTGTCATGAATCTATCCTCTGGCATTTCTATAACAAAGATATAACAGGTACAAATAGCTACAGCACAAAAGTTTTCAGAGTGAAAGGCTTTTAGCTTAGTCTCATGCATCTCAAGGTACTACAAAGGAATAGATCATTGACACATCCATGAATGGCCATATTATATGGTGAGTGTGTTTAGTCTTGGAATTGTCTTGAGTACCCGATGAAGGTGTTCAAGTTTTTTTTGTTGTTGGTTGATGACATTAGCACTTGATACCTAAAACCAAAGTAACCAGCCGACTAAGTGCCTAAGTGTAATTAAGTTTCCTCGGTGTTTTCATGATTATAATAGATCTTGTATTTTCAGCTTTTTTTTCATGTAGTTTGACCTAACCTTTTTATGCCAGTATAGTTTAACACGGCACATATAGGCCAACAGATAGCCAAGAGAACTTTGTCAGTCAGATGCCTTTCAGCTCATGTACCTTCTGAGCCAACCTTATTAGTGTGATGATTGTATAGAGTTGGCAAAAGGATTTTATTTTTTTCAAAAAATTGTTGCTTTGACTGCTGTGTTTACTGAAATCTTTGTGGAATCTCTGCATACCGTATCATTATATCTTTTTTGTATTGACCAGCAGAAGAAGGAGACAAAACAGTTGAAGGGGATGGAGACATGGAATTTGATACAAGGAGTGAGGCATCCTCTGACCATCAGTTCTCAGATGATGAACCATCCATGAGTGAGGCATCCCGAGCATCCTCCATTTCAAGGGAATCGTCAGGTGCATGTTACTACTCTTGTTCGTCTTATAAAACTTCTTTATAATCACTGTTCATAATAGTTTTCCTTTTATTTACTTCTTTTTGTAATGTCAAATTAATTTTTCTTTTTTTATGAAAACTTTGTTCAAGTCTGTCTACAGATTTTTTTTTCTTAATACAGTTGATATGGATGATATGGAGGAAAACTTTGTTCAAGACTGTCTACAGATGTCTTTTTTTCCTTAATACAGTTGATAAGGATGATATGGAGGATAAGGAAGATAGTAGAAAACGAAAGCGTAGTACCTCGGAAACTTCCATAAAGAGTACTGAAGATCGTAAGTGTCACTACTTTTCTTTATTGTTGACATAGGGCAAATGTACACCACTTCATTTTCATGTTTTCATTCTCATTGCGAATGTACTTTCTTCCCATTAGCACTTGCATAATTCCGCACTTTCCTTTACTAGCTTCTAGGTGTTATAACTTTTCTCAAGCTTCCTTTACAGTTTTGCTCTCATTCAGATTTTTTCTTTTTTCCCCATATATATTCACATTTCTTGCATTAGTGAGGTAGCATTAAGAAGAGAGGACTGAGCCTTAGAGGGAATATCCTCACTCGGCTCCCTTCTCTGTACCTTCTTTTGTAAAATTAAGAACTGAAGGGGAGGATCTCTGGCCCCCACTCCCTCCCCTTTTAGTCTCCATCTACAACATGCAGGGAATACGTGGGAAATATTCTTTATCCCCTATCCCAATTTTTGTTATATTTGCCTATTGTGGTTAACTGTGTGTGTGTACATGATTAGTATTTTTGTGGTACGGGGAGAGAGTTTTACAATTGCCTCTTAACCCATAATCTTACTTATGTATCATGTCTTTGCTCTTGATATGTATGTCACACACCCACTCACACACACACACACACACGTATACACACACACATAAACCTGAGCTAGGAACCTAATTACCCCCCAGGACCAAGAGGAGGAATACCTGGGTTAATTAAGGCTGACTGCAATGCCCAAGATTCAAACCCACTTGGGTCAAACCCTGGGCCAGCTTCTGCCGTGTTTCTACCTAATGCTCCTGACAAGCATATGTCATCATGGAAGTTACATATCAGTCTGATGATATACTGCAATAATCTGAAAAAAATTTTGCTTGTAATTAACAACAATATGGTAGGTAGCTCTTAAAGTTTGAGTTGTACCATTTGATGTATGAATACCAATGCAATATTGGGGTCTGTCAGCCTCTCCATGTCAGCTATACCAAGACATGCGACCTAATATCCATACCTATATGATATGATATATTCTTTCTTTCTTTTAAACTATTCGCCATTTCCCGCGTTAGCGAGGTAGCGTTAAGAACAGAGGACTGGGCCTTTGTGGGATATCCTCACCTGGCCCCCTCTGTTCCTCCTTTTGGAAAATTTAAAAAAAAAACGAGGGGAGGATTTCCAGCCCCTGCTCCCTCCCCTTTTAGTCGCCTTCTACGACACGCAGGGAATACGTGGGAAGTATTCTTAATCCCCTATCCCCAGGGATATATATATCAATATAATGTATAAACCTATATAATAGATATGCATAAATGCATGTTTATGCTGTCAATGGATTGAACAAGGACATGTGAAGTGTCTGGGATAAACCATGGAAAGTTTTGTGGGGCCTGGATGTGGAAAGGGAGCTGTGCTTTCGGTGCATTACACATGACAGCAAGAGACTGAGTGTGAACGAATATGGCCTCTTTTGTCTTTTCCTAGCACTACTTGGGGGGGGGGGGGATGCTTGTTCATGTGCGATGGGTTGGCAACTGGAATTGATGAAGGCAGCAAGTCTGAATATGTACGTGTGTATATAAGTGTCTGTGTATGTATATGTATGTATGTGTTGAAATATTTTATTTTATTTATTTTGCTTTGTCGCTGTCTCCCGCGTTTGCAAGGTAGCGCAAGGAAACAGACGAAAGAAATGGCCCAACCCACCCCCATACACATGTATATACATACACATCCACACATGCAAATATACACACCTATACATCTCAATGCACACATATATATACACACACAGACATACACACATATACACATGTACATAATTCACACTGTCTGCCTTTATTTATTCCCATCGCCACCTCGCCACACATGGAATAACATCCCCCTCCCCCCTCATGTGTGCGAGGTAGTGCTAGGAAAAGACAACAAAGGCCTCATTCGTTCATACTCAGTCTCTAGCTGTCATGTAATAATGCCTGAAACCACAGCTCCCTTTCCACATCCAGGCCCCACAGAACTTTCCATGGTTTACCCCAGACGCTTCACATGCCCTGGTTCAATCCATTGACAGCACGTCGACCCCGGTATACCACATCGATCCAATTCACTCTATTCCTTGCCTGCCTTTCACCCTCCTGCATGTTTAGGCCCTGATCACTCAAAATCTTTTTCACTCCATCTTTCCACCTCCAATTTGGTCTCCCACTTCTCCTTGTTCCCTCCACCTCCGACACATATATCCTCTTGGTCAGTCTTTCCTCACTCATTCTCTCCATGTGCCCAAACCATTTCAAAACACCCTCTTCTGCTCTCTCAACCATGCTCTTTTTATTTCCACACATCTCTCTTACCCTTACATTACTTACTCGATCAAACCACCTCACACCACATATTGTCCTCAAACATCTCATTTCCAGCACATCTACCCTCCTGCACACAACTCTATCCATAGCCCACGCCTCGCAACCATACAACATTGTTGGAACCACTATTCCTTCAAACATACCCATTTTTGCTTTCCGAGATAATGTTCTCAATTTCCAAACATTCTTCAAGGCTCCCAGGATTTTCGCCCCCTCCCCCACCCTATGATTCACTTCCGCTTCCATGGTTCCATCCGCTGCCAGATCCACTCCCAGATATCTAAAACACTTTACTTCCTCCAGTTTTTCTCCATTCAAACTTACCTCCCAATTGACTTGACTCTCAACCCTACTGTACCTAATAACCTTGCTCTTATTCACATTTGCTCGTAGCTTTCTTCTTTCACACACTTTAAAAAACTCAGTCACCAGCTTCTGCAGTTTCTCACATGAATCAGCCACCAGCGCTGTATCATCAGCGAACAACAACTGACTCACTTCCCAAGCTCTCTCATCCACAACAGACTGCATACTTGCCCCTCTTTCCAAAACTCTTGCATTCACCTCCCTAACAACCCCATCCATAAACAAATTAAACAACCATGGAGACATCACACACCCCTGCCGCAAACCTACATTCACTGAGAACCAATCACTTTCCTCTATTCCTACACATACACATGCCTTACATCCTCGATAAAAACTTTTCACTGCTTCTAACAACTTGCCTCCCACACCATATATTCTTAGTACCTTCCACAGAGCATCTCTATCAACTCTATCATATGCCTTCTCCAGATCCATAAATGCTACATACAAATCCATTTGCTTTTCTAAGTATTTCTCACATACATTCTTCAAAGCAAACACCTGATCCACACATCCTCTACCACTTCTGAAACCACACTGCTCTTCCCCAATCTGATGCTCTGTACATGCCTTCACCCTCTCAATCAATACCCTCCCATATTATTTCCCAGGAATACTCAACAAACTTATACCTCTGTAATTTGAGCACTCACTCTTATCCCCTTTGCCTTTGTACAATGGCACCATGCAAGCATTCTGCCAATCCTCAGGCACTTCACCATGAATCATACATACATTAAATAACCTTACCAACCAGTCAACAATAGAGTCAGCCCCTTTTTTAATAAATTCCACTGCAATACTATCCAAACCTGCTGCCTTGCCGGCTTTCATCTTCCGTAAACAGACAATCACATGTTTACCAAATGGTGTCCTAGCTTCGTCTCTTCTATGTATTTCAACTGACTGTTATATTTCTCTCTTGTGTCTCCCCTGATGATGTGATTATTACACGAAAGTGCACTTGGGAACTTTTCGTGTTTTATTTTCCCCGTGGACTCATAGGAATATATACATAAATGCCCATACATGCACATATACATATATGAACATGTCAACATATACATACATATACACACTTGTATATATTCATACTTGCTGCCTTCATTCATTCCTTGGGGATAGGGGATACAGAATACTTCCCACGTATTTCTTGCGTGTTGTAAAAGGTGACTTATAGGGGAGGGAGCGAGGGGCTGGAAATCCTCACCTCCTGTTTTTTATTTTCCAAAAGAAGGAACAGAGAAGGGGGCCAAGTGAGGATATTCCCTCTAAGACTTAGCCCTTTGTTCTTAAAGCTGTCTTGCTAATATGGGAAATGGCGAATATGTATAAAAATAAATAATTTTTTTTTTTTTTTTTTTTTTTTTTTTTTTTTTTTTTTGCTGTCTCCCGCGTTTGCGAGGTAGCGCAAGGAAACAGACGAAAGAAATGGCCCAACCCACCCCCATACACATGTATATACATACGTCCACACACACAAGTATACATACCTACACAGCTTTCCATGGTTTACCCCAGAGGGTCAAGTCAATTGGGAGGTGAGTTTGAATGGAGAAAAACTGGAGGAAGTGAAGTGTTTTAGATATCTGGGAGTGGATCTGGCAGCGGATGGAACCATGGAAGCGGAAGTGGATCATAGGGTGGGGGAGGGGGCGAAAATTCTGGGGGCCTTGAAGAATGTGTGGAAGTCGAGAACATTATCTCGGAAAGCAAAAATGGGTATGTTTGAAGGAATAGTGGTTCCAACAATGTTGTATGGTTGCGAGGCGTGGACTATGGATAGAGTTGTGCGCAGGAGGATGGATGTGCTGGAAATGAGATGTTTGAGGACAATGTGTGGTGTGAGGTGGTTTGATTAAGTAACGTAAGGGTAAGAGAGATGTGTGGAAATAAAAAGAGCGTGGTTGAGAGAGCAGAAGAGGGTGTTTTGAAATGGTTTGGTCACATGGAGAGAATGAGTGAGGAAAGATTGACCAAGAGGATATATGTGTCGGAGGTGGAGGGAACGAGGAGAAGAGGGAGACCAAATTGGAGGTGGAAAGATGGAGTCAAAAAGATTTTGTGTGATCGGGGCCTGAACATGCAGGAGGGTGAAAGGAGGGCAAGGAATGAATTGAATTGGAACAATGTGGTATACTGGGGTTGACATTCTGTCAATGGATTGAACCAGTCATGTAACTGACTTAACGTAGATGCACTAAAATAACCTGGCATGCTCTAAACACCTGACCTCCAATCCACCAGTCATACACCCATCGGAATCTATTCTCCCAAACCAACTCAAATCACACTCATGCTTTTAGTGTGTACTACAACACAGCACACATCATTTTAGCATCTCCTAAACCCTGCATATCCTTGATGCAAGTTCCATAAAGAAGACTTTGAGCACTTACTACTCAATTACCTTGCACTCTCTTCACATACATGCACAAACAGCATCACACCCTTTATAACCTGAGTGCTGTAGGATCATTTTTGATGGTAGAAGGATCTTGAATGCAATTATGGTAATGATGATGTAAATAATGACACATCAGTGCTTCAGGTATTAAGTGAAATCCTTTTTATTCTATCCTAATTTATACTTTGGGAGCTTTGTCTACATTCTAAATGTGATATGTGCTTTACAGATTGATTGACAGCAAACTTTTTTCTTTTACTTTTTTATATGGAGTTCATTGTCATGTTTTCACGGCACTTTTATTTTTTGGTGACATTTGTATTTCCACTTTTTTTTTTAAGGTGCAGATCATTGTGAGAATTATATAATGGGAGAGAATGTTTGTTTTATGTTTTGAAAATCAAAAGAGGTATCAGACTTCATGTTTGTTTAGTTGAAAGTTTGCTTTAGGTATACTGGAGGTAAATGAATTTTTAGTAAATGATTGTACAGAATCTTATCCATTACAGCACTCAAGAAAACAAAAGAAAATTCTACAAAGAAGAAATACGACTATATTACCAAAGTGAACTACATGTTTCGTGATGCAAGATTCTTCCTTATGAAATCAAATAATGCTGAAAATATATCGCTCTCTAAGTCTAAGGGAGTCTGGTCGACCCCACCTCAGAATGAGGCTAAGTTAAACCAAGCATTTAGGGAAGCAAGGAATGTCATTCTCATATTTTCTATAAAGGAAAGTGGACGTTTTTGTGGTAAGTACAGTATTTTATAATTTTGAGTACTTGGTTGATAGTATGTAATCATTGCATGATGTATGATGGCCTTAGGTCAGATTCATGAATCTTACATCAAACTCTCAGTAGTACAACTCTTACTGGTACTTCCATTGTCCTCTTATTTACTTTATTAATACCATAAAGATTTGTGTCAAATCATTACTTTTGTGTCATTAGCAAATTAGCTGTACGTAACCTCACCTCAGAATTGTTTTTTTCAATAGTTTGACAGATGTTAGAAAAATCTCTGCCACAAAGTAAAAATGAAAATTCCAGACAGTAAACCACAGATTTCTCTGGCACAGCCTGTCAGGATATCTGAATATAAGCTTGACTGGTAGTTACCAAACTTGCAATGACTTTGTTGTATTGCTTTTATTAGTTTTATGTAAGATTCGGAGTATGTGAAATCCATCTTATATGTAGGCATTTTTTGAGATTTTTCACATGACATGGATGCCCTGTGACTGATGTTATTTGCGTGAGTGCCCAGAAACCATGTGCTTTTTCTTGCTGTCTAGGGTCACGCCACCTGTAGGCATGTATGCATCGTTGGAACAATGAGTGTTATTTTCTTATCAGTAGACTATGTCAGAACTTTCAAATTATCATTTTGTTAGCAGGGTTACATTTTGTGGTTAATTATCTAGGTTAATTACCAAGTTTTTGACTCATTAGATACAGTGAATTTGCCTTGACATCATTAGAGGGTGACTACAGACATTTCAAAATACGATGGAAATCTGTTATATTAAACAAAAAATTTGACCTTCCTTTTTTTTTCCAGGATTTGCTAGGCTGGCAGGTGAATCCAGAAGAGATCTGCCTCCTATCACATGGGTGCTGCCACCTGGATTGTCTGCTCGAGCACTTGGAGGAGTTTTTGAACTGGATTGGATATCTAGGTGAACTTAACAGCTCACATTGGGCTTTTTATTTTTTCTTACTTGATGCTGGTTATGCTCCCCATTCTATTGGCAGAATATGGAACATAGTGTTATCCATATATGTATTTATTCATTTCATAATTGGCGGAGTGCATGCATAGTCCCATTGTACAAAGGCAAAGGGGATAAAAGTGAATGTTCAGATTACAGAGGTATAAGTTTGTTGTGTATCCTGGGAAATTATATGGGAGGATATTTATTGAGATGGTTAAGTCACTTACAGAGCACCAGATTGGGGAAGAGCAGTGTGGTTTCAGAAGTGGTAGAGGATGTGTGGATCAGGTGTTTGCTTTGAAGAAAGTATATGAGAAATGCTTAGAAAAACGGATGGATTTGTATGTAGCATTCATGGATCTGGAGAAGGCATATGATGGTGATGCTTTTTGGCAGGTATTAAGAGTATATGATGTGGGAGGTAAGTTGCTAGAAGCGGTGAAAAGTTTTTATCGAGGATGTAAGGCATGTGTACGAGTAGGAAGAGAAGAAAGTGATTGGTTCCCAGTGAATGTAGGTTTGCGGCAGGGGTGCGTGATGTCTCCATGGTTGTTTAATTTGTTTATGGATAGGGTTGTTAGGGAGGTGAATGCTGAATGCGCAAGTTTTTGAGAGAGGGGCAAGTATGCAGTCTGTTGTGGATGAGAGGGCTTGGGAAGTCAGTCAGTTGTTGTTTGCTGATGATACAGTGCTGGTGGCTGATTCGGGTGAGAAACTGCAGAAGTTGGTGACTGAGTTTGGTAAAGTGTGTGAAAGAGGAAAGCTGAGAGTGAATGTGAATAAGAGCAAGGTTATTCTTTTTAGTAGGGTTGAGGGACAAGTAAATTGGGAGGTAAGTTTGAATGGAGAAAAACTGGAGGAAATGAAGTGTTTTAGATATCTGGAAGTGGATTTGGCAGTAGATGGAATCATGTAAGCAGAAGTGGGTCACAGGGTGGGGGAGGGGGCGAAGGTTCTGGGAGCGTTGAAGAATGTGTGGAAGGCTAGAACGTAATCTCGGAGAGCAAAAATGGGTATGTTCGAAGGCATAGTGGTTCCAACAATGTTTTATGGTTGTGAGGTATGGGCTTTAGATAGGGTTATGCAGAGGAGGGTGGTTGTGTTGGAAATGAGATGGTTGAGGACAATATGTGGTGTGAGGTAGTTTGATCGAGTAAGTAATGAAAGGGTAAGAGAGATGTGTGGTAATGAAAATAGTGTGGTTTAGAGAGCAGAAGAGGGTGTATTGAAATGGTTTTGTCACATTGAGAGAATGAGTGAAGAAAGATTGACAAAGAGGATATATGTGTCAGAGGTGGAGGGAATGAGAAGTGTGAGACCAAATTGGTGGTGGAAGGATGGAGTGAAAAAGATTTTGAGCGATCGGGGCCTAGTTTGTATTAATTAGTCATTGTGTTACCCCGAATCACTTCCAAAAGGCTCATGAAGCCCAAGGATACACTACTTCCAGGTGTAGGGAAATGTGGACTCCTTTGGCAGAGCCTGGTATCGTCAACGTTTGTTGTTTGGATGCATGGCTTGGGATCTAGTTGAGAAAGTATGGAAGACATTAGATGTGTTGGAAATGAAATGCCTAAGGACAGAATGTGGTGTAAGGATAGTTGATTAAGAAATGATAGGATAAGAGAGAGGTATGGTAATGAGAAGAGTGTGGTCAAGAGAGCTGAAGAGGATGTACTGAAATGTTTTGGATAGGGAAAGAATGAGTTAGGAGAATTTGATGAAAAGGATATACATGTCAAGTATAGAGGCTAAATTGGACATATAAGGATGGAGAGAAAAAGATTTTGAGTGCTTAGGGTCTGAACGTGTTGGAGGGTGTTAGATATGCATGGGTTAAAGTGAATTAGAGCAGTGTGTTTTATATGGGCAGTGTGCTGCCAGTGTACTGAACCAGGGCATTTGAAGTAGTCAGGGGAAACCACAGAAAGGTTTGTGGGGCCTTTGGGGGCTGTGATTATGTTTCAGCTAGAGAATGGATGTAAGTGAATGAGGCTATTTTTTTGTCAGTTCCTGTTGCTACCTTGGTAATGCAGGAAACAGTGAACAATTATGAAAAAACTATATTTTTTTATTATACTTTGTCGCTGTCTCCCGCGTTTGCGAGGTAGCGCAAGGAAACAGACGAAAGAAATGCCCCCCCCCCCCATACACATGTATATACATACGTCCACACACGCAAATATACATACCTACACAGCTTTCCATGGTTTACCCCAGACGCTTCACATGCCTTGATTCAATCCACTGACAGCACGTCAACCCCGGTATACCACATCGCTCCAATTCACTCTATTCCTTGCCCTCCTTTCACCCTTCTGCATGTTCAGGCCCCGATCACACAAAATCTTTTTCACTCCATCTTTCCACCTCCAATTTGGTCTCCCTCTTCTCCTTGTTCCCTCTACCTCCGACACATATATCCTCTTGGTCAATCTTTCCTCACTCATCCTCTCCATGTGCCCAAACCACTTCAAAACACCCTCTTCTGCTCTCTCAACCACGCTCTTTTTATTTCCACACATCTCTCTTACCCTTACGTTACTCACTCAATCAAACCACCTCACACCACACATTGTCCTCAAACATCTCATTTCCAGCACATCCATCCTCCTGCGCACAACTCTATCCATAGCCCATGCCTCGCAACCATACAACATTGTTGGAACCACTATTCCTTCAAACATACCCATTTTTGCTTTCCGAGATAATGTTCTCGACTTCCACACATTCTTCAAGGCCCCCAGGATTTTCGCCCCCTCCCCCACCTTATGATCCACTTCCGCTTCCATGGTTCCATCCGCTGCCAGATCCACTCCCAGATATCTAAAACACTTCACTTCCTCCAGTTTTTCTCCATTCAAACTCACCTCCCAATTGACTTGACCCTCAACCCTACTGTACCTAATAACCTTGCTCTTATTCACATTTACTCTTAACTTTCTTCTTCCACACACTTTTCCAAACTCAGTCACCAGCCTCACATGAATCAGCCACCAGCGCTGTATCATCAGCGAACAACAACTGACTCACTTCCCAAGCTCTCTCATCCCCAACAGACTTCATACTTGCCCCTCTTTCCAAAACTCTTGCATTTACCTCCCTAACAACCCCATCCATAAACAAATTAAACAACCATGGAGACATCACACACCCCTGCCGCAAACCTACATTCACTGAGAACCAATCACTTTCCTCTCTTCCTACATGTACACATGCCTTACATCCTCGATAAAAACTTTTCACTGCTTCTAACAACTTTCCTCCCACACCATATATTCTTAATACCTTCCACAGAGCATCTCTATCAACTCTATCATATGCCTTCTCCAGATCCATAAATGCTACATACAAATCCATTTGCTTTTCTAAGTATTTCTCACATACATTCTTCAAAGCAAACACCTGATCCACACATCCTCTACCACTTCTGAAACCACACTGCTCTTCCCCAATCTGATGCTCTGTACATGCCTTCACCCTCTCAATCAATACCCTCCCATATAATTTACCAGGAATACTCAACAAACTTATACCTCTGTAATTTGAGCACTCACTCTTATCCCCTTTGCCTTTGTACAATGGCACTATGCATGCATTCCGCCAATCCTCAGGCACCTCACCATGAGTCATACATACATTAAATGAAAAAACTATTGATGGAAAATTAAACTAGGTTATTAGAGACAATATCTTTGGTAAAGAAATTTGAAATATAATCCTGAAATGTTGCATACAGAGATGTTTGATTGATCATTCTTTCTTTTAGCATTATAGGCTGAATATAGTTGCACTGAATATGAGTGAGGGTCCAGTCCTTAAATGAAAGGATTTTCACTGTGTTGTAGACTGTTGCTACGTAATTTCTCCCAGCCACCCATATTTTGGGTTTGTGGTGCCTAAAATAGAATGTTCAGAGTTCAAGCATTGGTGCCAAGTCACCAAGAAAAGATGGGGAAATAATCAATAGGTTTGATAAGGGGCTCTAAATGACTGTTTTGATTTTTTTTTATATTGCATGGCTTGAGTGCTGTCTTGCAATGAGATCTTTCAGCTGGATGATTTTTAAGGACAGCAGTCTGTATTTAATGTAAGTTTGTCTTTAATTATGTTCTGTTGTAAGTTTTACTTTATTCTTCTTGGTTTTCTCATAATTAGACCCTTTAGGCAGTTTCTTGTCCCACAGGGACTTAAGTGGAATAATGTCACAATCAGGATAGCTTTTCATAATTTCATTTGTTCTCTGCAGGAGAGATTTATCCTTCACCAAGACACAGCATCTTTACAACCCTTGGAATGAAGGCAAACCTGTTAAAATTGGCAGGGATGGTCAGGTATGAATTGTAAATGTCATTCATTTTTTAATTATATATTTGAAATTGTAACTAGTTTTTGATTGGATGTGCTCTTACACTGTAATATCAGCAGTGTGAAATATTATGTATTTCATAGTTCCAATTGAAATATTGTTTGTGCTTCTGTTTGGTGATAAGTGTGTGTACATGATAAATTTTAAGAACATATTACATCCTCTTGGGTGAGGAAAATAAAGAAATTATATTTTGTTGGTATCATTTATTACTTAAGTTTAACTTAAGTTTAACTTTTATTCTACAGGAATGTATGAAAAGGGAAGGCTGAAGATGCTGTTTTCTAATATGATTAGAGAAACATCTAGCAAGGGGTTTCAATTTATCAGAATTTATTCATACATTGAAAATGTATAGGTACACAGTTCATGTATTTTCTCATACTTGTTTGCTGTTTTGCACATTAGCAAGATAATGTTTGGAAAACACAAAGAAAGGGCCTCATTTACCCATATCTACCCTTTTGCTGTTGTGTATGATGCACTGAGACCAGAACCCCCTATCCTTAACCAGGACCCATTGACAGTTCTGTGGTTTCTGCTGACTGCTTTATATCCCCTGATTTAACCCATTGACTGCACATTACCCTGTATACCTCATCACTCCAACTCACTCTTTTCCTTGTACATCTTCCAGTGTTTTCAGGCCCTGGACATTCACTGCATCTTTTACTGTATCCCTAGTTTCCCCTATTTCCTTGTTCATTACACTCTTAACGCGTATACCTGTAAGGCATCCTTTGCATATGTCCAGATCATTTCAGCATACCCCTTTTTAGCTTTTTCATACTTATTACCAGATCTCTCTCATACCCCATCATTTTTTATTTGATCAACACCCTATCTTTTTGTCTATATGGCAGGTAGGTAGCAGTTGAGAGGCAGCCACCGACCAGGGAGGTATATTACTGTACTACTTACTTGGGTATCAGGAGGGTTAGTGTTGGCTGCATAGTTATCCAGCACTTCAGTGGTTGTCATATTGCATTCCTGCGACCTAGTTAGCTCTCTTTTCTTTCTGCCTCACCCACAGATGAACTGTTGGCAGTCTGTCCACAGACATACATTCTCTCTTAGTCACATAAAGCAGTTGGCAACACTTAGCTCACACAACTCATTCTTTGTGAATGTAGACATTTCCTGTGGTGGATGTTGTGTTCTAGCTCTGCTTTTTGGCAAAATAGAAGGAGCAATAGTTAGAAGTAGTTGGTAGGAACATTAGACAGGAGCATAAGGTGAAATATTAGGTGGAAGTAGTAATTAGGAACATAAGATGGAATCTGTAGATATGAACATCAAGTGGGAGCAGTAGGTAGAAGTAATAGGTTGGAACATTAGGTAGAAGAAGTGTATAGGAGCATTAAGTTGGAGCCTCTGCAAACACTGAGCTTGATTTACCCTCTGCCAGTTATGGAGACTATTGCTGTGGCCACCCTCTTGAGGGAGTTCCAGTTGGTAACAGGCATCATAGATATAGATAGGTAGATAGCACAAGGAACAGACAAAGATTTCTTCATTCACTCACATCCATGTATATTTCATGTGTATGGTGATAAACATTGAAATTATCTTGTGTTTTGGAATTGTACATACTGGGTTTCAAGTTGTCTATGGACTTCATTTTGTGGATAAGTTTTGAGAAGTCTGAAATGGTTGAACAGTATAACACCAGATTTTAATCATATTAGATTTAGAGTATTCATTTCTTTTTGTTTTCAGTTGTATATTGACATATAACTTCCAAATTTGCAGGAAATAGAACCACGTGTTGCAGAGGAGCTGTGCCGACTCTTTCCTAAAGATGAAGGAATAAATCTTACTCCTGTCTTGCACAAGAGTAAACGTGCAGCCCGAGTGGCCCGTGCTAGGGGTCCACTTCGTCGGCCACTACAGTCACCAGGAGACCGTCGTGGCCGTCCAAGAGAACGTGGAAGCTTCAGAGGTCGGGGGGACTTAGGCTTCAGGTGCGTCACTACCACCAGGGTTGAGTCTCGATATGGAGAATCCTGCATTTTGCTGATGCTGCCACTGGTACTGAATGTATCTCCTCAGCTCATGCCACAACCAGAACTGCAGGTATCACCACCTATGACAGTCCAGATAGTTCAGTCATTGAATTGGACCTTGATGCAGAAGACACCTGATTGACACTCCAGCACTCAGTTTAAATAATCTAAGATCAAACACAACTCACAAGATAAGTATATCAGCCACAGCACAACACTACAGCTGCTGTCAGTTCTTGGATGAGGATGTGTCGCTGAGTGAGATGAAAGAAACAGAAGTTTTCAGAGTGGTAACAGTGGCAGTGGGCAAGTCAGGTTGGTCTCCAGCTCCATCAGTGCAGTAAGAGGACTCGCTATCTGTTGGTGAGTGGCGGTGTGCCGCAGCCGCTACTGCTGGTATGAGGGTAAACGTGTGAGACAGGTCAGGCCCCAAGTGGTCCAGCCCCACTCACTCACTCAGTGTCTTATTACCGCTCTGTCTCTCAACCCGGTGCTGAGGACTCCTCTCCTCTCACAGGACTCTGTCCCTTTCTCTCTCACACAACCTGGCTAGTGAGTGACACACCTAGTATACAAACATACCAGTGCAGTGCGTACCTCCTCATCAGTTTTCATATAACTACAGTCATGAAGAACTTTGCTACTTGGGTCTAAAGAGCAGGCATAGACTAGGAATTTCCTTTCGATAATTAGAACTTAAAAAGGTAGACGAGTATGTATAATAAAGCTGGTAAAAATTAACACCTGTGGACTTGTCCATCAGTATATCTAGAGGGACTTACATCCAAATAGTAGTATAATGAACTTTGTGTGAAAGTAGTGAGTGGTTGGCTCAAGTCCACGTACCAGCAGTAGGTGACACTCACTAGCAGGTTGGTACAGAGCCAGGCCCAACCATATGGACTCGGCTTAGCTGTAAGGTATTGGTCATAAACTTGTTGGTAAGGTAGTATCTTGCATGGACTCACTCAAGCATTCAGGACTAAGTGTGTTGGAGATCCCATAAAGTTTACACCAAAGATTATAGGTGGCTGTTGCCCAGTGCTGATTCGTTGATCTAAGAGAGAGTTTTTGCCTGGCTAATAAAATAGTGAGGGGGATATTAGTGAGAGTGAGAAGTGATTAGTGGAAGTGAGAAGTGAATCAAAGTGAAATCACATGTGAAATAATGGTGCACTGTGTTGCGTTCAAGACCACAAGAGGGCAAAATCCCTGCCACCTGTACTTATCCTCACCCAGGTCTCCACAACTCTTCATCATCGTGTGGTGAGTACAGTATAACAATTTAATTTTCTCATGATTCAAGTATAGTTGTTAATGCGACAGTTCTGCAGTTTACAGATTTCAACACTCAACAAGGTTTGAAGAACATGCTTTTAAGCCATGTCTTGCCATAGCATCTGGACATTGACTCGGGAAGCATAGCTTCCTTAATGTAATTTGAGCATTCTTTGACAGCTTTCATTTGTGGCCTGGCTGATCATGGCCATCAGAGATATTTATAAGGTTGTTATCCCTCCCTAACCAGAGTTAACATGCATTCTCAATACTGGCAGACTGTCAGAAGTCTTTTTAGTAAAATAGTCGTGCTAAATGTCATAAGTTGGTGTTAAGATGGGCATTATATATAGTAAGTTATAAATTAAAATCAGAGGTTGAATGTATTTTGAAAATTATGGTTTTGTGTTTTGTTTTTAAACTAGGGGTGTTAGGCTTTTACTTTTTGATTAGGGTGATGTGTGTACTCATACCCTCTTGGATTTGCTCAGCAGTTCTGCATTGGTAGTGGTAGTATTCCTTTGTAGTTTTACCAGACTCCACCTGCATGAGTTTACACCATGAGTGAAAACACCTATGATAAGGCTGTATCATCATCATTTGATGAGAGTTCAGCCTCATCAAAGAAATTCTTACGGCAAAGGAGTCAATATGTCCTTGCCATTGGGTGTAGCACAACCTTGGGCAGCAGGGGTGCTTGGAAAAGGCATCCTTGAGTGATTATAGTAAGTGAGCCTGGAGAAGAGGCATGTTTGAAGAGGTACAAGGAGAGGTTTAGTGTAGAATGGCAAAAGGTGAGAGTAAATGAAGCTAGGGGAGTGGGTGTGTAATGCGAGATATTTGGGAAAATAGCGATGACATATTTAAGAGAACTGTGTGGCATGAGGAAGGTGGGAGTTAGGTATGTAAGAATGGTAGTGAGTGATGGGATGATAACTTTAAGTTGCTGATGAAAGAAAAAAGAGGTGTATTGGTGTTACTTGCAAGGAAGGAGTGTTAGTGAATGGGATGATGTACAAGAGATAGCAGTTGGAGGTCAAGAGAAAGGTGCAGTGGTTGTAAAGGAGGTTAAATGAGAGCTGGTTTGAATGAGTATTAGTAAATTTTGGGGTGAATAAGGAAATATTTTAGGAGGAGGTTAATGTTGTGAGATAAATAAGAGAACAGATGGGAATGTAAGTGAATGGGGCAAATGGGAAATTGGTAATAGTCTGAGTGAAGAGGAGATCGAGTGAATAATTTGATGGATTGTTTAATGTGTTTGGTGGCAGGACGGCATGTGTGCGTGTTTAGGTCAGGATGGGATGTAAAGTGAGAGTCATGGCAAGTGATTTGGTGAAAAAAGAAGTGAAAGCTTTGTGCTAGATAAAATGTGACAAGGCAGCTGGAGTGGATGTTATGACATTTGACTTTCATGCAAAAGGGTATAATTGTGTTGTTGATTAGTTGTTAAGATTCTCATTGTATGTTTTGATCATGATGAGGTGCCTGATAATTGGTAAAATGTCTGTGTAGTGTCATTGTGTAAAGGCAAGGGGAACAAAGTGAATGTTTGAATTACAGTGCACCTGGTTAATTTCATGGGAGAATTGTGATTAGGAGGGTAGTGCCTTGCACTTTTTATCAAAGAGATCACAACATGTAGTCTTGCACCACACCATTCTTGGTGCCTCCACAATAAAAAAATGCTCAGTCCCCCAAGGAACTGTACTTGCATCCTTCTTGTTCCTCATTTATGTATCTGACATTAGTGCAGGCACAAGTCACAGTTTTATGTTATCCTTTGCAGATGACTCTAGAATTAGTGTGAAAATCTCTTCAGCAGAGAATGCTGAGCAGTTGCAAAATAGAAATAAATGTAGTCTTCCAGTGATCCACTGAGAACATGTTTCTCAGAGGGGATAGATTTCATCTCCTCTGTTATGGGGAAAATGAAGAAGTGTAAAAAGTACAGAATACTGGATGGACACAGACACTGTCGTGAACCACTTCAATTGTGTGAAAGGCCACAGAATGATAATCTCGAACGACCTAACCTACACCTAATGCAACAACACATGAGTACCTTCAGAAGGATGGTGGGATGGAAACTGTAGACATGTAGGATATAAGAAGAAAAACAAGTGATGAAGCTTTTCAAGTTCTTTCACAAATAAAATGTTGCTGTGTTCGAACATCACCTACTAGGCAAGCAAAATTTCGGAATTAGGAAGAGGTCATTGGTCTTTCAAGGGTCCGTATGAATATGGTGAAGGATCATGATTACTAGGAATGGCTGAAATCATGGGCTGTACTTGCTGGAGCACTGGTATGAGGGTTATATCATTGTGTATACCTAGAAAACCCAAGAAGGCACGGTCATCTTACATTTGGAAGTAACTTTCTGCAGGAACCAACAAGAAAGGAAGACTTCTGAAATCCAAAGATATGACATGCACAGAAAGAGAGAAGACCTTAAACACGGCTTGTATTCTTCAGAAATATGACCGGATGTGCTTGAAGAAGCTTAAGAATGCCCTCGATTTGTCTCAACTAAGTATGCCGGACCACCTGGGCTGTGGCTCCCAAAAGTTTGGTCAACCATTGCTTAGGCCCACCCTAGACTGCGGTATTGAGGATCCTTGAAAACTTCACCAGATATTCATATGAGGCATTCACTGGTTTTCCATTGATACAACAGGCATGGAAGACCTTTTAAAATGTTACTGAACTTGGAAAATACAATGAATACAATAAGGGAAAACACTGTAGAAACCTGCTGCCCCAAACTGTTCACTATATCACCTGAAACTATTAGAAACTTTATGAACTGTCACTGAAAAGTTAAAAGAGGACCTTGATAAGTACAAAATACCCTTATCTCTCTCTTCAAGCTGGGGATGTGTTTCTAGATAATGGTGCTTGAAGCAGAATCAATTACCATGAACCTAATTTCTTGTAGCAAAGGAAATATTCTGGACCTTCTGCCCCCAACCCATTTTTGTCACTGACGTCCCACACATATCAAATACTGATTGATTATGCAACATAAGACTACATATAGGAACTCACCAGCACTGGTTAACAGCTCTACTAAGATATATTAGTATTGATTGACCATGGGGCTCTGATTTTTGTAAAGAAAGGATGTTTGGAAGGTTATGGAGGCTGTTGCTATTCAGCAGTTACAGTAAAACTCATACAGGAAAGTAGACATGGCAACATAATCAGTGCTGGAAATGTTTCCATGGACTTAAGTGTTATGTAGTGTCCAACTTTTCATAATCAAATTATTATTTTTTTTTTTTTTTCTTTTTTTTGCAAAAAAGGTTCACTGGTTAGAGAGTTCTTCTCTTCCTCCTGGAGGGGCTTATACAGCTTTGGCCACTTCAAACAGGTGATGCTTGATTTTATATCTCTAATTTGAGTTTTAGAAGAGTTATGCTCTATAAAAGCCATACATGAATTAAGTATTCATGAAGAGAAGCAGATTTTCCCATAAACTACCATGGTAGAAATGCTCCCGTGGATAAGATTTTCCCCTAGAATATAAGAAATGACAGTAAGGATGGTTTTAAGAACTTTTTATGGGAAACAAGATTAATGGTGGTGATGATGATAATGATATTGATAATACTAATATTGTTGATGATCATGATAGTAGGTGATAATAATGATAGTATCACCCTGATCTTGATCTGTTTTCATCAAATCTTCATTCATGAGTTCCTTTCTTCATGGTCTTAGCACTTGTTGCTGTCAATGTCTTCTAATTCAGTAAAACCCTTATGATGGACAGTGTCCACTGCACCATCTCATTTATGATATCTGCTCAGTTTTGGGAACATCTTGAAGTCATTTACATATTTTGGCCAGATTTTTTGCCACACAGGCAGATATGTTATTATTTCATCATAAATGGAATTGATAAAGAATATAATTATGTAGCGAAACCATGATTATGATGATAATTACTTCCAAAAAACTAGAATTTATTTTAGGCACACTGAAAACTGTAACCATGATTCTTTTGATTTCAGATTATTTAAGTAGAAAGCCAGTACACATCACCATAGTGGCCAATAAAGAAGTTCAAAGTGTATCTCTTCTGTTAAAATGACAGTTGCATTTGATGAATATTAAGTTCTGGAACTTTGCATTTGACAGACAGCAGCAGGCAGAATAGAACACTTTCCTTACTGCACAGAACCTATCATTTGGTGCTGAGGTGGCCAAAGTTAGCAAATCTTGGACAGAATGGCCAGACTGCTTGATCTTATTTGTCATTACTCGGTCGAGTTTTTCTTGTTTGCCAAGAGCAGATTTGAGAGAGGTAAGTAGTCACCTCATCAACAGATGCACAAGTTATGGAGAAGGATGGTGTTGCTTGGACAGAATAGACAGGCAGCCTGACCTTGTGTGCCAGTACTCATTAGGATGGTTTTTGTTTGCCAGTATTCTGTGGAATACAGGGTTGGGATAGGTAAATAGTCACCTCATCAGCAGCTGTATTGTATTAATTATGGACAAGGACATTGCTGGGGCTGACTTCTTGTTCTTTTTTCAGCTGCACAGGTGCACTGTTTCTCTGATAGAGACCAGGAAGATTGGGTTACCATCAACACTGGTGTTTGAGCCAGTGACTCTGCTTCAACAGGTTATGTTACATGCTGCTGATTAGCATCAGAGCTATCATTGCACTGGGCCAGCTTGAACTGCAGGTCAAGTGTGGTTGCAATCTGGAATGATTTACTCTTCATAGACACAAATAGCTGATGATTGAATTCCACTAGGTGGCTTCCTGCTTTCCTTTGTGTTTATCATTCATGTCAGTCTGCAGACTTCATCATCTGTGGACGCTAGGGACAGAATTAGCTGTCAAAATACTTTTGATTAGGGTAAAACCAGTTCCTGCTTTGAATGGTTTTAGTGTACTGCTTATCACACAAAGGAGGAATCACTTATAGAGTGACCAGACTTCCATGTAGATTGATATGTTGTAATCATGATTATAATCCTTATGCAGTGGATGCTTTTCCAGGACAAATGGAATTATAAAGATTTCAGTCCCTCAGAATTTTGGAGTCATTTCCAAATGATTATGGTAACATATGGTATATACTTACTTTCTGCCCTAAGAGACCTATCTGTTTTTATGAGGCTTTTGTGGTACTCAGGAAGCTAACCACATCCACTGGTTGGGTCATAGGTGATAAAGTGTAGTGATGCAGTGTGCACCTATATGCAGAGAATTCAGAGCAATGGAGTGTAAAGCAATCAGTTTCTTCATTGTTGTAGTTGCTTTGTGGGCAAGAACGGTCTATATATTGAAATGATGTTTCAAGTGTTGTGGGGATGGGTGATGTCCCGAGAATGGATGGGAGAGTGTGACTTGTGTTTATCTGGATAGTTTGGCTTCTGATGGATGTATTTCTGGTGAGATGGAATTTAAGACTGAGCTGTGAAAGCAGTTATATAGTGCTTGTTGTTTTTTTTAGCATGTATGTGTTTTGTCAGTGTTGCAGTTGTTGAAGTTGGGGGATCTGTCAGTAGAGTTTGCTGAAGTTTAAGGCAGGAGTGAGCTTAATAGTTCTACTTAGGGGTTGGTAGTTATTTTTGGTGGTTAGGTTGAGAAGTTTAGTGCTGCTGCAAAGAATTTGATGCTGAGCTTGTTGAAGTTGGAATGTGTTAGGAGGATCTGTGTTTCATTGCATATGTTTTGATTGTCTGTTGTTGCACAGGAGCCAGTGATTGTCCTGAGTGCTCTATTTTGTGTAGTTTGCAGCTTCATTATATTGATATCAGAGAGGTCAAAAGATGAGGCAGGTGAAACATAGTTTGAACTGGAGCAGATTAAGTGTTTGTGGAGGTTTTTGAGAGATTTTTAATCTTATCCAGTAATTGTTCAGAGGGCATTTAGTTTGCATTGCATGTAGCTTTTGTGTTGAAGTTTTTGTTTTCTTGTGTTTTGTATGTGATGCCTAGAATGGTAGGTGTTTTTTCAATGGGAGAGACTGTTCATTTAACATGACTAGAGGGTTTGAGGTGGGTGAGTGTCTGTTTGGGGTTAGAAGAGTGACTTCTGTGAAGATGCTGACATTCTTTAGTGGATGAGCCACTGTACCAGTTATGTTGTGTAGCACTGCATATTTGCTGTTGCTACTATGGCATCAGGGTGCTGTGATGTGAATGTGCCATTGTCTGCATATGAAAGGACTTTCATATTGAAATTTGCCCAAGGTAATGTGGCATATAGAAACAACTGTGATTAGGGCATTCATGTGCATGTCAGAAAAGTACCTTTATTTTGTTGGAAGCTGATGTTCAGGTTCCAGGTTGACCCTGTCTAGTGAGATAGTGAAGTAGAACTACTTTTAGAATTTTTTTTTCTGTCCAAAGGACCATGATTATCATGTTACTGAGGGATAGTGATGCCTTGTGAAGGTAATTGGGTATCCGGTGTCAGTCTGCCTGCTTTGACCTGACAGAGCTTGAAGCATGTGTCCTTTGAAAGTTTCTTTTCAAGCACAAAATCCTTTCTCCATCTGAAGTACTAAAGCATGTGTCCATTGAAAGTTTCTTTTCAAGTGCAGAAGCCTTTTTCCATCTTAAGTACTATATTTCACTTATGATAGTATTGGTCTTATATGTTTTTTTCTATTATGTTTTAAGTGGTAGGTGTTCATTTTGAAATAATACGTCTCAGCATATTTAATTTTGCTTTTGAACTTGTATTGTAGTGATTTATACCAGTATTTTCTTTGTTTTCTTGGGTAATTGTAGTAAATATGTTTGAAGTATCAGACCTAAGAAAATACTTAACATTACTGTGGTTTTTTCTGGTACAGTAAGCAGATGATTTTCTATTCCAAGTTGATTGTTTGCTGTATGCATTTTTCAGATACATTGGAAGTCAGAAAAATCTTTTAAAGTTTTCTCATTTTTCAATGCTTTTAATGAATGTACATTATATCATATAGGATTGTAGTATTATTTACATGTACCTGTGTGAATAGAGATATTTTATTTTCAGTTTTTCAACTTAAGACTGTAAAAGATTAAATATCGTTGGGAAACATTGTAAGGTTTCCAGGTAAGTCGTTTTAGCTTAACTATTTGGAGTGAGGACTCCATTTTTATTTTATCTGACTCTGGTTCAAGAGTGTTTGATTTTTTAGATGATCCATATTATTATTATTATTATTATTATTATTATTATTATTATTATTATTTTGAGTGATTGTAGTTAAGGCAGGCTACTGTTATCCCATATCTTCAGAAATTCTTCACGTCAGCTATTTTTCTCAATATTGGACTGAGGTCTGTGATTTTTTGAGAGATCACTTGCTTGCAGAAGATTTGAAATATTGTTTTACTGTGTGTTTGGAGTCTATGGAATATTGGCTTTGTCTGCCATGATTTGAACATTTCTTTGGCTGCCATCTCTGAGGCTGGCTAATGCTAGTCTAGACACCCAACAGCTTTATAGTAAATGGGTTATATCTCTGATGTTAATGGTACAAATGCATTTTTTTCCAGACTCTTGAACAAGACTGTCATTAAAATCTAGATTTTTTTACTATTGTTTTATTTGTATTGGGGCTCCAGTCACAGACAAAAGTCCACATCAAGGCTAGGCCTTAATTGTAATACAGAGGGGTAAATGAAATAGAAAAAGAAGATACAAAGGAAAGTATTTGTGCATTTTGAAGGAAGCAAAAAGCATGTCTTTTAAGAAAATTGCCAGATCATAGTTGTTGGGAAAGACATGAGAGGGTATAGAGTTCAGAAGCTTTGAGGTTTAGTAAAAGAAACAGTTATCAAAACAGCCCACCTTTGGGTTGCCAGCAATGACACAATAATCATGTGAGGTAGCAGCTTACTGAACATTCCACAGTCTAGTTAGTGTTGATGGCACACAGGCAGGCAGCTCTTGGAAGCAAAAACCAGTGATACCTATAGAAGAAGGAAAGTGAACTGACTTTGACACCAAAACAGGATTTCCTGTTTATTAGAAGCAGACAGCTATTTCCATCATGTAAATTTTTTAAGATTGATTGAATGTAATACCAAGTATGTTCATTGGGTTAAGGGCTGGAATTACAGAAGTCAAAGGAGAATGGAAAGTTATGAGGAGTTTTTGACAAGAGAGATGAGCAGAAATTGGTCATGGAGGCACTGACTGAACCATATTTTATCTATGCCACGTTTTTATCTTGATGATTGCAAATGTATCAGAGTTAAAAGAAAGAAGCATTATATAGGGGTTCTTTTCTTGATCCTTTCTTCATGGGATTCACTGTAAATGTTTTTATCATTGTTTGGGATAGAGTGCTCTGTTTTTCAAAGAAGACCAGTAGCTTCCTGATATCACCCTAGATGAGAGCTCTTGAATGTCTTTTATGGGGAAAATGTTACTGTATCATTTATTTATTTATTTATTTTGCTTTGTTGCTGTCTCCCGGGTTAGCGAGGTAGCGCAAGGAAACAGACGAAAGAATGGCCCAACCCACCCACATACACATGTATATACATACACGACCACACATGCAAATATACATACCTATACATCTCAATATACGTATATATATACACACACAGACATATACATATATACACATGTACATACTTCATACTATTTTTTTATTTTTATTATACTTTGTCGCTGTCTCCCGCGTTTGCGAGGTAGCGCAAGGAAACAGACGAAAGAAATGGCCCAACCCCCCCCCCCCCCCATACACATGTATATACATACGTCCACACACGCAAATATACATACCTACACAGCTTTCCATGGCTTACCCCAGACGCTTCACATGCCTTGATTCAATCCACTGACAGCACGTCAACCCCGGTATACCACATCACTCCAATTCACTCTATTCCTTGCCCTCCTTTCACCCTCCTGCATGTTCAGGCCCCGATCACACAAAATCTTTTTCACTCCATCTTTCCACCTCCAATTTGGTCTCCCTCTTCTCCTCGTTCCCTCCACCTCCGACACATATATCCTCTTGGTCAATCTTTCCTCACTCATTCTCTCCATGTGCCCAAACCACTTCAAAACACCCTCTTCTGCTCTCTCAACCACGCTCTATTTATTTCCACACATCTCTCTTACCCTTACGTTACTCACTCGATCAAACCACCTCACACCACACATTGTCCTCAAACATCTCATTTCCAGCACATCCATCCTCCTGCGCACAACTCTATCCATAGCCCACGCCTCGCAACCATACAACATTGTTGGAACCACTATTCCTTCAAACATACCCATTTTTGCTTTCCGAGATAATGTTCTCGACTTCCACACATTCTTCAAGGCCCCCAGGATTTTCGCCCCCTCCCCCACCCTATGATCCACTTCCGCTTCCATGGTTCCATCCGCTGCCAGATCCACTCCCAGATATCTAAAACACTTCACTTCCTCCAGTTTTTCTCCATTCAAACTCACCTCCCAATTGACTTGACCCTCAACCCTACTGTACCTAATAACCTTGCTCTTATTCACATTTACTCTTAACTTTCTTCTTCCACACACTTTTCCAAACTCAGTCACCAGCTTCTGCAGTTTCTCACATGAATCAGCCACCAGCGCTGTATCATCAGCGAACAACAACTGACTCACTTCCCAAGCTCTCTCATCCCCAACAGACTTCATACTTACCCCTCTTTCCAAAACTCTTGCATTTACCTCCCTAACAACCCCATCCATAAACAAATTAAACAACCATGGAGACATCACACACCCCTGCCGCAAACCTACATTCACTGAGAACCAATCACTTTCCTCTCTTCCTACATGTACACATGCCTTACATCCTCGATAAAAACTTTTACCTCGCAAACACGGGAGACAGCGACAAAGCAAAATAGAATAATTTATATATATATATATATATATATTTTTTTTTGCTTTGTCGCTGTGTCCCACGTTTGCGAGGTAGCGCAAGGAAACAGACGAAAGAAATGGCCCAAACCACCCCCATACACATGTATATACATACGTCCACACACGCAAATATACATACCTACACAGCTTTCCATGGTTTACCCCAGACGCTTCACATGCCTTGATTTAATCCACTGACAGCACGTCAACCCCGGTATACCACATCGATCCAATTCACTCTATTCCTTGCCCTCCTTTCACCCTCCTGCATGTTCAGGCCCCGATCACACAAAATCTTTTTCACTCCATCTTTCCACCTCCAATTTGGTCTCCCACTTCTCCTCGTTCCCTCCACCTCCGACACATATATCCTCTTGGTCAATCTTTCCTCACTCATTCTCTCCATGTGCCCAAACCATTTCAAAACACCTGCTTCTGCTCTCTCAACCACACTCTTTTGATTTCCACACATCTCTCTTACCCTTACGTTACTTACTCGATCAAACCACCTCACACCACACATTGTCCTCAAACATCTCATTTCCAGCACATCCATCTTCCTGCGCACAACTCTATCCATAGCCCACGCCTCGCAACCATACAACATTGTTGGAACCACTATTCCTTCAAACATACCCATTTTTGCTTTCCGAGATAATGTTCTCAACTTCCACACATTCTTCAAGGCTCCCAGGATTTTCGCCTATAAAAAGATGTTTTGGAAGGAGGTAAATAAAGTGCATAAGACAAGGGAGCAAATGGGAACTTCAGTGAAGGGGGCTAATGGCGAGGTGATAACATGTAGTGGTGATGTGAGAAGGAGATGGAGTAAGTATTTTGAAGGTTTGTTGAATCTGTTTGATGATTGAGTGGCAGATATAGGGTGTTTTGTTCAAGGTGGTGTGCAAAGTGAGAGGGTTAGGGAAAATGATTTGGTAAATAGAGAAGAGGTAGTAAAAGCTTTATGGAAGATGAAAGCCGGCAAGGCAGCAGGTTTGGATGGTATTGCAGTGGAATTTATAAAAAAAGGGGCTGACTCTATTGTTGACTGGTTGGTAAGGTTATTTAATGTATGCATGATTCATGGTGAGGTGCTTGACTTCTAGCGGAATGCTTGCATAGTGCCATTGTACAAAGGCAAAGGGGATAAGAGTGAGTGCTCAAATTACAGAGGTATAAGTTTGTTGAGTATTCCTGGGAAACTATATGGGAGGGTATTGATTGAGAGGGTGAAGGCATGTACAGAGCATCAGATTGGGGAAGAGCAGTGTGGTTTCAGAAGTGGTAGAGGATGTGTGGATCAGGTGTTTGCTTTGAAGAATGTATGTGAGAAATACTTAGAAAAGCAAATGGATTTGTATGTAGCATTTATGGATCTGGAGAAGGCATATGATAGAGTTGATAGAGATGCTCTGTGGAAGGTATTAAGAATATATGGTGTGGGAGGCAGGACACCCACCCATATACACATGCATACCCACACACGCACATATACATATGTATACATTTCAATGTATACATACATTTACATACACAGACATATACATATGTACACATGTACATATTCATACTTGCTGCCTTCATCCATTCCTGTCGCTACCCCGCCACACATGAAATGGCACCCCCCACCCCCCTCGCATGTGCGAGGTAGCACTAGGAAAAGACAACAAAGTCCACATTTGTTTACACTTAGTCTCTAGCTGTCATATGTAATGCACCGAAACCACAGTTCCCTTTCCATATCCAGGCCCCACAAAACTTTCCATGGTTTACCTCAGACGCTTCACATGCCCTGGTTCAATCCATTGACAGCACGTCAACCCTGGTATACCACATTGTTCCAATTCACTATTCCTTGCGTGCCTTGCACCCTCCTGTTTGTTCAGGCCCTAATAGCTCAAAATCTTTTTCACCATATCCTTCCACCTCCAATCAGGTCTCCCACTTCTCGTTCCCTCCACCTTCACCAATTAAAAAAAGTGATTATGCAATGCCTAATTTTATGTTGTAGTAAATTTTTTTTTTTTTTTTTTATGCTTTGTCGCTGTCTCCCGCGTTTGCGAGGTAGCGCAAGGAAACAGACGAAAGAAATGGCCCAACCCCCCCCCATACACATGTACATACACACGTCCACACACGCAAATATACATACCTACACAGCTTTCCATGGTTTACCCCAGACCCTTCACATGCCTTGATTCAATCCACTGACAGCACGTCAACCCCTGTATACCACATCGCTCCAATTCACTCTATTCCTTGCCCTCCTTTCACCCTCCTGCATGTTCAGGCCCCGATCACAAAAATCTTTTTCACTCCATCTTTCCACCTCCAATTTGGTCTCCCTCTTCTCCTCGTTCCCTCCACCTCCGACACATATATCCTCTTGGTCAATCTTTCCTCACTCATTCTCTCCATGTGCCCAAACCATTTCAAAACACCCTCTTCTGCTCTCTCAACCACGCTCTTTTTATTTCCACACATCTCTCTTACCCTTACGTTACTTACTCGATCAAACCACCTCACACCACACATTGTCCTCAAACATCTCATTTCCAGCACATCCATCCTCCTGCGCACAACTCTACCCATAGCCCACGCCTCGCAACCATACAACATTGTTGGAACCACTATTCCTTCAAACATACCCATTTTTGCTTTCCGAGATAATGTTCTCGACTTCCACACATTTTTCAAGGCTCCCAAAATTTTCGCCCCCTCCCCCACCCTATGATCCACTTCCGCTTCCATGGTTCCATCCGCTGACAGATCCACTCCCAGATATCTAAAACACTTCACTTCCTCCAGTTTTTCTCCATTCAAACTCACCTCCCAATTGACTTGACCCTCAACCCTACTGTACCTAATAACCTTGCTCTTATTCACATTTACTCTTAACTTTCTTCTTCCACACACTTTACCAAACTCAGTAAATGAGGAAATTAAAAGTGTAGAAATGAAACAAGACTTCAAAAGATGAAATTGAGCACACTATGTGGTAACATAAATTGGAAAATGAAGTTCACTAGCCTGGAACTAGGGCATTGTGCTGACGAAACAAGCTGCAGGCATACAACTGAGGCTGTAGGGAAAGACAGTGAGACTTCACTAGAGATCGGACAGAAGTGTGACATTAAAAAACAAACAAACAAACAAACTAGATTTATAAAGTAAGAACTGTATGATATTTGAAATATATTTGGCTAAAGAAATTGTGCATTGAAATTCAATTTTTGAAGTGTGATAATGAACACACTGTAGTAGAGGCTGAAGGCTCATTTTGTTGCAGTATGAAACAACTACTTTAGAGTGATATTTGAAGAGCTACTTTTTTTTTATCCGTATGTTAGGTAGACAGGAGGATTTCCACTAAAGTAAGAAATTATCATTCATTGAAGCGTTCCCATCTGCTGAAGGTTTTAAGAAAATGTTGCCCAAGTAAATTGTTAAAGAATATGTGTATGACATAAGTGAACCCTTTATTGTTGCTCTGTTATTATACTCTCTAATTTTGTCAAAATGTGTAAAACAGTGCAGTGAAACACCACTGCCTTATGAAACTGAGGTAACCAAGTTAGACCAACTCATTTGCCTTTGATTTTAATAAAATTGTTGTTGGTAGGCAGCCAATGATCTATCAGTCTATCTATATCTCTGATATCTGTTCCCCTTTTGTAACTCCCTCAAGGGGTGGCCATGGCAATAGAGTCTCCATAAATAGTGAACTTCAGTGCCAGTTTGCAGCCTTTAGTCCCCCCACCCTTACAGGCCATTGGCTGAGGGCAACTCTAGTGCAGTGTTTGCAGAAGCTCCTTGCCTAACTTTCTTATGGACTTCTACCTAATGCTCCTGCTTAACATTCCTACCTATTTCTTCAAACAACTAGGAAGTTACATTTCCAGTACTACCTGCCTAGGTATTGGCAGGGTTACTGGCTGCTGCCTAGGGAGCCAGCACTTCAGAAGTTGTCAGGTTGCACCTCTCTGACTCCGGTTGCTGTCCTGCTTTTATGCCTCACCCACATGTGGACTGCTGGCATTCTGTCCACAAACATACAATCTTTCCTTTACATACATAACACTTGACAATACTTAACTCACACAACTCATTCAGTGTAACTCTAAATTTACCTGCAATGAGCACTATGCACTATCCTTGCCTTTGGACATAATGGTAGGGGCAATAGATAGTAGTAGTAAATAGGAATATTTTAGGCAGCAGCAATTGGTAAAGATAGGGAGAATTAGTAGGAAGGAATATTAGTCAGGAGCATTAGTTAGAAATAGTCATTAGGAACATTAGGCAGGAGCCTGTGCAAAACTGTGATACTGTTGCCTTCTGCAAGTGTCCTGTTAAGGGTGAGGCTAAGTGGCACTGGAGTACACTAGTTATGGAGACTATTGCTGTGGCCACCCCCTTAAAGGAGATATAGAAGATAGCAAACCAAATGTTGACGTCTTTTAATAAGACAGTGTGAGTTAATCTGTAATGTTGCATTACATTTGCTAATTTGATATAATGCTCAGAGGAAATGATACACTTGGCTCTGTTGCTTTAACGTCATTGATATTAAAGCAATTTACAATTGTTTCCTTGCCTTTTTCTGTAATGTGATTAAGTATCAGCGTTATTATCAAACCAGAATGACATCACCTGTGGAGTGCCACACAGCACTTTACATAGATATTTTTTGGCTCTGATTAATGGGATTTCCAGCTATGTATCTGTCTTTGCTAAATTCATTTTTTATTGATGTCTCCAGAGCTGTTTTTTAGTTTTAGCACTTGTATATGGCAGATCCTCCTTGAAACTAGAGTGGAAGCAAGGCAAGAAGTGATACTTTACCCTTGGTAGGACCTAGTTTTGTCTGAGCATGATACTTATTTATGTGCCTTTGGGAATATAAGGTTATGAGGGGTGTTAGATAACTCCCCTTTGAACAGAGACATTGTTAACCACATGATTGATAGGCAAATCAGGCATTGTTCATCACCTTTTTTGGTTAGACAGTTTGTGATCGTAAGAAGTATTCTGATTACATTGTACTTTTTATATATTTGAACAGAATTGGAATATATATCCTCAGTATGACACCCTGGGCTTGCATAACAATTAAATAGAATCTTTGGATCATTTGATGAATGAATTTTTGGAAAGTGACTCTTTCAGCATGAAAATTTGACTAAATGAAGCAGAGAAAGTTTTCTAGCAAAAGTGAATTCTTTCAGCACCTGTCTTACCTTAAAATTAAACTTTGCATCTGATTGGTGTGGCTGGTAATTTGCAAATGTTTATAGATTTATGAAAAAATTATCAGTGAATGGTCTTAATTATAGCAAGAAAAAATTCCTTAACATTAAACATTCAAGTAAGAAACTGCAGAAGTTGGTGTCTGAATTTGGGAGAGTGTGTGAAGGAGGAAGTTCAGAGCAAATGTGACTTACAACAAGATCATTAGGTTTAGCAGTGCAGAGAGTCATATTAGTTGGTATGTTAGTTTAATTGGAGAAAATTTAGAGGATGTTGGAGGTTTTAGATACCTCTGAGTGGACATGGTAGCAAATGGAAACATGTAAGCAAAGAGGAGTCATAGGGAAGTTCTGGGAGCATTAATGAACGTGTGAAAAGAGTGGTCGCTATCTGGGTGGGCAAAAAATGGGTATGTTTAAAGGTTTGTTAAGTATTGCAGGACAAGTGTATGCAAGAATATTAATTGACAGAGTGATGGAAGTAACTGAATGCAGAATATGTGAAGAGCAAGGGGGGTTTAGGAAAGGTAGGGGATGTGTGGATCAGATTTATGCAGCAAAGATGACTGTGGAAAAGTACTTAGCCATAGGTAAGAAGTTGTATGCAGCTTTTATGGATCTGGAGAAAACATAAGACAGAGCTGAGTGGCATGTTTTGTGGGATGTGTTAAGGGTATATGGTGTAGGGGGAAAACTGTTGGATGTTTTGAAAGCCTGCCATTGAGGAGCAAATGCGTGTTGTGTAAGAGTGGATGGAGAGCTGAGCAAAAGTTTTGGGATGCATGTAGGTGTGAGGCAGGGCTGTGTGATGTCACTGTGGCTTTTTATTTGATTGGAACGATATGGCATACCAGGGTCAACATGCTGTCAATAGACTGAACCAGGGCATGTGAAGCATCTGGGGTAAACTATGGAAAGGTCTGTGGGGCCTGGATGTGGAAAGGGAGCTGTGGTTTCAGTGCATTATACATGATAGCTAGAGACTGAGTGTGAATGAATGTGGCCTTTGTTGTCTTTTCCTAGTGCTACCTCGCGCACATGAGGGGGAGGGGGTTGTTATTTCATGTTATGTTATTTTGCTTTGTCGCTGTCTCCCGTGTTAGCGAGGTAGCGCAAGGAAACAGACGAAGAAAGAATATATATATATATATATATTAAACAAAATAAAAAAAAATAATATATATATATATATATATATATATATATATATATATATATATATATATATATATATATATATATATATATATATAGTATGAAAGATATATATATATATATATATATATATATATATATATACATATATATATAGTATGAAAGATATATATATATATATATTTATTTATATTTATATTTATTATACTTTGTCGCTGTCTCCCGTGTTTGCGAGGTAGCGCAAAGAAACAGACGAAAGAAATGGCCCAACCCCCCCCATACACATGTATATACATACGTCCACACACGCAAATATACATACCTACACAGCTTTCCATGGTTTACCCCAGACGCTTCACATGCCCTGCTTCAATCCACTGACAGCACGTCAACCCCGGTATGCCACATCGCTCCAATTCACTCTATTCCTTGCCCTCCTTTCACCCTCATGCATGCTCAGGCCCCGATCCCACAAAATCTTTTTCACTCCATCTTTCCACCTCCAATTTGGTCTCCCTCTTCTCCTTGTTCCCTCCACCTCCGACACATATATCCTCTTGGTCAATCTTTCCTCACTCATCCTCTCCATGTGCCCAAACCACTTCAAAACACCCTCTTCTGCTCTCTCAACCACGCTCTTTTTATTTCCACACATCTCTCTTACCCTTACGTTACTCACTCGATCAAACCACCTCACACCACACATTGTCCTCAAACATCTCATTTCCAGCACATCCATCCTCCTGCGCACAACTCTATCCATAGCCCACGCCTCGCAACCATACAACATTGTTGGAACCACTATTCCTTCAAACATACCCATTTTTGCTTTCCGAGATAATGTTCTCGACTTCCACACATTCTTCAAGGCCCCCAGGATTTTCGCCCCCTCCCCCACCCTATGATCCACTTCCGCTTCCATGGTTCCATCCGCTGCCAGATCCACTCACAGATATCTAAAACACTTCACTTCCTCCAGTTTTTCTCCATTCAAACTCGCCTCCCAATTGACTTGACCCTCAACCCTACTGTACCTAATAACCTTGCTCTTATTCACATTTACTCTTAACTTTCTTCTTCCACACACTTTTCCAAACTCAGTCACCAGCTTCTGCAGTTTCTCACATGAATCAGCCACCAGCGCTGTATCATCAGCGAACAACAACTGACTCACTTCCCAAGCTCTCTCATCCCCAAGACTTCATACTTGCCCCTCTTTCCAAAACTCTTGCATTTACCTCCCTAACAACCCCATCCATAAACAAATTAAACAACCATGGAGACATCACACACCCCTGCCGCAAACCTACATTCACTGAGAACCATTCACTTTCCTCTCTTCCTACACGTACACATGCCTTACATCCTCGATAAAAACTTTTCACTGCTTCTAACAACTTTCCTCCCACACCATATATTCTTAATACCTTCCACAGAGCATCTCTATCAACTCTATCATATGCCTTCTCCAGATCCATAAATGCTACATACAAATCCATTTGCTTTTCTAAGTATTTCTCACATACATTCTTCAAAGCAAACACCTGATCCACACATCCTCTACCACTTCTGAAACCATATATATATATATATATATATATATTTTTTTTTTTTTGTGCTTTGTCGCTGTCTCCCGCGTTTGCGAGGTAGCGCAAGGAAACAGACGAAAGAAATGGCCCAACCCACCCCCATACACATGTATATACATACGTCCACACACGGAAATATACATACCTACACAGCTTTCCATGGTTTACCCCAGATGCTTCACATGCCTTGATTCAATCCACTGACAGCACGTCAACCCCGGTATACCACATCACTCCAATTTACTCTATTCCTTGCCCTCCTTTCACCCTCCTGCATGTTCAGGCCCCGATCACACAAAATCTTTTTCACTCCATCTTTCCACCTCCAATTTGGTCTCCCTCTTCTCCTCGTTCCCCCCACCTCCGACACATATATCCTCTTGGTCAGTCTTTCCTCACTCATTCTCTCCATGTGCCCAAACCATTTCAAAATACCCTCTTCTGCTCTCTCAACCACACTCTTTTTATTTCCACACATCTCTCTTACCCTTAGGTTTCTTACTCGATCAAACCACCTCACACCACACATTGTCCTCAAACATCTCATTTCCAGCACATCCATCCTCCTGCGCACAACTCTATCCATAGCCCATGCCTCGCAACCATACAACATTGTTGGAACCACTATTCCTTCAAACATACCCATTTTTGCTTTCCGAGATAATGTTCTCGACTTCCACACATTCTTCAAGGCTCCCAGAATTTTCGGCCCCTCCCCCACCCTATGATCCACTTCCGCTTCCATGGTTCCATCCGCTGCCAGATCCACTCCCAGATATCTAAAACACTTCACTTCCTCCAGTTTTTCTCCATTCAAACTCACCTCCCAATTGACTTGACCCTCAACCCTACTGTACCTAATAACCTTGCTCTTATTCACATTTACTCTTAACTTTCTTCTTTCACACCCTTTACCAAACTCAGTCACCAGCTTCTGCAGTTTCTCACATGAATCAGCCACCAGTGCTGTATCATCAGCGAACAACAACTGACTGTATATCTATCTATATATATATATATATATATATATATATATATCTTTTTCTTTTTCTTTCAAACTATTCGCCATTTCCCGCGTTAGCGAGGTAGCTTTAAGAACAGAGGACTGGGCCTTTGAGGGAATATCCTCACCTGGCCCCCTTCTCTGTTCCTTCTTTTGGAAAATTAGAAAAAAAAAAAACGAGAGGGGAGGATTTCCAGCCCCACGCTCCCTCCCCTTTTAGTCGCCTTCTACGACACACAGGGAATACGTGGGAAGTATTCTTTCTCCCCAATCCCCAGGGATAATATATATATATATATATATATATATATATATATATATATAATTTGTTTATGGATGGGGTTGTTAGGGAGGTAAATGCAAGAGTTTTGGAAAGAGGGGGAAGTATGAAGTCTGTTGGGGATGAGTGAGCTTGGGAAGTGAGTCAGTTGTTGTTCGCTGGTGATACAGCGCTGGTGGCTGATTCATGTGAGAAACTGCAGAAGCTGGTGACTGAGTTTGGTAAAGTGTGTGAAAGAAGAAAGTTAAGAGTAAATGTGAATAAGAGCAAGGTTATTAGGTACAGTAGGGTTGAGGGTCAAGTCAATTGGGAGGTGAGTTTGAATGGAGAAAAACTGGAGGAAGTGAAGTGTTTTAGATATCTGGGAGTGGATCTGGCAGCGGATGGAACCAGGGAAGCAGAAGTGGATCATAGGGTGGGGGAGGGGGCGAAAATTCTGGGAGCCTTGAAGAATGTGTGGAAGTCGAGAACATTATCTCGGAAAGCAAAAATGGGTATGTTTGAAGGAATAGTGGTTCCAACAATGTTGTATGGTTGCGAGGCGTGGGCTATGGATAGAGTTGTGCGCAGGAGGATGGATGTGCTGGAAATGAGATGCTTGAGGACAATGTGTGGTGTGAGGTGGTTTGATCGAGTAAGTAACGTAAGGGTAAGAGAGATGTGTGGAAATCAAAAGAGCGTGGTTGAGAGAGCAGAAGAGGGTGTTTTGAAATGGTTTGGGCACATGGAGAGAATGAGTGAGGAAAGATTGACCAAGAGGATATATGTGTCGGAGGTGGAGGGAACGAGGAGAAGTGGGAGACCAAATTGGAGGTGGAAAGATGGAGTGAAAAAGATTTTTTGTGATCGGTGCCTGAACATGCAGGAGGGTGAAAGGAGGGCAAGGAATAGAGTGAATTGGATCGATGTGGTATACCGGGGTTGACGTGCTGTCAGTGGATTGAATCAGGGCATGTGAAGCGTCTGGGGTGAACCATGGAAAGCTGTGTAGGTATGTATATTTGCGTGTGTGGACATATGTATATACATGTGTATGGGGGTGGTTTGGGCCATTTCTTTCGTCTGTTTCCTTGCGCTACCTCGTAAACGCGGGAGACAGCGACAAAGCAAAAAAAAAAAAAAAAGATATATATATATATGTATATATATATATATATATATATATATATATATATGTGTGTGTGTGTGTGTGTGTGTGTGTGGTAATGAGTATGATTGAGAGGTGAAAAGTTTTTGTGGAAATGATTTGGACATATGAAAGAATGAGTGAGAAGAGCTTGACAGAGAATGGATCTGCATTGTAGGGTATAAGGAGAATGAGGAGACTAAATTGGAAACAGAAGGATGGAGTGTAAAAGACTTTGAGTGGTTGGGGCCTGAACACACTGGAGCGTTAGATTAAGATGTGCACGGGATAGAGTGAATTGGAGTGATAGTGGTGTACAGGGGGCAACACACTGTCAGTGGTTTGAATCGGTGCATATGAAGCAGCCATGGAAACCTTGGAAAAGTCTGTGGGGCCTGGCTTTGGATAGGGGGCTATGGTTTTGGAACATTACACGTAACAACTAGAGAGTGGATGCGAGGAAATGAGGCCTTATCTTTGTATGTTCTTGGCTCTACCTTGTTAATGTAGGAAATGGTGAACGAGTATGAAACAAAGAAAAAAGTGATTAACATTTTGTTGGCAATAAAATGAATAATGAAACATGCACGGGAGTAACTCATTTGACACTTGGGTCTTATTTTCAACTTTTTAGTGCATTGTGCTAAAACATCTACAAACCTTCTATGCATTTTATCAATGAAAGTATTTGACAAAAATATCTCTGAAGAGATTTTTTTTCATTCTTGTGTGAATATCTTTTTCATAGTAATGTTTAATACATTTTGTAAACAACTTGGAAAAGGTTGATTTAGAGGTTTGGAAAGGATTATTTTGGGACATTGAGGGTTTGATACTTATGGAATGCCTGAAATATAGAAGTCTCAGAGCGAAATATGGATTCTATGATAACAGTGAAAGAAAGAAATCTTAGAGACATTGGAGACAATAATGGTAATGTACACAGATTGATAAGATATTTAAAGGAAGGCAAAATGTGTAATTCTGCATGAACACTTTTAAGTTTTACCCATCTTTAATTTGCTAAAAAGCACTGAATAATGGTAATGTTCAAGCTGTTTACAAATTCTTCAAAATCATCCTGTCATTTCACAGAGTCAGACTTTTTCAGCTGCTTCAGAAGTTTCTTTTATGCTTTGGAGTCTACAACAGGGCTGGGTCACTGCAGACGAGAACTTATTTAACTTCCATGCCTCACTACCCCCAGAAAATTGAAGACTTTCATCTTGCTCTGAGACCTTTGATTTCACTTCCCTCACCACCCTATTCATGGATAGATCAACCCTTAACTCTTAAACATGTATATTTACACGTCAGGTTTTACACCTTTCTTTCATGGTTGATGGCCAAGCATGGTTTGTTGCCAAGGTGTCAATGCTTTTGAGAATTTCACTCTACCATCACACCGTCCAGCCATGCCAATAACAGCACATCCTCTTGAGTTATCTAAAAAGAAAATTAAGGAGTTTGTAGATAGATCTAGAGGGCCAGACAGAAGATCATTCTGAATTATTTGAGGAGAATCTGTTTTTTAATCATAATGAGGGCAGTTTTATGAACATTGATTTTGATGGTTCTAGCATTGAGAATTGACCAAGATGACAAGGTGATTCTAGCACAAGTGTAGGCAATACATAGTAAAAGGTGATTCTAGCACAAGTGTAGGCAGTATTGCCTGCACCTGCTTGGCCTCAACAACACTGCAGCTGGTTATTGTGCAAAATTTTGTAATTCTGCTGCTTTGAAAAGTTTATCGTTGATCACATCAGTAATATTAAGAAAAGATTTTTCTTTTTATTTTAGATAAAACACAGTGATAACCAGTAAAAAGATTTTCAGTGTAAGTAAAATGAATGTTAAAATATTCCAGGTGGCAATTTATGGGACATTTCTACCATGTTGTGCTAAAACATTTGTAAAACTTCTTCACATTATCAGAGTCATTGTAGTGGATCAAATAACTTTAGAAGTGATTATTTTCGCTGTTATAGAATTGTCCCTGAAATTATAGATTTTCTGTACAGTTTGAAAAGTTTGAAATTACAGGATGTAAAGGAAGCCAGACAAGAATTAAACGATCATGATATTACACTTCTTTCTTGCAGGTCCACATTCATTTGGAACTATTTGCCCTTCTTCCCTCAGATGGTGGAGATACTTGATAGCTGTGTTGCAGCTCCCCACCTAATTTTCACACACACACACACACACACATACACACACACACACAAATGCACATGTGCACAGAGGTCCACCCTTTTGTTGTAGCAAGGGTTAAAACCTTTGATATGGCCTGAATAGAATTTTTTATGTCATTGTGTTTACTTTATAAGCATGGCTTATTAGTATAGACATGTGGTTAAATTGATCAATCTTGTATCTTTTATTGTTCTCTTTGTAGACCTTATTTTGAAATCAACTATCCTTTTGTATTACATTTCTTCCTATATGTTTCATATGTGATAAAAACAAACAGGGTATAGAAATTCACCTATGCAGTTCTGTGTTTTATTCAATAACTATCCAGCCCTCCTTCTTCCAAATGTTTGCTTCAAATTGGTCTAGCATACTGGTGATGTGGTGGCAGATGAAGTGTGGCTTTTCCCGGAGCAATTTTCAGACATGCAGGTGTGCTCCTTGAGCTTCCAGGCCTCTCCCATGCTGGCTTACAGGTGTTGACCCTGTGGGCCCAAATGTTCTTTATTGAGTCCATATCAACAAACTTGCTTAGCCATTCCAGCAGTTCATGCTGGACTTGTTTAGCAAATCACTGCTGAGCGATCCTGGCCTGATGTACAAGGCACTGATCTTGCATGAATTGCACTGGCCAGGAGGGAAGGGATGGTCATGCTCCATCAAGGAGGAAAGAAAACCCTGTAGGAGTTCCATGTATTTGATGGCATTAAAGTGGCCCCCTGTCTGGACCATGTCTTCCATACAATGGAGACTTATCCACCCCCACACATTCCCAGTCTGGTGGCTGTACCTTGCCTTCTCATATATGTTTTTATCTGGCAAACTTGTGTGATGAAAAAAATTACTTTAGTTTAAATTCATTATGAGCTTTATAGAATAGAAATACTGACCTCTCTTGCATGAAGTCACATTTCGTCAGTCAGCTTGATGGACATGAAAAAGTAAAAGTAACTTGCAGAGAGTTGTTTTGTCTCCTGCTGTGTAGCCTGCTGTGTGCTGCAGTATAATATTAAAAGTATTTCATCCTTGAGAATCATTCATGATGAAAACCTTGCCTTAGCTTCCTTTGGTGTACTGCCATGCAAACTCAAGCATCCCTTCTCAGTGACGTGACACTCAGTGAGGAGCTCTTTGTCCACCAGGACTCGGTTGGTGCACCTGTCTCATGGAGGCAGTGCCTCACCATCCACTTATGCATTTTCAGCTGCAGGGTGTTGTGGATGACTATATGTCTTTTAATGGATTTGTCTTTGCTGCAGTGACTGTTGTCCTGTCTGCAGCTGGTGTCATGCAGTTGGGGGGTGTGCTGCTCAGCAGATGTGTCAACCTGACAGTTCCCTCACATCTGTGAAAAAATATGTGTGTGTGTTAAGTTCACCACCCCCAATTCAATTAACATTGAACACATAGACATAATATACACCAAAATATGTCATAAATTCAGTTTTAAGTATGTTTACCTGTAGATACATTTCAAGACAGTCTTGTCTTGAAATGGCCATGCAGATGGTTATGTCCTGAATGGAAAACATGTTTTCATGCATACTAATTATACATATTCATAGAGCTATCAAACTCAGTTGCCTATCCATGCTGTTTCTGGTGCTTGTGAGAAATACTGAGATGGCAGCATCATCACCACCACTATTTACAGTAAAATGGATTATTGTGAGATTTATCATACTTTCATGTTAAGTTCATATGTTTCAGGACACTTTCATGCTAAGTTCATATGTGATTCAGGACACAATATGGAGAATATTTAGAAAGCAGTGTCATTTTATCTTATCATTAGGTATAAACAAACAAACCTTCACTGCCCTTCTACCCACCCACCTAAGTGCAGCAGCCAGGCACAAACAACTAACCACTTATATGGCAATTTTGACCTCAGACACAGTATGTTTACCCCAACAAACTGTTCCATGTAAGTCAATCCACATCTAAACTTGAAGAAAAATGTGGATGCCATTTTGAGTTTCAAAGTGTACCCATAGCTACATATCAGGTCTTTCACAGCTGTCAAATGCAGTCTGAATATGGAAGGTTCTTGCCTTGGCCATTGTCAGTCTTACACCATTTGTGTAGACAAATTGGCTTAGTTAAGCTTTTTGACAAAAATGAGTAAAGTGTCTCTACGTCATCACCCAGTTGTACCTCAGAGGCATCATGATCAGGATCATCGAGTGTGTCCCACTCTTGTACACTGCCAAATTGGCTTCAGTTTCAGCATCAGTTGCAGCCCCCAACCTCTTTTCATGTATGATTGCAATGGGGAAACAAAACATTTTGGGAATCAAGAACATGAAAACATCATTTAGCAGCTTATTCTATAACCTTGACCCTGTACCAGCATAAAGAGGAATATAATGCATAATAATTATGTAGTAGTTAATGGATAGTAGACTAATGAATTAATGATATCAAGATCAAACCACTAGAGTTAAATGAAATGAGAAAAACAGCTACCACTACCGTGTATGTAATCATTCATCTGATTGAATGTAAACATGCACTGTGCTGCTTACAGAAGGCAGCCCTCCTAAACTTCTGGCCTGTATATTTCTATATGTGAATGTAAAACATGCTTATGAATATCATAGGATAATATAACATCTGTAACTTGCCAACAAATTGGTATCCTTGCTCAAACATGGTACACATGGACTCTGAAAGAAGAGACATAAGTGCAAAGACTGTAAACACACACACACACACACACACACACACACACACACACACACTTTCATGCCGTTTCACGTGTGGCGACAGGAATGGATGAAGGCAGCAAGTATAAATATATACGTGTGTATATTAAGAATATATGGTGTGGGAGGAAAGTTGTTAGAAGCAGTGAAAAGTTTTTATCGAGGATGTAAGGCATGTGTACGTGTAGGAAGAGAGGAAAGTGATTGGTTCTCAGTGAATGTAGGTTTGCGGCAGGGGTGTGTGATGTCTCCATGGTTGTTTAATTTGTTTATGGATGGGGTTGTTAGGGGAGGTAAATGCAAGAGTTTTGGAAAGAGGGGCAAGTATGAAGTCTGTTGGGGATGAGAGAGCTTGGGAAGTGAGTCAGTTGTTGTTCGCTGATGATACAGCGCTGGTGGCTGATTCATGTGAGAAACTGCAGAAGCTGGTGACTGAGTTTGGTAAAGTGTGTGGAAGAAGAAAGTTAAGAGTAAATGTGAATAAGAGCAAGGTTATTAGGTACAGTAGGGTTGAGGGTCAAGTCAATTGGGAGGTGAGTTTGAATGGAGAAAAACTGGAGGAAGTGAAGTGTTTTAGATATCTGGGAGTGGATCTGGCAGCGGATGGAACCATGGAAGCGGAAGTGGATCATAGGGTGGGGGAGGGGGCGAAAATCCTGGGGGCCTTGAAGAATGTGTGGAAGTCGAGAACATTATCTCGGAAAGCAAAAATGGGTATGTTTGAAGGAATAGTGGTTCCAACAATGTTGTATGGTTGCGAGGCGTGGGCTATGGATAGAGTTGTGCGCAGGAGGATGGATGTGCTGGAAATGAGATGTTTGAGGACAATGTGTGGTGTGAGGTGGTTTGATCGAGTGAGTAACGTAAGGGTAAGAGAGATGTGTGGAAATAAAAAGAGCGTGGTTGAGAGAGCAGAAGAGGGTGTTTTGAAGTGGTTTGGGCACATGGAGAGAATGAGTGAGGAAAGATTGACCAAGAGGATATATGTGTCGGAGGTGGAGGGAACGAGGAGAAGAGGGAGACCAAATTGGAGGTGGAAAGATGGAGTGAAAAAGATTTTGTGTGATCGGGGCCTGAACATGCAGGAGGGTGAAAGGAGGGCAAGGAATAGAGTGAATTGGAGCGATGTGGTATACCGGGGCTGACGTGCTGTCAGTGGATTGAATCAGGGCATGTGAAGCGTCTGGGGTAAACCATGGAAAGCTGTGTAGGTATGTATATTTGCGTGTGTGGACGTATGTATATACATGTGTATGGGGGGGGTTGGGCCATTTCTTTCGTCTGTTTCCTTGCACTACCTCGCAAACGCGGGAGACAGCGACAAAGTATAAAAAAAAGAAAAAAAAATATATATATATATATATATATATATATCTTTCTTTCTTTCTTTCTTTCAAACTATTCGTCATTTCCCGCATTAGCAAGGTAGCATTAAGAACAGAGGACTGTGCCTCTGAGGGAATATCCTCACCTGGCCCCCATCTCTGTTCCTTCTTTTGGAAAATTAAGAAAAAAAAAAAAAAGACACGCAGGGAATACGTGGGAAGTATTCTTTCTCCCCTCTCCCTATATATATATATATATATATATTGGTGCTAACAGACTCTATGTAATTAAGGTTACTTAACAAGTGGAAGGTCACCTTTGATAAAGTTGTACCATTAAGAGTACAGTTTTGTTAAAGAACTTATCACTCCAAATGAGTCTACATTTCCCTACAACTGGAAGTAGCACAGCCCTGTGGGATGCAGGAGACTTTAAAAAGAAGCCTTGGAAATTGGTCCTAGGGTAGTCATGTATGAAATGAATATCAATATAACACTTTATGACCTATGGTCCTGACTGGTGGACGTGGTAAGCTCTCCGAGTGCTGCAGGACTTCTGGGGCAGGAAGGTATGGTAAGATTCATTCTGTATATATGAAGAATTAACGAGGCAAAACAACAATCCATGCTAACACCAACCCTCCCATGAAGAGAATGAGTGAAGAAAGGTAAAAAAAGAGGATATATGTGTCAAAAAGGAGGGAACAAGAATGAGGAGACTAAATTGCAGATTGATGGATGGAGTGACATAGATTTTAGCAATTGGGTCCTGAATATGCAGGAGGGTGAAATGTTTGCATCAAATAGAGTGCATTGGAACAATGTGGTATACTGGGGTTGAAATGTTGTCAGTGGACTTAACCAGGGCATGTTAAACCTCCAGGGTAAACCATGAAAAAGTATGTTGGGCCTGGGGGTGGACAAGGAGCTGTGAGTTTTTGCTATTTTATCCAAGACAAGGTAGTGTCAAGAACAGATGACCAAGCCTAAGAAGAAAAATTCTCCATTGGCCCCTTACCTTCCTGCTCAAGGAGTCCCTTCTATGGGATTCATGCAGCACTCAGGAAGCCAGTCACATCCACTGGGCAGGACCACAGGTCAAGAAGTGTGGTGATGTATGTATGTTTGTGTATGGTGAATACAGGAAGTTAAGGACTAAATGTTCATTGATTTCACAATGAAAGCTACATCTTGGGGATGACAGGTCCTGTGATATTTTGAATCTGTGTTTGTTGTGCTGTGTTGATGAAATGTGGTGTACAGAATGCAGATGATAAAGCGTCACTTGTACATGCCTGGGGAGCGTAGTTTCACATGGGTGTTTGTCTGGCATGGTAGGATTTAGGAACAAGTTGAGAGTATGCTTGTTTAAAGTTTGTTGAGTCATTTATGTGTGTATAAGTAGAGTTAGTGCCACACTTGTTGGAAGAGTAGGAATCTATGAGAATAAGTTGCTTAAGTAGGAATTAGATGCATAACTTTTGTTTCTACTAAAGGGCTAACAGTTGGTTATCGTGTGGTTTGGGTAGGAGGTGGTTTAGGGATGTTATAAGTTAATGAATGCTGCGTATGTATATATTATGGATTTGTTGAAATGTATATGTATGTATATATGTGTGTATGGGTGTTTATATATATACATGTGTACTTTGGTGGATTGGGCCATTCCTTGTCTGTTTCATTGCGCTACCTCGCTGATGCAAGAGACGGCGATTAAGCACAATAAATATGAATGATATCTATATATGTTTATTTATTTATTATACTTTGTCGCTGTCTCCCGCGTTAGCGAGGTAGCGCAAGGAAACAGATGAAAGAATGGCCCAACCCACCCACATACACATGTATGTACATACACGTCCACACACGCACATATACATACCTATACATCTCACAGTATACATGTATATACACACACACACAGACATATACATATATACACATGTACATAATTCATACTGTCTGCCCTTATGCATTCCCGTCGCCACCCCACCACACATGAAATAACAACCCCCTCCCCCCGCATGTGCGTGAGGTAGCACTAGATAAAGGCAACAAAGGCCACACTCGTTCACACTCAGTCTCTAGCTGTCATGTATAATGCACTGAAACCACAGCTCCCTTTCCACATTCAGGCCCCACAAAACTTTCCATGGTTTACCCCAGACGCTTCACATGCCCTGGTTCAATCCATTGACAGCACGTCGACCCTGGTATACCACATCATTCCCATTCACTCTATTCCTTGCATGCCTTTCACCCTCCATGTTGAGGCCCTGATCACTCAAAATCTTTTTCACTGCATCTTTCCACCTGCAATTTGGTCTCCCACTTCTCCTCGTTCCCTCCACCTCTGACACATATATCTTCTTGTTCAATCTATATATCTTCTTGGTCAATCTTTCCTTACTCATTCTCTCCATGTGACCAAACCATTTCAAAACACCCTCTTCTGCTCTCTCAACCACACTCTTTTTATTACCACACATCTCTCTTACCTTTTCATTACTTACTCGATCAAACCACCTCACACACATATTGTTCTCAGACATATCATTTCCAGCACATCCACCCTCCTCCACACAACTCTATCCATAGCCCATGCCTCCCAACCATATAACATTGTTGGAACCACTATTCCTTCAAACATACCCATTTTTGCTTTCCGAGATAATGTTCTCGACTTCCACACATTTTTCAACGCTCCCAGAATTTTCGCCCCCTCCCCCACCCTATGATTCACTTCCACTTCCATGGTTCCATCTGCTGCCAAATCCACTCCCAGATATCTAAAACACTTCACTTCCTCCAGTTTTTCTCCATTCAACCTTACCTCCCAATTGACTTGACCCTCAACCCTGCTGTACCTAATGACCTTGCTCTTATTCACATTTACTCTCAACTTTCTTCTTTCACACACATTACCAAACTCAGTCGCCAGCTTCTGCAGTTTCTCTCACGAATCAGCCACCAGCGCTGTATCATCAGCGAACAACAACTGACTCAGTTCCCAAGCTCTCTCATCCACAACAGACTTCATACTTGCCCCTCTTTTCAAAACTCTTGCATTCACCTCCCTAACAACCCCATCCATAAACATATCATATTGCAAAACTTCTGGCATTTGATAGTATATCAGAAGATAGATACTTTGATACTGAATGTATCTCAAAGATTTAACTTATAGCATTCATGATTAAATCAGTAAATTCAACCTCAAAACATGGAGAGGTAAGAAGCAGCATACCATGAGGACAGTTAGTTAGGCCTCTATAGATGAACATTGAAAGTAGTAGTTGCTCACAGATGGCAGCACACACACACGTGTGGCAGGCTGTGCAAGGTTGCAGGTGAGTTCCTGAATGTCATAGATTTGTTGAATGCCATGAGGTCAATCTGACTGTTGATGTTGATTGTGTTAATTGTGAATTTAGGTATACTTGAATGTTGCAGCTAAAGGGTTAAGATTTAATCCATTGATTTTTAATGTGCTGTATAGAATACAGACTGCATGTGGCAATTGAGTGCAAGTGTGCTATGTATGGTAGGGTTTTAAAGAATTCTCTGTGTAGTAAGTAGGGGAGGGGGTGTGACAGAAAACAATAGTTGGCATCTTGCACAGTGTTTCCATATCCTTGTATGTATTTTCTCCATTCAGCTGGTCAGTACCCATCAAAATGTCAAGAGGATGTAAACAACTGCAGGATGCTGTCAGGGTAGCAGAGGAAAATCTGTTATTGTTTTTACTAGATAACCATAGACTCTGATAGTTTATGTTACTGCATTAGTTGTAGTATTTTTGTAGATTATCACACCCTGCATTTCTTATTGGTAAAGAAAATTTTGAAGAACATGATATATTTTTAAAGACCGATTGTGGTGTTGCTCTGGGTTTAAACTTTTTTCTGGGTATACCTTACAACAGAATCACTGACAATATATTGTAAACGTGTTTATGTCTCTAAAGCATGGAACGTACATCATTGGAAAACTTGTATTTTTTCCGCTTGTTAGTACTGATCAGAATGTAGAGGTGAAGTAAACGACAACAATGCACTTCCAGGGGAACAGAGGAAATCCCCAATTATTGTGTGATTTACAAGAAGCCAAAGACTCTGATATCTGTGGTTACAGCAGTGGTCATAATTTCCCCAAAGATGTTTTTTTCATTACCACTCAAAGTCCATTAATGGTTAGTTGTCCTGCAAGTGATACTCAATTCTCATGATTTTGAATGGTGAAAATTCATGGTCTTGCTAGTTAAGGGCAAAGAAAATTTTATGACTGTGTAAGACTGTGATTTTAATGCTCCTGCATGTGTAATTCCATGTTTGCAGGTGTACTGCAGACAGAGACCACTGAGAATACGTATTAATTTGTGTAAATATATATTCATGCTTATGAATAATGGAAAATGTATCACAGGAAAGTGGAAAATTATAACAGTTGCATTGTAAATTGTGTATATATTTATGGCGTAAGGAAGACCCACATCACAAACATTAGTAAAGGTTTCTGATATTGTCTTACAGTATATATTGTTCGTTTGGTAAGGTAAAAGATAGATATTTTTTGATTGAAATTTTTACATATACTGCATGAAATTATCTACTTTTACTGTACAAGAACAGAGTCATTCGTCTTTTACAGTACAAGAACATAGTACTCTTGTGTGGACCCATCTCTTGAACATTCTCTGCTATCATACAACTTCTTGATTTTATTTGATCTGTCTGCATTTACCATATCTTGTCATATTATTCCATTGAACTGCCACTTTTATTCTACCAAAGAAGTTTTTTTTTGCATTTATTTTAAACAAGTTTCTTGCTTACTTTCTATATCCTCAGATTGACCTATCCCTATATCTTTTGAAAAACTGAAAAACTGTTCAGTCTCTGTCGTTAATCTGGTTTAAAAACTGATAAACAAGGCTGTGGTTAAGTCACCCCACAAACGTCTTTCTTCCTTGATGCATAGATTTAAGACTTTTAGCATTTCCCTGTAGCTTAGCTGTATTATTTCTGGTACCACCTTTGTTGCCCTCCTCTTGACCCTTTCTGTTAGCTCTTTGTGCTGGTTGCTGATGCTACCTTCTCTATTGCTGGAAACTCCTGTGTGATCTTGATAAACATGCAGTGCTTGAAGAATCACTGTCCACAAGATCACTCTGCACACAACCCAATGAGATCATCATCCTTATGTGATTCAGGGTCATTTGTCACATCCTCTAAATCTACCTAAATGCTGCTCAGTTTCCTACATAGAAAACTCAAAATGTGCTGTCACTAGCATGGCTGGAGGATGATTGAATATGGGGAGAAATTATTGTGAACTACCACCCAAGCCATCACCATGGTGGATGGCCTTGAAAGAGACCTGGCAAACTCAGTGCACAAATATCTGCTTAGAGGAGTCACCCAGTTAGCATATGTGTTTAGAGGAATTAAGAGATTAAGAACATTAACCAAAGTTGAGTAGCACATTCTAGTTTTGGCCTTGTGTTTGGTGTGAATAGCTTGCTCAATATTTCTTCATGCATATTTTGTACAGTATTTGAATACTATTCAAATATTTGCCAGCTGAGAGTTTGTTTCCATTACTGTTCTTCTAATATGGGATTCTGGTGACAGTTTATGGACAATGACAACTCCCAAGTCCCTTTTACACATAAACTCGTGCAGCTTATTTCCTGCTTGATGATATTGATATTGAGGCTTTCTTACACTATCTCATTCTCATTACTTATAATTACTGAGGTTGAATTTTATTAACCATGTATCAGACTAACTTTAGTGTGTATGAGTCCCCTTGTGAGTTGATGCAATCCTCGTTTTTTTTTTTGTGTGTATGTGTATGTAAGATTACCTATTTGTACTGTATGGGTAAGGAGTTTTACACTCATGGGTCCCCATCTTTTAACCATCACTACTGTTATACAACTATTTTAAAACTTGTGTATGCTGTCTGCAGTTACTAAGTTCTCATTCAGTTTATTTTCTTTATCCACTATACTTATACTATGAAAGAATTGCTCTGCATCTTTTTTTTTTTTTTTGACAAATTTGATTTCATATTTGGGCCTGGTTGCTCTGTTATTCCATCTTTCAGTACCTCTGTTAGGCAAATATAAGGCCACTTGCCTTTCCCTGTATGTCAGGTTTGTTAATTCTGATACCATCTTGTTATCCCTTGGCTCTTTTATTTTAGTTGTTCATGTCTCTTCACTTGCTGTCACTAAACTTGAGAAACACTAGTTTTGGCCTTCTATGAAATGTGAATGGCTTGCCAAAGATTTCTGTTGGTAGATACTTGAATGTAGCTAAAATATTTACCAACATATAATTTGTTTTCTTTACTTTTCTCTGAAGAGAGGACTCTGGCATGAGGTTAAGAATGGTTTTGAATGCTGAGTCCCACTCATGTTTGGATTCCAGTAGCTCATTTTCTTGTAGGTGATATTCATACAGAGGCCATCTGCTATGAACCATTCTTTTTAGTGTACATTTGCTCAGGTTGAATTTCATCAGCTGTGTATTAGGCCAACTTTGTAATCTGTCTAGGTCCCCATGTAAGTTAATGCAATCCTCCTTGCCCACAACTTTCCTCATGATTGTTGGATCACCTGCAAACATATTCAGGTAGAAATCCATGCCATCTGGCAAGTCATTCACATTGATCAAGAAGAGTATTTTTCCCAGAACAAAACCATATGTCACTCCGCTGCTGACCTTAACCTATTGTGAGAAGGCTCCTGTGACATTCATCCTTTCTTTCCTTCCACAAAAGTGATCTTATGTTCATCAAAGGAGTCTCCCACTTATTCTTGCTAGATCAGCCTCTAGTGTGGTGTAGTATCAAATGCTTTCCGGCAGTCCAAATACAAATAATCCAACCGATGTTCTCTTTTGTCCAATACTAAGCTCACTCCCTCTGAGAAATCTAGGAGGTTCATCATGCATATCTTCCTTTCCCCAAAAGCTTTCCTCTTACAAAGGTAATTTCTTCTCTGCATTAAGTTAACATTCTTTCTAATTCTTTTCCTCATCCTCATAGACCACACTTGTCAATAAGACTGTTTTGTAGTTCATTGCCTCCTTCCACTTTCTTTGCTTATAGATGGTTTTAACATTTGTCCTTTTCCTCTTCCTGGGTACTTAGCCTTTCTCCAACAGCTTCCTGAACAGTATTTCAAAAAATTTATGAAGTGTACCTTCACACATCATCAGCACACATGGTGAAGTTTCATAAGGCCATGAACCTTGTATGTGTCAAGACCCTTCAGTATTTTGTTAGTTCCTTTATATATCTAAATGGTTTCTAAGACCTCTTCATTCCATTTCATCGTTGCTGGGGCTATAGAATCTTCCATTGTGAAAGCAAATTCGAACTGGTCATTATGTTCCTCTTATGTCCTTTTATCCTTCTCTTCAACTCTTCCCTCAGAATCCTTTACCATGATTAGCAGCTCTTTAGTTAACAGTTAACTCCTGATGAATGTATGGAAAAGTTCGGGAATTTCTGACTTGTCCATAAGATCCTTTTCAAAGTCTTCCTGTTCCTCCTTTCTTATCCTGTTATACGTGTTTCTTACACCTATAACTTATAAATGCTGGCTGGCATTTAAGCTATATTATCTTCATAGTACGTCTCAAAGCTCCCTTGCTTTTTGACATCTTTTACTGAACCATTCATCCTTTTTTTTTCTTAACCCTCCCTCTCTGTTTGAGGCTGAAGGTACCCACATTCTTCACTGACCCTTTCACTATGATGTTCAGGTTCCTAGCTGCCTAACTATGTAATTACTTATTTTTACTCTATAGGGAGGGAGTTTTACACTTTAGAACCCCATCTCTTGAACATCCTCTACTATCATACAGCTTCTTAAATGTATGTATGCTGTCTGCATAAACCATGTATTCAGTCATTTTGTTCCATTCTTTTACTATTATTTTTCACATATTTCTTGACAAGTTTCTTAATTAATTTCTTATGTCTCTTTATGTTCTATCCCCCTCATCTCTCAAAAAACTGTGTTCACTACATCATCAGTCTGTTTTAAAGATTTAAGTTTTGTAATGAGGTCCCCTTCACTCTTTCCTTTTCCATGATGGGCAAATATAAGACCTCTAGCCTTTTCCTCTAAATCAGCTTTCTTAATTCTAGTATCATCTTTGCTGCTCTTCTCTGGGCCTTCACTACTTAGTTTCTTGTGCTTTTTTGGTGCATTGACTTTGAAAAGCATATTCTAGTTATTTGGCCTTATGTATAATGAGGACAGCATGCTGAATATATCAATATCCATGAACTTGTTCCATTCTTTTACTATTATTTTTCACATATTTCTTGACAAGTTTCTTAATTAATTTTATCCCTGGGGATAGGGGAGAAAGAATACTTCCCACGTATTCCCTGCGTGTCGTAGAAGGCGACTAAAAGGGGAGGGAGCGGGTGGCTGGAAATCCTCCCCTCTCGTTTTTTTTTAATTTTCCAAAAGAAGGAACAGAGAAGGGGGCCAGGTGAGGATTTTCCCTCTAAGGCCCAGTCCTCTGTTCTTAATGCTACCTCGCAAATGCGGGAAATGGCGAATCGTATGAAAAAAAAAAAAAAAATGAATTGTTTGCAATTTAGATATTTGCTCGTAGAAAATTGGTCTCCTTAATTATTATTTTAAGCTAGGACTCTGACGATAGGTTAGGAAGTGTCCACTCTTAGGTGTGTGTGTGTGTGTGTCTCTCTCTCTCTCTCTCTCTCTCTCTCTCTCTCTCTCTCTCTCTCTCTCTCTCTCTCTCTCTCTCTCTCTCTCTCTCTCTCTCTCTCTCTCTCTCTCTCCCCCCCCCCCCCACGAGAGCTTAATTTGTGCCATATGATATTCATATGGAGGCCCACTTTCACTGTGACCCATCCCCATTACTTAACAATTGTGTAGGTTGAAGTTCATCAGCCATATATCAGTCTTTCAGGATCCACGTGTAAGTTAATGTAATCTTTCATGCTTTGCACTCTTGAATTTTGCATAATCAGCAAACATATTCATAGAGGCATCAATACCCCTTGACAGGTTGTTAACATAATTCAAGAAGATTAATGGTCCCTGAACAGAGTCCTGCAAAACACAAATGGGTGACCATATCCCATTTTTCGAAGGCTTCTCAGACATGGCCCTTGTGTTTTCTTCCATTAGAATAATAATATTCCTATTGAAAGGGGTCTCTTCATATATCTGCCAGGTGCTCTAGCTTCTTAATCAGCCTCCCATGTGGCACATTGTCAAATGCTTTCTGACTACAAATACAGACAGTCCAGCCAACCTTTTTATTTTCTAATAGTTAGCTCACTTTCATAGAAATCCAAGAGGTTTGTTGCACATGGCATTCTTTCCCTGAAACCCTGTTTTCTCTAATTATTTTTTCAGGCACCTTACAGACCACACTCATCAGGGAGACAGTTCTATAGTTCAATGCATCTTCTCGGTATCCTTTCTCATGCATAGGGATGATGTTTGTTATTGGCACTTTGCTTTTCTACAGTATTTCAAGAGGTGCGTCGTGTGTATCTGCACACATCTTCAGCATGTGAAATTTCATCAGGACCATGAGCCTTGTATGAGTCAAGACCTTTTAGCATTTTCATAATGTATTTTCAAGATATGTCACTGCTTTCTAAGACCCCTCACACCTTTACAATGGTGGTAGGACCACAGTGTCTTCCACTGTGAAGACATGTTTGAATTTTAAATTGAGCTCTTCACATATTCACATATTCTTCAGCTTTTCCTTCTGAATCCTTGAACCTAATTAGCTGCTTTTCAACTGACATTTACTGCTCTTGAATTTATGGAAAAGTTTTGGATTTTTTCCTACCTTGTCCCCATTATTATTTTCAGTGTCTTTGTTCTTCCTGTTTATCCTGCTATGCTTGTTCCTTGCTCACTTATATTGTACAGATGCTGGCTGAGTGGAGTGCCACCTGTATCTTTGTCTCAGCACAACCTCAAATCACCTATGCATTCCTTCCTCTTTCTAAGTGTTCTTCCCATATTTGAAGCTAGAGGCACACATATTTCTCCTCCTTCATTGTAAGTTTCACATAACCTTTCTGTATGGTCTACAAATATTGTCAGGTTCTTTGTGGTTTCCACTATTATATCTCCAGTGTAAATCTTCTCATATATGCTTTTTCAACTTTTTCATTGACCACATAATTGTACTTAAGCATTACATGATTTTTTTTTCAAAGGGGTGTATTTGATATTTTGGATATCCATGCTAGTATGTAAAGATGAGGTCTGGTAATCTTGGTCCATCAGTCCCTTGCATCATAGGGTCTTCACTGACATATTTGTACTGTATAGGAAATTTTCCTGTACACACTTTAAGAACTTGTGTCTCAGTGATTCTTTCTCACCATGAAGATAGTAATCCCTTTGCCCTTGTCCATATCCTTTTAATTTAAATCCCCCATTGTTATCACTGTAATTTCCCTTCTCTGAGAATAGCATGTTTTACTACCTCATTTACCTTTTCTGATTGTGTCTCAAGTGGTATTGTTGTACATTTGTTCTGGATTATTAGAATTCTTTAGAGTGTTATGTAGTAACAACACTAAGTACTTTTTACCCACAGTTACCCCTCCTATTATGTATTGTGTGAATGGGCCATAAACTATTGTTTCCTCATTTGTCTTTTTCTTCATCCTTTCTTTCATGCACCCCTCTGGACAGAAACGGGAGATCTTGTCTCTTTAGTAAGCTGTGTTTCCTCAACTCCAGTATCATATGGTCCCTTTTTCTTATAGCAATCCATCGATGAGGTTTTAACAATTTATTATTAATCCTACAGCAATTGCATACATAACGTTTTGTCTGAAATTATAATCACCAAGCATTTCTTGTCTTTCTTTAGTAATGGTGGTATATGTTTTGCCTCTTTTGACTCATTTGCTGCCAGTTTTTGTTTTTCTCTCTCTTCCCCACTTTTCCCGGTATGATGGATAATTTGCTGAAGTCAAGTTATTTTGAAGTGTCTTAACCTGTGTAATTACTTCTTTGTACTGTACAGAGGAGTTTTATGCTAGTAGGGTCCTATCTCTTGAATGTTGTCTCATACCAAACAACTTCTTGAATTTCTGTATGGTATATACATTAACCATGTCTTCACTGTTTTTATTTCATTCATTTTCCACTCATGGCATGAAAGTACTTCACATCTTTCTTAATACATTTCTTGCTTACTTTCATGTTATGTCATATGGTTTTTCTATCCCTGCATCTCAGGAAAGAACTTTCACTGTGCACTTCATCAGTCTTTTTTTTTTACTTAAATGCGATGAGTATACCGCTTACTCTTCTTTGCTCCAAGATGGGCATATTTAAGGCCTCTAGCCTTTCCTTGTAATTTAGCTGTCTTGTTTCTGGCACCATCTTTGTTGCTCTCCTCTGGACCATCGCTATTAACTCTCTGTGCTTCTTTAGGTTTTGTAACGAAACTTGAGAAACATTCTAGCTCTATTTTTATATATGATGTAAAAGGTCTCCTGAATTTCTCCTTATCCATGAACTGAATGCAGTTCTAATATTTGCTAACTGGTTCCTGAAGGTGGGACTCTAGCATCAAGTTAAGGATGGTTTCAACTTCCAAGTCTTTCTCGCACCTAAATTCCTGAATCTCATTTCCTGCTAGATGATGATCATATCAGGACCTTCTTTTGCTGTGATCCATCCTCATTTCTTGACATTTACTTAGCTTAACCTTGTATCTGGCCAACTTTAGTGTTTTATCACAGTCCCGTTGTAAGATGTTGCAGTATTCCCTGCTTTTCACTTCCCACAAGAACTTTGCATCATCTGCAGACATTCAGGTGGGAGTGTGTATTTTTTTTGGTACTGCTTGTGGTGGGAATTTTACATTGGTGGGCCCCATTACTGGAACATTCTGTGCTATCGTTTTATTTCTTAAATTTACAGTTGTTTTCTGCATTAAACATGTCTTCAGTTATTTTATTGCTTTCATTCGCAACTCTCATACCTTAAAGGTACTTCTTTACACTTTTTTTATTTTTGCATGATTTCAGAGTGTCTTATGGTTATCTTGTTCCTACATTTTTCAAAGATCTGACCACTATCACCGTCACATTTATTTTAAAGACTTAAAGGTTGTGATCAGGTTACTCCACATTCTTTTCTCTTCAAGATGTGGTGTAGCAATTAATGTTCCTGAATGTAATGCATTCATGGGCTGCATGGGTTGAGCGCATAGGTTCAAATCCTGGATGCAGTGGTAGCTTCATTGTCAATCCCCCTGTTCATCCATCCCTAGGGGCTGGTCAGTAAAATGGGTACCCGGCTTAGGCTAGGGTAAATATATATATGTATAAATGAATATTTTTATTTATTTTATTTTGCTTTGTCGCTGTCTCCCGCGTTAGCGAGGTAGCGCAAGGAAACAGACGAAAGAAATGGCCCAGCCCACCCCCATACACATGTATATACATACACATCCACACACACAAATATACATACCCATACATCTCATTGTACGCATATATATACACACACAGACACATACATATATACACATCCACACAATTCACACTGTCTGCCTTTATTCATTCCCATCGCCACCTCGCCACACATGGAATAACATCCCCCTCCCCCCTCATGTGTGCAAGGTAGCGCTAGGAAAAGACAACAAAGGCCCCATTCGTTCACACTCAGTCTCTCGCTGTCATGCAATAATGCCCGAAACCACAGCTCCCTTTCCACATCCAGGCCCCACAGAACTTTCCATGGTTTACCCCAGACGCTTCACATGCCCTGATTCAATCCAATGACAGCACGTCGACCCTTGTATACCACATCGATCCAATTCACTCTATTCCTTGCCCGCCTTTCACCCTCCTGCATGTTGAGGCCCCGTTCACTCAAAATCTTTTTCACTCCATCTTTCCACCTCCAATTTGGTCTCCCACTTCTCCTCGTTTCCTCCACCTCTGAAACATATATCCTCTTGGTCAATCTTTCCTCACTCATTCTCCCCAGAAACTTGCCATTCCTAAAACCTCAAAAAACAAAACTACAGCCCAATATCTGTATCCTGAATATCCGAACTCTTTAAAAAAGTGATTTGCAATAGAATATAACAGAGCCTCTTACTCTTATCCATACTGTGTGGTTTCTGACCCAACCACTTCACCACAATGCTAAAACTGACCTCTCTATCACATCCTAGATGGCTTCCTCTAACTACAGCTCACCCCTCCCAAACAGTACTAGTGGCAGTAGACTTCATCAAAGCATTTGACTCTGTCCCTCAAGACATCTGCACACGAAAGAAACGGGACATCACCCTTCATGACAATGATAAAAGTGGTTGGCCCATTTTATAGCTGGTCGCTATGACAGAGTCACTCAGTTGAATGACGTCTAAAACACCTAAACTATATAATGGAGTTCTGCAAGGAGCAATTTTTCTTATGTGACCTCACATTACCTCTAGCAAACCACAACATGAAGGTCTTTTCATGCCTAGAAGACCTCACAGTCACATCACGACACCCTCATACTGTGATAGCAACAACAAATTTGCAGCACTGCACTGCATATTTAGAACAATGGCTCACCCAGAACAGAATGTCTGCATCTCCACAAAAGTCTCCAATCACTCCTTTAACCCCAGGCATACATAAAACCCTGCTCGCACCCTCCATTTACCGTGAATGGATAGTCGCTCTTCTAGAGAAAATTACTGACCATTCCAGACACACATATGACTCACACATGACATTCACACAATACAAAAGCAACACACAAACTAAATGCCTTTAGAACACTTAAGTGGCTTAAGAACTTAACAAGAAAGTGAGTCCCATACCATCTTCTACAGACAATTAATTCACTCCTCAAAACCATGCCTCACCTGCCTGTTCTTGCACCCTCTCAAAGGTGAATATAAGTCACACAAAATAAGGCACTCACCAGAGAGCTGACCACCCCATATGCTTGATACTGAATCACTAAACAGGAATAAGGGGAAACTCCTTCAATGGATACAAGATTATCTCCTTGGGAGGGAACAAAGGAAACATGTCAGAGGCAATTTTTTAAATGGGTTGAGGTGACCAGCAATGTGGCACATGGTTCAGTTCTGGGACCATTACTCTTCCTTATGTACATATATGACTTGCCTGAAGGATTGGAATCCTACCTGAATAATATATATTTGCAGATGATGCAAAATTCATGATGGAAGTGAATAGGGAAGAGGATTACATCAGCTACAAGGGGACCTTAACAGACTCCAAAGTTGGTCTGAAATGGTTTTTGAAATAAAACCATAGCAAAAGTAAAGTAATGAGGATTGGATGAAATGAAAGCTGGCTTCAGTTTAATTATAGCCAAGCAGTAACTAAGCTTCAAGATTCTGTTTGTTAGAGGTATTTGGGAGTAAACCACCCCTAACCTGTTGCTATAGTCCCACATTAGAAGAATAGCTAAAGAAAGAAACCATTGGCAAATATCAGGATACCTTTCAATTATATGGATAAATGCTTAGCAATCTATTCATGTCCTTCATAAGGCCAAGACTAGAATATGCATCTAAGGTTTAGTCACCATAGTTAGAGAAGCACAAAATGACATCTATTAGAGAAGGTCTAGAGGAAGGCAACAAAGATGGTACCAGAAATATGAGAGCTGAGGAGTGGGGGGCTGGAAATCCTCCCCTCCATTTTTTTTTTAACTTCTCCAAAAGAAGGAACTAAGAAGGGGGCCAAGTGAGGATATTCCCTTAAAGGCTTAGTCCTCTGTTCTTAACCCTACCTTGCTAATGCGGGAAATGGTGAATATGTATAAAAAAAAAGTTATAGGGAATGGCTGGAGGCTTTAAATTTTCCCACTTTGGAAGAGAGTGAGGAGTGACCAGTTCACAGCCTTTAAGTTTTTAGAAAAGATTAACAAAGTGGACAGTGTTTTGAGATAAAGGGATATAGGAACCAGAGGGTATAACATGAAATTAAGTAGGGATCTTGTGAATAACTTTGTAACACTGTAAAGAGATTCTTTTATAGTATAAGAGTGGTGGATGATTGGAACAGAAAGACTGAGGACATAGTAAATGTAGACATCATATATAAATTCGAGAAGACATGTAATGGTAGAGACTTCAAGAGATGGGGCCCCACAAGTTTAAAAACAGGTAATTACACATAGATGATTACTCAGTTCTGTGCAGCAGCATAACTAACCACTGACTTCCAAATAGAAATTAAAAGCTTATCCTACCTCACACTTCAGCAATTTCTTCTCACAATTCCCCCCACCCCTTACAAATGCTACGGTGATAGTACACAAAAATGCGTAAATATTCCATTAAGCACTAAGAAACTGGTTATAATCAAGATGTAAGGGGACAACCGATTATGGTTGTTTAGTTTGAAGTCCTGTTGTCAGGAAGTACTTAAGAAAGCCAAGATATTTAAAAATGGGGTGGTATTCATTGGGGTATGCAGTGATGTGATAAAAGAACATTGGGAGAGCAGCAAAGAATTCAGTGACAAGACAGTGGATGGAGCAGATCTGCCAGCATTAATAGTGGGCAGGAGTGTCAGAAGTTACTATCAGACTGAAAGTAATATATTCCAGTGTTGATTCATTAGCAATTGATGGTAAAGAGCTGGAATTCATGGGTTGTGTAAGGTTAAATGCCCCTGATATTATTGTTGTCTTGGAAACAAAAGCTTACTAAAGAAATAAGATCTCACCTGTTTTGCTTCAAGTGGTACATGATTATAAGGAGGGAAAGAAAGGCAAAGGAGGAAGAGCATTGGCTCTCTTAATGAAAGAGGGCCTTAAGTTTCAAAAATTAGTGGAAGAAGGCCCCTACAGAAAATACTTGATGGGAAATGTAAATGTAGGTAATGATTGTATAGTGGTTTTAATATTATATAATTCTTTAAAAGATTGCTGCAGTCCACAACAGATATATAATGATAACAATGAAGGAACAATCAGGATGGTGCATGAAGCTGTAAAAGACTCATTTCTCAGAGATGGGAAAGTAATAATTGGTGATTTCAGTTACAAAGTGGTAGATTGGGGAAATTTGAATTCTCATGTTGGTAGGGAATCATGGAGACAAAAGGTTTTAGAGTATATATATAAAAGTTTCATATACCAGCATGTCAGTGAGCACACTTGGATGAAAGGGACTGATATACCAGGGACAAAGAAACTCTGAAAAGAATATTGTGGACAAGGCAGGGGAAATTTTAGAATTTTTCCTTTAATTTACTAGGAGTCATTCATCAGCTAAAGAGCAGCCGATCAGGCTGAGGGATTCAGAGGGAAGAATTATTGAGGGTGGTGTAAGGATATGTGAGGAATTGAATAGGTAATGTAAGGATATGTGAGGAATTGAATACCAGGTTGTTTTTTCTGTGGAAGACAGTATAGCCCCAACACCAGTAAGATGAAATTGAGAGGTTTTAGAAAACAATTATATGTTTAGAAAAGATGTATATTATACTTGATTGCCATTTCCCACATCATCGAGGTGGCTTTAGGAAACAGACGAAGAATGACCAATCCATTTATATACACATATTAACAGAATACTAAAAGGTTTCAAATTGTACAAGGCTCTTGTTTATATTTGAATTTCATTATATACGCTGAAAATGTCTGCAGATATATTAGATAAACCTCTTGAAATACTGTTCAGGATGTTGCTGGAGAGAGGCAGAGTGCAAAGGGAATGGAAAAGGGAAAATGTCTTACCTATTTATAAGAAAGGAGACTGGAAACAGGCACTGAACTACAGACCTGTATCACGTATAAATGTGGTCTGCAGTGTTCGGGAAATGATGATTAGAAAGTAAATAGGTGACTTTCTACTGAGGAGATTTTGCTTTGGTAAGAGACAGCATAGTTTTAGGGAAAGGAAGTTATGTTTAACAAATCTCATAGATTTCTATGAGTAAGAGTTCTATTTTGACAGTGATACAACTTTACCAAATGTGACACTTTCATGATGTAACCTCAGTCTGGTAAAGACCAGTAACACCGTTAAAGCATCTATCACTCCATCCTTCCATCTCCTTTTCCCTGTTCCTTCCACTTCTGACATCTATACTCTCTTAGTCATGCTTTCCTCATTCATCCTCTCCATATATCCAAACCATTTCAGCACACCCTCTTTAGCTTTCTCATATATTTATATTCCTCTTACTACCACACACCTTTCTTACCTGTCATTTCCTATTTGATCAACCCTGCTCGTGCCACATGCTGAGCTAGTACATGTAACTTCCAGCACATCCACCCACATTTTTGCCTAAGGGCCATGCCTCACATTCATACATCACTAATAGGACTAACATACCCTCAAATTTATCCAACTTTGCCTCCACAGACAGTGACCTCTCTTTCCACACTTTTCTCAACGAGCCCAGAACCTTTGTTCCCACAACTTTGTTATGGTTAACTTAGCATCTGTGGTTCCGTATTCATCTCTAGGTATCTCAAACACTCCACTTCTTCCAAGTTCTCTCCATTCAAACTAACATTACAGTTAATCTGTTCCTCTTAAATCTAATAACCCAGCTTTCAATCACATTTACTCTCAACTTTTTCCTCTGACGTGCTTTCCCAAGCTCAGACACCAGCTTTTGCAGCTTTTCTCTCTTATCTGCCACCAGTGCTGTATCATAAGCAAAAAACAACTGACTCACCTCCCAGGTCCCCCAACCTCCAACAGAATACATCCATAAACAAATTAAACAGCCATGGTTACATCACACACCCCTGATGCAGATCTATCCTCACCTGGATCCACTCACCTTTATGTCCTCTGACTCCACATGCTTTATTCTCTTAATAAAAACTCCCAAATAAATACTCCCAACTCTGCATCTAGAAGCTTTCCTTTGACACCATATATTTGCAACAGCTTCCATATAGCATTCCTGTCATATAATTGCCCTGGATCCCAAAGGCCAAATGCAGGTCCTGTTGTTTCTCTTGCTGGCAAACATTCCTCAAAGCAAACACCCGATCCATACATCCTCTGTTATTCCTGAAGCCAAAGTGTCCCGCCCCAATATGGGGCACTGTGCATGCCACCACCTTCTCAATCTCCACTCTCCCATGCAAATTACCAAGTGCACTCAGCAATCTTATATCTTGTTAATTTTGATATTTACATTTTTCCCCATTGCTTTTATACAGTGGCACTATACAGGCATTCTGCCATCCCTCTGGCATCATGTCATTAGCTATACAGACACTGAAATCCCAACCAACCAATCTACAACACAATCATCCTCTTACAAAATTTAGCTGAAAATCCATTCTCGCCAATTTACTACGCTCTATCTTTGGTAATTTTTTCACTGCACCACTTTCTGTGGCTCTCCCACTTGCATGCGTAACTCCACATCCAAAACATCCCGTATTTGCCATCCTATCATTGAACATATGTAATGATTATTTCTCCATCTCACCTAATTTCTGTATGTCATTGCTTCACTATTTCCCCATTCACTGATGTTCTCATTTGTTCTTTTGTAATTCTCACATAACCTACTTCCAAAAACTTTTCTAATCTTCCCTGAAGCTTGCCAATACCCACTATCTAACTCATTTGCCCCCTTTTTCAGCCCTTGTACTTTCCTCCTGCTGCTTTCTTGTGCCCATCTCCCAGTCACTTGCTTTCCTTCTCAGCAGTAATACTCATACACCCCTCTTGTTCTCTTTCACTAGAACCTTAACTTACTCGTTCCACCATGCACTATTCTTTCTCACCTGTCCACCTCTCACCTGCATGCCACGTGCTTTACTCATGCATGTAAACAGTGCTTTACTATTCCTTACCCACTCCCCTAGCTTCATTTGCTCTCACCTTTTACCATTCTACTCTTAATCTCTCTAAGTATATCTCCTCACAAGCCTCTTTACCAAGCTCACTCACTTTTACAATCTTATCCCACCCATATGATTTCCTCTTTTCCTAAAGCTTCAACAAACCCTCACCCTTTCCTCTATCAAGTAATGATCAGACAATCCTCTAGCTGCCCTTCTTAACAAATTCACATGCAAGAGTCTCTCCTTTGCATGCTCATCAGGTAGTACATAGTCCAATAATGTGCTCTTCCTATCCTTCCTACTCACCCTTCCATAGAAATGTATGTCCTTTTTTACCAGGTATTCTCAGTCATCAGTCCATTTCATCATAGTGTAATACAGAGTTAGGGACCATTGATTTCCTAAGAACACACCAAATATTGGACTCAACCATTTTGATGCATAATTAGATTTCAATCTGGTCCTTGAAAAAAGCAAGTGTCTAAAGGACCACCTCATTACATTTCCAGTATTGAAAGTTTATTTTTGGTATCCTAGCAATAACAGCCTTTGAAAAACCATATTATGTTGTGAGAACAATTATTTTGAGAGACAGAAAATATGACAAAAAGTGTTCTCTGGTAAATGGTATAGATAAAGACATAATCACTGTGAGTCACTAAGAGGCCCTAATCATACAGATATATCTTTTTATATGTTATATATGTCACAAGTGTAACTCACTTATACAGCAGTAACACCCCCTAAAAACAGAATTGATTATCATGTACACCACATGAACAGTGAAAGTGCACATCAGACAGCAACAGTGCATGTGAGGTAGTTGTTTCATGGTTCTTATTGTTACATTAAATGGAAGTGCCTTTTGATAGTCGTAGGGTATATCTGAATTTCGCAGTCATTTGTTGTGAGTGTTTGTTTGGATTGTTTGGATATGTACAGTTGATGCAGCATCCTCATAAATTCTGTTGAGAAACAAAGAAAACTTGATGATATAGTTGGAACTACTGTGCATCACAAATGGTTGGATCAATTATAGTTTTAAGACATTCAGCTTTTAATTGCCAAAAGTTGTTAATTGCATTTTTCATTTTCTTTTTTACAATTCTTTTTAAGTTTTTATCTATTGCATGAATTTAAAATTATCTGCATATTGAGAGAAATATTGGCGATAGAAGTCTTATCTCTTCAGTCATTAGCAATAGTGTTCTTTTAAAAACATATAACACAAGTTGGAGTGATACAGTAAATTGTATTGTCTTTTCAGGAGGACCATCCAATTGTTTTGAATTGATAATCGTCTGCATATTTGGAAAAATATGAACAATAGCTGGAGATGAAATCCTTACCCAGCTTTGTGTGAAAACTTTTAACTTCCAGTAGATTAAACAATGAATTGAATTGTATTTGTCATTTGTCTTTTCTCCACAGTTCTTTTTGGCAGATTTTTGATTTATACATGAATTGATAATTATCTACACAAAAACATGGAGGAAAATAAGTGAAATAAATGGAAGTTTAAAAGAGCTTTCATAATGATCATTATTTTGTATACAGTTGTCTTCAGAGGGTTCTTTCTTTATGTATGAATTGATAACCATCTACATATTTAGAAAAAATAAGAAAAAATAGCTAAAGGAGATGGAATTCATACCCTGTTCCCATTGGCTTCATCTGAAAACAGTCAACTCATAATTGATAAAATTATATGGAAAGCTGTACTTGTCATAAATTTTTCTACGTTTTTTGTACTTATTTTAATTTTCAGGCTTCATAGGATCTTGAAATAGGCCCAAAAACAATTCTTTGGGTGTTATTTATAGCTTAAAGGCAATTGATAAAAGATATCCAACTCACTTCTTCCTTGAATGTTTGCTAATTAGTTGCTGTTTTGTTTTCAAGGTATTTTAATGTGGGCAAAAGCATCTTTATGATCTAGGCACATATGTTAATTTGTAGATAATATAGACCATTTGTCATGTACTGTATACTTGTTAGCAAGAAGTGTACAATCTATAAATGAATAAGGTGGATATGTAGTTGATACAAGACTTGCTAACAGTGTAGACTGCATGCCTGATACTGTACTAAATTTTTGAATAATGCTGTGTCACTTTTCTTCAGGTTTTACACTAGCCATACCACTATCAATATTATGTCAAAGGTCGAGATATGTTCTTCCCTCCCCCACCGAAGTCATTTCTTGATGTGGTAGTTTTGATGCAAAAGTGGATAAACTGTATTGTAGCATAAGTCATGATATTTTTTCTCGACTGCTTTTTCACCTCAAGAAATGAATGGGAAACATATCTCACATCTTTGAAGTTTGAAATGTATGTTTGAGAACTTATTATATCTCTTTCAAATTCAAATGCATAAGAGTTTTGTTACATTAAGTAGCTTCTCTAGATTCTCATATTGAGTCAGACTTAAAAAGAAGTGGGAATTGAATATGAATCATTGTGCACACTCAGTAATTACAGGAAGTGAATGACTTCCCACATCATTATCTTAATGACAGCAGGATGGATGATTGGATGATTTGCTACCACCGAACAACAATGTAATGTCAGTACTTCCTTGCATACATAACTTTTGAGACACCTTTCTTCTACACATAGCCATTTGCTCTTCATTTATATATCTTGCCTCTCAGTAGTGCTCTATTGTATTCATGCTGTCTACATCCAATTTCCTGATGCTCACACTATCTCAATGGCCCATCTTTTACTAAAACAGCCATTCTCTTTGTAATACTGTATGTTGCTTGTAATTTCCTCATGCTACACTTCTACTTCCTGTATTCATTTCTACTCTTTTCTCCATTTCCTCCCTTCTGTCTTTCTTTGTAAGTAACAGATTTGATGCTAAATTGATAATGAAGCTTCCTAACAAGAAATGTTAAACATTAGCAATGAGCATAGCAGTCATAAGAATACTTAAAGTAACATACAGACCATCCAAAACTAGAAGCTCATTGTGATACTTGGGAAAATTGTGGAAATATCATGAAACATTGACTAACCAAAAATGACAGTGCTTTGGTCAGATTTCAATTTTGATTTTGTACAGTGGAAAAAATATGGAATGTAATATGAATGTAGCTTATGTGAGTCTTGCAACCTAACATAAAGTATACAAAAACCAACAAGAAATGATAATACAATTGATCTGATATTTACAAATAGCATAGCTTTGATTACAGACACTTGAGGTCACATAAATGAGTATCTCTGACCATATTATAACTGAAGGATTCACTGACTATAGTGTTTAAACGATGCAGGCAGACAGGATGAAATAAACTTCATCATCTATTGTTAAAGGTGAAATGAAATGTGAAAAACCATATAGATAAATTGCATTGGTTGGTCAGGCTGAACAGCATTAATCCAAAAATAAATATGGTAATCTTCTACCAAGGCATAAATGAAATAATGGTAAGGTTACTCCTAAGTAAAAACAAAATATAACATGAAGAAGATACTACGAGATAGAAAACAATGGGTGAATAGATGAAGAGAATGGAAGAAAAATTAAGATTTGCAACAAGCAAAAATAGTAATTAGAAGAAATAAGGACTGCAGATAAGGAAATAACGGGGTCTTATAGAAGAGAATGGAGACTAAATGCAAGTGCATGGACCAAAACTAGAGTCTTGTGTGCTTATATGAAGGGGAAAAACGAAAAGGCAGAGATTGGACCATTCAGAGAAGGTAACAATTATGCAAATGACCCCAAAAGAATATTTTGGATGTTGATTAACCAAAAGTTTTCAGTGTTTAGTACATGAAAGCATGAAGATATAGGTGATGAAATGCATCATGATTATGATGAGCTTGCCCTTACAGAGATGATAAACTCCTCTTGTCTCCTTTCCTTCTCTACTCTTCTCTTCTTTTCTCTTCTCTTCTCTTCTCTTCTCTTCTCTTTTCTCTTCTTTTCTCTTCTCTTCTCTTCTTTCTCTTCTCTTCTCTTCTCTTCTCTTCTCTTCTCTTCTCTTCTCTTCTCTTCTCTTCTCTTCTCTTCTTTCTCAATTAATGTCAGAAAGTTGGCTTGATGAAAAAGTTAAAGGTAAAGTAAACTTGTAACAATTTGAAACATTCAGAGCAGATACAACTAGTTTCAGACAAGGACGTGTAGTATGATATGTCCATAATAGGCTAGGAGAAAGCAGATAACGAAGACAAGTCACAGTGAATATGAACTGATTATTTTGAGTGTCCCATCGATAAACACAGTAAACCTTGTCATACAAACCTTCAAAAACAATACTAAATGACTTTAAAGTGATTTCCACAAAAGTTTAAGAAATTTTTAAGGGATTAGATAAACTTGACCTGATAATGATAGGGGCTGGTGACTTTGTCTTCCATTTCATTGATTGGCAGGAAAGATAAATAGATCATGAATGTAGATATAGTTACAAAGAAAAGAATGATAGGTCAGCAGATGAAAGATGACAGCCCCACAGCCTACTTTATTTATGTGATTAATTCAGCCTTGTGCAGATAAACCACACACCAAGAAGGAGCAATGCAATAGATCTTATATTTACAAATTTCATTGCACTGTTTCAGATATAGAAGTAAATACTTCATCTGTCAAATCATAGTATTATAGAAATCACTACAGCATGTAAAATGGAAATGAATGAATGTAAATATGATACAACAACAAAAAAAAAAGTAGGTTAAGAGATATAATTTTTAACATAGCAAATCAAACTGGAAAAAAGATCATTGAGAGGATTCTAAATACTAACTGGAATAAGATCTTTGTCGACAAAAACTTAGACACAAAAATATATTGTGAGAGTAGACCAAATGATTATTGAACAGTGAACAGGTACCAAAGAGAAAGAACACAGCTATATATATATATATATATATTCTTTCTTTCATACTATTCGCCATTTCCCGCATTAGCGAGGTAGCGTTGAGAACAGAGGACTAGGCCCTTGAGGGAATATCCTCACCTGGGCCCCTTCTCTGTTCCCTCTTTTGGAAAATTAAAAAAAAAAAAAAAAAAAAAAGTGAGAGGGGAGGATTTCCAGCCCCCCGCTCCCTCCCCTTTTAGTCGCCTTCTACGACATGCAGGGAATACGTGGGAAGTATTCTTTCTCCCCTATCCCCAGGGATAATATATATATATATATATATATATTTTTTTTTTTTTTTTTTTTTTTTTTTTTTTTTTTTTTTTATACTTTGTCGCTGTCTCCCGCGTTTGCGAGGTAGCGCAAGGAAACAGACGAAAGAAATGGCCCAACCCCCCCCCCCCCCATACACATGTACATACACACGTCCACACACGCAAATATACATACCTACACAGCTTTCCATGGTTCACCCCAGACGCTTCACATGCCTTGCTTCAATCCACTGACAGCACGTCAACCCCTGTATACCACATGACTCCACTTCACTCCATTTCTTGCCCTCCTTTCACCCTCCTGCACGTTCAGGCCCCGATCACACAAAATCTCCCTCACTCCATCCTTCCACCTCCAATCCGGTCTCCCTCCTCTCCTCGTTCCCTCCACCTCCGACACACATATCCTCCCGGTCAATCTCTCCTCACTCACTCCCTCCACGCGCCCAAACCACTTCAAAACACCCCCCTCCGCTCTCTCAACCACGCCCCCCCTATTTCCACACATCTCTCTCACCCTTACGTCACTCACTCGATCAAACCACCTCACACCACACATTGTCCTCAAACATCTCACCTCCAGCACATCCATCCTCCTGCGCACACCTCCATCGAGAACACTGTCTCGGAAAGCAAAGGTGGGTGTGTTTGAGGGAATAGTGGTTCCAACAATATATATATATATATATATATATATATATATATATATATATATATATATATATATATATATATATATATGGGGGCCAGGTGAGGATGTTCCCTCAGAGGCCCAGTCCTCTGTTCTTAACGCTACCTTGCTGATGCGGGAAATGGCGAATAGTTTGAAAAAAAAAAAAAAATATACATATATATATATATATATATATATATATATATATATATATATATATATATATATATATATATGCAAATATTTAGGGACAGAACACTATAGATGAACAAGAAAAGATAAGAGATGGAAGGAGCAAATGCAGATGTAGAAATAGTGAAATCCCTTAGATCAAAAACAATACAAAAAAGGTATACAGATCATGGAAAGGAATCCAGAGTTAGTGTTCATATACATGAACATGACAAAAGACAAGAAAATGAAAATTCTCCCTGAGATTGGACCCTTTATAGTGGAAGAAAAATATAAGATTACTTTAAAATAATTCCAGATGTTGATTGAACAATATAAATTGGCATATAGTGCAAAATATGAAGAGAAAGTAAAACATGAATTATTTAGTTAATATGATAATACTGCACTCATAGATATTCAGTACTGGAAGATGATATACCAAGAGCAATTGCTCAGTTCAAAGAAGATTCATCTCTAGGGTATTTTTCCAGAAGCCTAAAACAGCAATACCAGAACAAATGATGTTATTGAGGTTGACTCCATATGAAAGTAAAATTGTAGACATTCACAAAATTGGCATATGTAACACATACACAGAGAAGGATTAACCTAACACCTAAGCAATGTGGAACATTTAGCTTGACTTCACGTAAATGTCTTTAAAAAAGTGATAAAAGGATATTAAACCATCTAATCAAGAACAGCTACATTAAGGAAGTCCAGCATGGATTTGTACCAGGAAAAAGTATGCAAGTCCAATTATTAGCTCATTAGAATGACATGAATGTTTTATCCAAGGAAAAAGAATGGATACTAATTTCTTGACTTTGCAAAAGCATTTGACAAAGAAACCCACATACTTTTGCTAGAGGAAGTAGCTAGGCAAAATGCAGAGAATGAAATAAGAGATCGATTAAAGAGTTTCTAACTGACACAAAGTTCAAAATTATAGCAAACGAAACCATGTCTGAGAAGGAAGATGTTATATCAGGGGTACCACAGGCAATGGCAACCTCATTATTCTATGGTATTGATATCAAATATTGGGAATGAAGTAAAGGAAAGCATAGAAAGGCATTTTGCTGATGACACCAGAGTAAGAAAAATTACTGAACAGACTAATTAGGTGAGGATGCAAAAAGATTAAATACATTTATAGATGGGCAGAAGTGAATGTGATGAATTTGATGAAGATGAACTTGGAACATAAAAGAATGCACATGTACCATTTAAAAGCCCAGCATAGAAAGTAATAGAAATTGAGACAAATGTACAATATTTGTGTGCCATCATAAATGAGACTTGATTTCACAAAGTATATTAGAAGATGACACCATCAAGTGATGAGTGGTATGATTCTGAGAACTTTCACTACAAGAGATGCAAACCTGTTGATGAGAATGTTCAGTGTATATATAAGAAGCAAAGAAGTAAAGTGTGTGAAAGAAGAAAGCTGAGAGTAAATGTGAATAAGAGCAAGATTATTAGGTACAGTAGAGTTGAGGGACAAGTAAATTAGGAGGTAAGTTTGAATGGAGAAAAACTGGAGGAAGTGAAGTGCTTTAGATATCTGGGAGTGGATCTGGCAGCATATGGAATCATGGAAGCGGAAGTGAGTCACAGGGTGGGGGAGGGGGCAAAAGTTCTGGGGGCATTGAAGAATGTGTGGAAAGTGAGAACATTATCTCGGAAAGCAAAAATGGGTGTCTGAAGGAATAGTGGTTCCAACAATGTTATATGGTTGTGAGGCATGGGCTATAGATAGGGTTGTGCAGGGGAGGGTGTATGTGTTAGAAATGAGATGTTTGAGGACAATATGGGGTGTGAGGTAGTTTGATCTAGTAAGTAATGAAAGGGTAAGAGAGATGTGTGGTAATAAAAAGAGTGTGGTTGAGAGAGCAGAAGAGGGTGTATGGGCAACTATAAAGATGTAGAAAGAGGAAGAGAAAGATATATAATCTACGCATGGCAACAAATTAAAGATATAGATGTGTTAAACGTGAAAGGATGTCAACAAGGAAGGTGCAGAGTTATTAAGTCCTCAAGAATCCCATGGTGCCATGGAATGTACTGAATAGAATTCAGGCAACCAGGAAGCTAGAACATTTTTTCAGTTTATACTGCCAAGAGAAATAAATGTGCGTGGAACAACTACAGAAGCATTTGAAAGAATACTTGACATGTAGTTGAAATTAGTGCCATGTGAACCAAAAATAGATAATTATGTAATGCAGGTGGCAGCTGAAAACAGTAGTAGTCTTATTGAAGCAAGAAATGTGGTGAGTGCATTGTACTGGCCCTACCATTATGGCTAAATCTCATCTTAGGTACTCAGAGTTGGATAGGTTGATACACTTGTATAAAAAAAGAATGCCAACCATTCTGGTGTTAAAACCAGTGTTTCACTAACATAGCAGTATGGGTTACATATTTCTTAAGAAACCTTGCTTATTTTTATGGCACATTTATTTTCCTTTTAACTTAAGACTCTCAATTTACTTCCCTTTCAGATTTCCTTCTTAATAGATTTACATGAGATTTCCTTCTTAATAGACTTACATGATTCCTGTTGAAATTACTGCTCAGAAACACAATTCAAGTTTATATGACTTTTCCCTGTCCAGTTCATTGAATGTTTGTTGGTCAGATTCCATTGTTGGAAAGCTAATTTGCTTGTGTATTTATAGCTATTCTTTCTGAAACTCCCAAATTCCAATTCCATTGTATGTAACTACTTGGTTGATTTTGCTGTTATTACTGTATTCATCATTGTTAGACAACATTCTTCACTCCTGATTCCTTTCATAACCTGGGTTGGCAACTCATATGTCTGTATACAGTATTGAATAACCATGGCAACGCATGGCATTGTTATACTATTCTTGCTTTTAACGAATTTCACTGCAAATACTTCCAGTAACAGTTGGGATTTGATTGAATTTTGCTTTCAATTGTATACTTTGTGTACTGGTATGAATGAAGTTTGATAATGAGCATTTACATAAATGTTGTCACCTCATTAATACAAAATGATTTTTCTCCCAGCAGTCGTGGTGGTGGTCGACGAAGACGATATGAAGGAGAGGAATATGGGCCAAGAGTAAAGCGTTTGAGAGGGCCTCCCAACTTCAGAGGCAGAACTGACAAGCCAGGTAGAAATAAAAAAAAGTGGTGTTTCTTATTTACAAGTGCACCAGCATAAATCTTAGTCTTTTTAAAACTTCTGTTATTTATTTATTTATTATACTTTGTCGCTGTCTTCCACGTTAGCGAGGTAGTGCAAGGAAACAGACGAAAGAATGGCCCAACCCACCCACATACACATGTTTATACATACACGTCCACACACGCACATATACATACCTATACATTTCAACATATACATATACATACACACACAGACATATACATATATACACATGTACATAATTCATACTTGCTGCCTTTATTCATCCCGTTGCCACCCTGCCACACATGAAATGACGACCCCCTCCCCCGCATGAGCACAAGGTAGCGCTAGGAAAAGGCAACAAAAGCCACATTCGTTCACCCTCAGTCTCTAGCTGTCATGTATAATGCACTGAAACCACAGCTCCTTTTCCACAACCAGGCCCCACAAAACTTTCCATGGTTTACCCCAGATGCTTCACATGCCCTGGTTCAATCCATTGACAGCACGTCGACCCCGGTATACCACATCGTTCCAATTCACTCTATTCCTTGCTTGCCTTTCACCCTTCTGCATGTTCAGGCTCCGATCACTCAAAATCTTTTTCACTCCATCCTTCCACCTCCAGTTTGGTCTCCTACTTCTCATTCCCTCCACCTCTGACACATATATCCTCTCTGTCAGTCTTTCCTTACTCATTCTATCCATGTGACCAAAGCATTTCAATACACCCTCTTCTGCTCTCTCAACCACACTCTTTTTATTACTACATATCTCTCTTACCCTATTATTACTTACTCGATCAAACCACCTCACACCACATATTGTCCTCAAACATCTCATTTCCAACACATCCACCCTCCTCTGCACAACCCTATCTATATAGCCCATGCCTTGCAACCATATATCATTGTTGGAACCACTATTCCTTCAAACATACCCATTTTTGCTTCCAATAATGTTCACTATATTTCGTGTGATTAGTTGAACCTCGAGTGAATGAGAGTTCGTGAAGTTGACAGAGAGCTAGAATTCTGGGTATTATTGTATTTCATAAGATATCTTGCTTCTATGACCATCTTCAAATCCTGTAGTCATCGGTGAGGGATGTGAAGACAGATCCAATGCTGAAAAGTTTCAGGCCCAGCTAATGTACTAAAGATATGATCTGCTATAAAAAAGTAAACTGCTCATGGACAGAGGTCTTTCAGGCAAGGATACTAGAGAACTGATTTTTATTTACATATTGTGGGGATATTTTTTGTATGAGTTTGGTATGAATGGAGATGTTTGTCTTATTTGACAGATCAGATTACCGCATATAATGAGAAATGAAGAGGCACTTACATTAGTATCGATTTTCTTGTGCACTTTGATATTTAGGATACATGAGGGTATGTGTGTGAGGTGAGAATCAGTATGCAAGTGATCTGATAATGATTTGCCCCAAAGTTTAACTTATTTCTCATGAGCATTTCTCTTGAGCAGAAAGTGACACTCTCTTGGGATTGATATGTCCACTGTCCTCATTTGAGTTGCTTGACTTATTATTGGGCATGTACCCTGCCCATAACATCTACATACCTTAGAGCTGAGTTTATAAAACCCTTCCATTTGTTTGTTCCTTCATACTTGTATTGTCTTCATATATACCTCCTCCTATATTTTTTATTCTGTAATGTATCACCATGGATTCATTAGGTGCTATAGCAACTCCCAGGTTTCTAGAATACTCCATTTCCTCAAAATTCTCTCCATTCAAACCCACTCCAGATAACATGTCTCTCTTCACTGTTAAACCTGTAACCTTGCTTTTATTCACCTTTACTCTGAACATTATCCTTTCACATGCTATTAAGCTCAGACACGAGCTTTTGCAGTTTTTCACATGAATCTCCTACCAACTGACTCACCTCCAAGGCCTCACCACCCCAAAGACACTGCATACCTACTTCTCTCTCCAAGACCCTTACAATCTTCTCCCTCACCACTCTACCCATTAACAAAATTAAACACCTTGATGATAGCACACACCCCTGCTGCAGACCCACCCTCCTCTCTTCTCACTCATACAAATGCTTTACCTTTTTTTTTATAAAGATGCTTCTATGCTTCTAGCAGCTCTCTTGCCACGCCTTTGACAACGCATCTTTATCATCTCTGTTACATCTTTCTCTAGATTCATGAATGTCACGTACAAGTCTGTTCTTTAAAGCAGACACATGATCCACATATTGTCCACCACTTCTGAAGCTTTATTGTTTCTCTCCTGTCTATTGCTTTGTGCATTCCACTTGTCTCTCAATCACCACTTTTCCATACAGCAAGGAACATCATACAAGATACATTGTGGTGTTTGCTCTGCACTGTTTTCTAATTGCATTTTAGGTTGTATATTTGTTTTGAGTGGTATTAGTACATTTTGTCTTAAATGTATTCCAAACTTTCATAAAAAAGGAAGGATGTAGTTTATTGGTATTTGCTATAGTTAAAGGCGATAAAGTATGTAAGTGATTTTGAATGTAAAGGGAATTTTGATGTGTGGTTCCAAAGTGGTGGTTCAACTTTTGGGTACACCTTAGAATAGAGGTCCAAGATTTTTCGCATGAAATATGTCTTAAACTCATCCTACAGCTTAGAATAGTGGGCATCTTATACTTGAGTGACTGCAGGGTATGTTGAAATGGTTTGGGCACATGGAGAGAATGAGTGAGGAAAGATTGACCAAGAGGATATATGTGTCGGAGGTGGAGGGAACGAGGAGAAGAGGGAGACCAAATTGGAGGTGGAAAGATGGAGTGAAAAAGATTTTGTGTGATCGGGGCCTGAACATGCAGGAGGGTGAAAGGAGGGCAAGGAATAGAGTGAATTGGAGCGATGTGGTATACAGGGTTTGACGTGCTGTCAGTGGATTGAATCAAGGCATGTGAAGCGTCTGGGGTAAACCATGGAAAGCTGCGTAGGTATGTATATTTGCGTGTGTGGACGTGTGTATGTACATGTGTATGGGGGGGGGGGTTGGGCCATTTCTTTCGTCTGTTTCCTTGCGCTACCTCGCAAACGCGGGAGACAGCGACAAAGTATAAAAAAAAAAAAAAAAAAATAATGACTCTAGCTCTGGTGACTTTACTGGTAGTGCAAGGTAATTATTTCTCATTCAGCATGGTAAGGGAATGATTTACAGACATGAATCTGTAAAACAGGTAATTTACTGCTTGAAATAGTGTGATCAGTAAAGGATGATGCTGGTATTACTTTAGTATTTATTTTACATGGTATTACAGAAAATCATATGTAAATGAATACATAAGAAAATATGAATGACCCAAATAATGTCACAAGTTGAAATTGTGTGTGAATGTTGACTGGCCAATTACTTATAGCCATTGCACCCTGGATTAACCTAGAGGATGATGGCTGGCCCCTTCCCAGAGCCCCAAGGCATCAATTAGGTCATGACAGTCTCTTCTGCCATAGCTCATGAATTTGGGGTGTACCAGCCTCAGATGGTGCTCATTTTTTTTGTTTATTACTTGTATTATATTTTGTCACAGGCAACTAGATAAGATGAGTTTGCAAACAGTTGAGCATATTTTCAGCAGCCGCATACACCAGAGAACGTGCCAGGGAGAGATCACCTGTTTATCGCGCTGTGCCACGACGAGAAGGGTCCTCATATAACGGCACAAGCAGTCATAAATTGGTGAGTATGTTGTTAATGGAATCAAGGCAACATTTGTGACAAATTGAGCTTTATAAAAAAAAAAACTCATCATATTATGAGATTGACAGGTATATTAAGTGAACAGTAAGTTGCACTCTAGATTTCTTGAGAGTATGTATGGCTGATTTATACCTTATGATACAACCATAAATATTCAAGTACTGTTTTTTTTAATCGGAACAAAGAACTCTTTAAAAAGAAACTGATGTTTGATGAAACTGATGTTTGATGCTATAGAATCTCATTCATGTTAACTAAGTAAATTTCAAGAAATGATGTTGAGTCCATAAAACCTTGAGCATTTTGTAGATCAGGTTCATTTCAGACCATTGCATGCACTTGGCAAATTATATCAGGCACATGCAGTTTCAGAACATCATGTGGAGCAGGTGGATCATATCTTCTTCAGTTGTATTTGTATCATGTTAGTATTAAACTAGGGAAGAAACTTTGAACAAAAAATGCTTTTACACACACACACACACACACACACACACACACACACACACACACACACACACACACACACACACACAACCACACACACACATTCCATGGTCTTTTTTACATTACACACAGTGTTTATACTGGTCTGCAAAAGTCTGGATATCTGATTTTTACATGGTGAAAATTCAGGCTTGTGAAATATGGAGAGGTTTGAGATATGCTCTTTGATCTGAATTCCATCTTGAGGGACTGAAAAGATACTCCAAAAGGTAACTATTCTCTTGAATTTATCCCTTTACCCTTAAGGCATCCTTCTGATTAATCATTTTTATGTACGTTAATGCTATGATTGAAAATTGTAGTTCTTCAGGATTCTAAATTTTTATATTCTGAATCTGAGTCAGCATTTCTGAAAGACTGGATTCAGAAAATCATCTCAGAGGCAATGAAAAGTCTGCATAATGTCTGAATAAACTCTAGTTAGTGTAAAATCCTTGGTATCATGTCTTAGCCCTATAAGCATGAATTAATGATGCTCCAGTACTGTATGTTGGGAATTCTTATTTAGGTGAAAATTTTAGTAATAACTTTGAGCCATTCCATAAAGCAGTGTTAGGACTCTTCATTACAGACGTATCAAGACTTCATGCGGGAGATGCGAGACTTCCACTCCCGTGCACCAAGCAATTTACCCCCTATGGCCTTCCCTCCACCAGTAAGTACATTATTCTGGTCATAACATTTTGCTGAGGGAACGTATGCTAACATGTTGTAGACCAGGACTTCCTAATATGGGGTCTCCGTGAGGGGTAGTAATATTAGCTTGTTGATTTTGCACAGCATGATACATTACATTGACTTCATAAAAACTTCTGAGTTTCTTGCACCACTGTGAAAGATGACTTGAAATAGATTGGTTTTGGTATCCTGCCATGGTTTATAATTTATAGTCTTAGTAAATTGTAGTTGTTGATTTTTTTGAGCTGCATTAAAAACTTCATTACACACACACACACACACACACACACACACACACACACACACACACACACACACACACACACACCAAAATCGATGTATACAAATGATGATGAATATGATGAAGGTGGATTAGTGTAAACATTAAATATAGCTGGAATTTTTGGGTAGTGTTAGGGAAAATGCATCTGATATTGTTGGAGATATGGAAACAAAGCTTACTAAAGAGAGAAATTCCCGTTTATTCTGGCCAGAGGGGTACATGATTATAGTGAGGGAAAGACAGGGCAAAGGAAGGGAAGGATTGGTCTTGTAAACCCTTAATGTTTCCATATGGATATTTTCCCAAACTGAGCAATGCCTCTGGATGGATATGTATGCATTTAGTTTAACGCTTAAGTTTTATTGCCACAAGATGAGCCAAGATGATGGTTGGGGTGGCACTATGCAATCGTTTCTTCTTTCCACAGTCGGTCGTCCTTCAGCTATGCCAGAGAGCACATTTTCTTTAGTTTTTTATGGAGGAAATTGAGTGGCTTTTAGAGAAACTTAGAGGGCATGGTAGATGATCCTGTATTGTTTAATGACGATCTGTCTGAAGATTGTTTGGAGAGTGATTTTTAAGGACATTGACTTCTTGCATTGAAAGTTGACTAAGTTAAGGCAGCAGAAGGGTTTGTATCAAAAGTTGAAATAGTATTGTTAGTGTCCATGTTAACTTGAAAGCACTGTGTCTGACTGTTGATGCTGGTAATTTTACAGACTTGCATAGTTTAGCTGTTATGAAAAAAATTGTGTATCACATTGATTTTAGCATGAAAAGATTTATTATGTAAATTGAAGCATGACAGTAATCAGTAATAAGTCTTTTTTTTATGTATAATTAACTATAACATGTGCAGTCACAACTCAGTTAACACTCAGCCCTTACTTCCATAATTTTTATATAATTTTGCTGACTTCTCCACATTATGAGAGTGAAAGCACTGGACAAATGATACTTCTTCAGAGATTTATTTTTCATTGTAATTTATTGAAACTGTAAAGTTAAAATATATTTTTATAGAACTTGAAAAAAGAGAATTAGGATTAGAAAGGAAAATTTTGTGAGATGTTTGAGGGTTACTTAATGACTGTTATAAATTTTAGGAAATAGAGGAAGATGGCCCATTCAGACAGTGAATATGGGAATTGTAAAAGCAGGAAAGAAATGCATATTGATGTTGACAAACATAATCTTCCAAAGAACAGTGATCCTGAGCAAATATACATTGATAAGATAGGAACAATCTGGATGGTACTGGAAGCAGTAGAGCATGCATTTCTCTAAGATGGTAGAAATAGTGGAAATGGCAATCTCACTTCTGAAGAAATGACTTAGAAAAATTTAGATCATGGTGACAGGGAGTCATAGAGGCAAATTCTTAGAGTGTACATACGAACATTTTCTCTTCCAACATGTCAATTAACATACTAGATGAGAGGGACTGATACACCATTGCTGGTAGACCTTATCTTCACACATCCTAGCATGGATATTGAGAATATTATGTATTATGTTAAACACTAACTAGAAAAATTGATAATCTAATGCTCAAGTTTGACTGTGTAAAAAAATGAGAAAGTTAAAGAGTAGAGGCTAGACAAGACCTAAAGAGGAGATAGAAACCTGGAAACTATCCAGACTTAAATGATTTTTATGGTAACACAGATTGGGAAGTTGAGTTCAATAGCAAGGAACCAGGACATTATTGTGAGAGGTTCTGTGAAATGTACAGTGAACCAGTAGGATCATGGATACCTCTAACCTTAAATATAGAGAGAAAGTTGAGAAAGAGGGAAGAATGGCTTAATGAAGATGTCTAAAGGAAAGGTGCTTTGGGATATAAGTGGTTAAGAAATAGGCAGCACTCCAGTCAACCAGTATTTGCAAGAAAAGAGAGAGAAAGGAATGTGTATAGCAGGATAAGAAAGGAGGAGCAAAGAATCTTTGAAAAGAATACTGTGGATGAGGCAGAAGAATATCCAAAACTTTACCATAAATTCATAAAGAAAAGATTGTCAAATAATGGACAGCTTGACTGACATAGAGACACTATTTTTCTAGATTTTGAGAAAGCTTGAGACGTAGTAAATTGCAGAGTATTGGTAGAGAAACTAGCAAGACAAATGAGTAAAAGTACATAAATTAGGAAAACAGATCAAAGAGTTTCTGCCTAATAGAAAATTGAAAGTAGTGGCAAACGGATGTCCGTGGTGTCTCTGTTAACGTTTCTGATCATGGTGCATTAATGGGCAGCCCAGGATCAAGTGCATAGGTTTGAATCCTGGTTGTGGCAGTCTGTCCCCAGTCAGCCCAGCTGTTCATCCATCCCTGCATATTGCTCAATAAAATGGGTACCTAGCTCAGGCTAGGGTATATATATAGGTGCTGTCGATGGACTGAACCAATGAATAGTGGGGCCTGGATGTGGATTGGGAGCTGTGGTTTTGGTGCATTACACACGATAGCTAGGGAGTGAGTGTGAATGGATGTGGCCTTTTTTGTCTTTTCCTGGCGCTACTTTGCTGAAGCAGGGGGTAGTGATGCTGTTTCCTTTGGGGTGGGGTAGCTCCAGGAATGGGTGAAGGCAAGCAAATATGAATATGAATGTTTATATATGTATGTGTGTGTGTGTGTGTGTGTGTGTGTATGTATATGTATATATATATGTATGTGTGTGTATGTTGATATGTATATGTACATGTGCATGTATGGGCGTTTCTGTTTATATTTTTGTGTATACGAGTGGTTGGGCCATTCATTGTTTGTTTCCTTGCGCTACCTCACTTTATGCGGAAAACTGTGATTAAGTATAATAAATATAGATATTCATGTTTATTTATTTTACTTAATTGCTGTTTCCCGCGACAGCCAGGTAGCGCAAGGAAACAAACGAAGAATGGCCCAACCATTCTATACACACACATATACATAAATGCACTTACATGCATATATACATACATCCACATTTCAACGTACACTTCAATGTATACACACATATACATACACAGACATATACATGTATACACATGTACATATTCATACATGCTGCCTTCATCCATTTCCATCACCACCCTGCCACACATGAAATGGAACACACACACACATCCACCAAGGTAGCACCAGGATAAGACAAAAACACCGCATTGGTTTACCCCAGACGCTTCACATGCCTTGATTCAATCCACTGACAGCACGTCAACCCCGGTATACCACATCGCTCCAATTCACTCTATTCTTTGCCCTCCTTTCACCCTCCTGCATGTTCAGGCCCCGGTCACACAAAATCTTTTTCACTCCATCTTTCCACCTCCAATTTGGTCTCCCTCTTCTCCTCGTTCCCTCCACCTCCGACACATATATCCTCTTGGTCAATCTTTCCTCACTCATTCTCTCCATGTGACCAAACCATTTCAAAACACCCTCTTCTGCTCTCTCAACCACGCTCTTTTTATTTCCACACAACTCTCTTACCCTTACGTTACTTACTCGATCAAACCACCTCACACCACACATTGTCCTCAAACATCTCATTTCCAACACATCCATCCTCCTGCGCACAACTCTATCCATAGTCCATGCCTCGCAACCATACAACATTGTTGGAACCACTATTCCTTCAAACATACCCATTTTTGCTCCGAGATAATACTCTCGCCTTCCACGCATTCTTCAATGCTCCCAGAACCTTTGCCCCCTCCCCCACCCTGTGACTCACTTCCGCTTCCATGGTTCCATCCGCTGCCAAATCCACTCCCAGATATCTAAAACACTTCACTTCCTCCAGTTTTTCTCCATTCAAACTCACCTGCCAGTTTACTTGTCCCTCAACCCTACTGAACCTAATAACCTTACTCTTATTCACATTTACTCTCAGCTTTCTTCTTTCATACATTTTACCAAACTCAGTCACCATCTTCTGCAGTTTCTCACCCGAATCAGTCACCAGCGTTATATCATCAGCGAACAACTCACTCACTTCTCAAGCCCTCTCATCCACAACAGACTGCATACTTGCCCCCTCTCTCCAAAACTCTTGCATTCACCTCCCTAACAACCCCATCCATGAATTAACCAACCATGGAGACATCACGCATCTCTTCCGCAAACCAACATTCACTGAGAACCAATCACTTTCTCTCTTCCTACTCGTACACATGCCTTACAACTCGATAAAAACTTTTCACTGCTTTTTTTCATACTATTCACCATTTCTAGCATTAGTGAGGTAGCGTTAAGAACCGAGGACTGAGCCTTTGAGGGAAACCCTCACTTGGCCCCCTTCTCTGTTCCTTCTGGAAAATTAAAAACGAGTGGGAGGATTTCCAGCTCCCTGCTCCCTCCCCTTTTAGCCGCCTTCTATGACGCGCAGGGAATACGTGGGAAGTATTCTTTCTCCCCAATCCCTGGGGATATATATATATATATATATATATATATATATATATATATATATATATATATATATTTTTTTTTTTTTTTTTTTTTTTTATTATACTTTGTCGCTGTCTCCCGCGTTTGCGAGGTAGCGCAAGGAAACAGACGAAAGAAATGGCCCAACCCCCCCCCATACACATGTATATACATACGTCCACACACGCAAATATACATACCTACACAGCTTTCCATGGTTTACCCCAGATGCTTCACATGCCTTGATTCAATCCACTGACAGCACGTCAACCCCTGTATACCACATCGCTCCAATTCACTCTATTCCTTGCCCTCCTTTCACCTTCCTGCATGTTCAGGCCCCGATCACACAAAATCCTTTTCACTCCATCTTTCCACCTCCAATTTGGTCTCCCTCTTCTCCTCGTTCCCTCCACCTCCGACACATATATCCTCTTGGTCAATCTTTCCTCACTCATTCTCTCCATGTGACCAAACCATTTCAAAACACCCTCTTCTGCTCTCTCAACCACGCTCTTTTTATTTCCACACATCTCTCTTACCCTTACGTTACTTACTCGATCAAACCACCTCACACCACACATTGTCCTCAAACATCTCATTTCCAGCACATCCATCCTCCTGCGCACAACTCTATCCATAGCCCACGCCTCGCAACCATACAACATTGTTGGAACTACCATTCCTTCAAACATACCCATTTTTGCTTTCCGGATAATGTTCTCGACTTCCACACATTCTTCAAGGCTCCCAGAATTTTCGCCCCCTCCCCCACCCTATGATCCACTTCGCTTCCATGGTTCCATCTGCTGCCAGATCCACTCCCAGATATCTAAAACACTTCACTTCCTCCAGTTTTTCTCCATTCAAACTCACCTCCCAATTGACTTGACCCTCAACCCTACTGTACCTAATAACCTTGCTCTTATTCACATTTACTCTTAACTTTCTTCTTCCACACACTTTACCAAACTCAGTCACCAGCTTCTGCAGTTTCTCACATGAATCCGCCACCAGCGCTGTATCATCATCTTACATTTTATCATATGTATATATATGTATGTGTGTGTGTGTGTATATGTGCGTATGTATGTGTGTGTGTGTGTGTGTGTGTATGTATATATATATATATTATATATATATTATCCCTGGGGATAGGGGTGAAAGAATACTTCCCACGCATTCCTCGCGTGTCGTAGAAAGCGACTAGAGGGGACGGGAGCGGGGGGCCAGAAATCCTCCCCTCCTTGTATTTTTTTAACTTTTTAAAATATATATATATATATATATATATACATATATTTTTTTTTTTTTCCCCAAAAGAAGGAACAGAGAAGGGGGCCAGGTGAGGGTATTCCCTCAAAGGCCCAGTCCTCTGTTCTTAACGCTACCTCGCTATCGCGGGAAATGGCGAATATATATATATATATATATATATATATATATATATATATATATATATATATATATGGGGATAGGGGAGAAAGAATACTTCCACGTATTCCCTTCGTGTCGTAGAAGGCGACTAAAAGGGAAGGGAGTGGGAGCTGGAAATCCTCCCCTCTCATTTTTTTTTAATTTTCCAAAAGAAGGAACAGAGAAGGGGGCCAGGTGAGGATATTTGCTCAAAGGCCCAGTCCTCTGTTCTTAATGCTACCTCGCTAATGCGGGAAATGGCGAATAGTATGAAAGAAAAAGAAGATATATATATATATATATATATATATATATATATATATATATATATATATATATATATATATATATATATATATATATATATACACACACACAACAGACATATGTACATATGTACACATGTACGTGTTCATACTTGCTCGCCTTCATCTATTTCTGGTACCACCCTGTTAATGGGATGGCCTTGATTAGGGCCTCAGTTGCCCATACCATCTCAGACCACAATGATTGGTATTAGCCTCAGCACTATTTGCAATGATGATCTCAGATTAGACAAGGAGTTTTAGAAAGTGTATGTAATCTGATGTTTTGCAAATAATACAAGAGTAAGTAAATCGGGGGGGGAACATAATCTATGAATGCTATGAATATGTGAAAGAGAATGTAATGTTATTTTATTAAGAGAGATTTGAACAAATAAGTCATGGAATGATTGACAGTGTATTGGCATCAAGAAAATGCCAAAGCTTGTGGAGTTGAAATAAATGAGAAACTTGAATTCAAGGTGCACTTTAGTGAGATATTATTTATTGAACCACATAATGAATGGTATTAAGATGGGACCTTTCACCATAAGAGACAGAAAGCTAATGATGAAAAGATTCATTATATATATAGGAAGCAAATTTGAGCTCTGCTGCATTATATGGTCACCAGTCAGAGATGGAAAAAACAAGTTAGAGGGAATTCAGAAGCATTTTATAAGCAGAATTGATGACTTAGAGTGGATGAACCATCACAAGAGATTGATTGAATTCCCTCTGGACAGTCAAGAAAGTAAAGATACTAGGGTATCAACTCATGAAAGCAAATGGAAGGCTTTGAAAATTATGTTTTAGGTTTGAAAGCATATGTTCAAGACAGAAAAAGAATTTACAGATCTGGAATAATAACAAACATGGCAAAAAGTATAGAAGAATCCAGCAAAAAAATTTACAAAGATCCTTCACTGCAATACAAGAAGAAATAAGAAACATACATAGAACTGCTATGGAGATAATTCAAAGAAAACTGGTTATATGGTTGTTAGTCTCAGATAAACTTCAGGTTGACAGCCATGTGAAATGCATGACAGTGGAGAGAAGCTATTTTTTATCAAGCAAGACGCAATGAGGATTACACACTAGTCCTACCATTTTCATAAAATGTTGTTTCAGTTACTCATATGGAGGTTCTCCAAAAGACCTAGCTACTAACATGGCTACACATTCTGCATTTAAGCCATTGAGATCACAATGTAGGAATCCCCAGAAATAATGTGACATATTACATGACCTTGCACCACAGAATTGTAAATGCCATACGTGCTATTCTGTGTCATGAGTGCAAAAAAAGCCCATATCCCCTAATCCCAAATGCATGTATCTGCCAGGTGTTACTTGTCCTCTTTAGAGGTGTCTTGGGATCTTGTGGGCACACCATAGAGTTAGGACTTCCCAGATTCCTTTCTCTGTTCTTCTAAACTGTACCATATGCCATTTCTGAATCCTTAAATTTTTTTTGCACACAAATCTTTTCTCTTGAACTTCCCCATTACTTAACTAAGTGGAAAAGTCAGGTTAATACAACTTCCTTATCAAAATCTGTCTTTACTCATCAACAAAAAGTTAACTCATCTTTTTATATTGATAAGTCACATTGCTACCAAATAGTGGCAGGATTGTGAAGATGACATGCCTGCAATATTTCCAAAGACTTTTACTTCTTTTTCCCTTATGCAATGGAGTTATCATTGCCATCATCCAGTCATTAAGTACAAGACCATATTTCCAGTCTGCTATACACACTTACCACATCTTCAGTCTTTGCCTTCTCTCTTATCACTCCATCTGCATCACAGCTTTTCAGTATCTTAGATGGATATCTGTTCTCAGTTCCTTTGTAGTGATACCCTTATGTACTTGAATATGTGCTATATGTTCTCACTGAAAGACCAGAAGCTAGACAGAACTCCATGTCATTGTTTGATCATCCTTCAGAGGGCTTTGGAGGAATTCAGTACCTTGATAACACTTCCTGGTTGCCTGTCTTATGTACAGTTGTTTATCATTTAATCATTTACATGTATCTGTTTTGTTCATTTCTAAGCATATTGATATCAGATATTTTTGTTCTTAAAGGAGATCTGAAGCATAGAGGCTCATGGCTGCTGTGATTTTTTGCTTGAACAATATATGAAGCATCGAGCCTCATGGCTGCTAATTTGTCTTCCTCATTTGTTTAATTCCTTATATTTTGGAATAGATAAAGTACATTAAATTGAAGAGCTAGTTGTGGTGCTACATACATTGAGAAGACCTACCTTTGTAGGTTTTTTTGCCTTTCTTTCATGGTGTTGGGTGTAGTGATTGGAGATTGGGATTTAGGTCAGCCCACAATTAGCAGGTTGTTGGTGGCCAGCTACTTGAGGAGTAGGTTACAACCTGGATTTGGTATTGTGAGTTTTGTTAATGCTACCTTACCCCCTGACATTTCAGTGGTATGATTATACTGCTGATAAATTGTCCAAGTGTAAAAATGTTACTATTACTTCAAAGCTTCTATTTGACTTCATTTGTAAGCAAGCAGTTTTTCAGCCCATTTTCTTGAAAGAATATAGAAATTTTGGGCATTTGAATCATCTGTTTTTCAAAATGGCTCTAGGAAACTTGTTATTATGTTTATGCATGATTGAAATAAATTCATAGAATTTCACAGATAGAAGTAATTGATTATTGACAGTATCCTTTATCCTTTACAATTCACAGCCACCTTTTGATCCAATTGGCCCACCCCGATATTATGATGGGCCCCCATTACCAGAATACCCAGCATCACGATCTCGCTCTGAAAAGAGACCATCAGCAGATGTAAGTAAAGATTACGGTTAAGTACACCCTTTCCTCACTTTGCATGTGATTTAAGGAAAGGCTGTGCAAAGCAAACTCAGTTGTACTTAGTAAGAGTGGGTTACATTCCTGTTCCACCCCTTTTTCGACCCAATATTCACCTTCCTTTCTTACCTATACATACACAGAACCCATACATAATGCTGCACATAAAGTAAAAACATAAAATCTCATTTCGAAGTCTGTAACTTACTGCATGAGCCACAAGTGGCTGGAGGGCAGTTACATTCTGAAGTGATGGTAAGAGGAGGTAACAGTCTGATGATGCCACATTGTTTCATTCATACATACAGTAGTCATTTTTATTCTTATTCTTTTTAGAATTTAAGGTTATTATTCATCATAATACAGTCTTTGTTTGATTATCCATGGTTTTGTTTTTAGTTTTTCATAGTTACATATGTACTTGAGTTATAGATGATATTGTGTATGATTTAACCCCTGACTTTTGCCAGAAATCTTGATTTTCATATGTTTTGTGCAAAAGGCGACCCTTTGCCAACAAAATGGCATAAGTAACTACAGTACGCTAAGGATGATCAAAACTAATACCTGAACTATACAAACCAGTTACATAAATGAAGGTCAATGTGGATTTGTGCCAGGAAAAGTATACAAACGTAATTCTTAGCTCATTACAATGACATCTGTGGAAGTTATTGAGGTGGAAAAAGTGGATACTATTTTCCTTGAGTTTGGAAAACCATATGGTTAAATAAACTGCAGGATTTTGCTAAAAGAAGTCCCTAAAGAAAATTAAGGGTATGAGAAAGTTGAATTAACAGTTTTAACTAACAGAAAGTTCCGAGTGGTAGCAAAAGGAACCATGTCCTGTCTGGGGTACCACAGGGAATGATGTTAGCCTCAATAGATGTGGTAATGATATCAGACATCAATAGCAAAGTAAAGGAAAGCATAACATAGTAAGGAGCTTTGCTGACAATACCAAGGTGATCAGAATGATTGGATCAAAGATTGATCAGCTGGGTTTGTAAGAAGACATAGATGCAATATACAAATGCGCAGAAGTGAATTGAGTGGAATTTAATGAAGGTAAATTTAAGCAAGTAAGTTATGAGTCAAGGAAGGATTCATTAGTGATTCCACATATAAAGGCCCAGTAGGGAAAGTGATAGAAAGTGGGAGAGACATAAAAGATTTGGGTGTGGTGATTAATGAAAAACTAGATTTCAGAAAGCATTTTGAGAAGGTAACTCAAATCAAGCGATGTTTTGTATGTTTCTGAGAACTTTCTGTGCAAGAGAGAAAAACCTATTGATGGAAATGTTTAGTACATTCATAAGAAGCAAAATTGAATACTGCTGTGTTGTATGGTCACCAACTGTACAATAAGAAATAGATATTTTAGAGTTCAGAAGCACTCCACTGGCAAAATTGAAGGAATGTAGACTATGGATTACCATGAGTGTCTGAAAGAACTGGAATCATATACCCAAAAAAGAAGAGAAACATATATGGTAATCTGTGCAAGGCTACAAATTGAAGGCATAAAAGAAAATGTGTTGAACCTGAAAGCCTTTCAAGTGGGAAGGTACACAGTTGATAAGTCTTCAAGATTACCCTGGAACATGCCAAAAATAAATTGGACAAAAGTGTAAGACAGCCTAACAAGGATGCTAGGACAATCATTTTGTGTACTGCTAGGAAAGATGAAAAACATGTATGGAACCACAGAAACATTTAAAAGAAAAATTTATGTTTGATTGAAATCGGTACCAGATGAATGAAAAATCACTTGTATGGTAATGCAGGGGGCAGTTGAGAATAATTAGCCCTTTGCACTAGCCCTGACATTTTTGGTTGAATTCATCACAAGTAAGTAGTAAAACGGTTTGAAGAAAGGCTTGGAATTGCAGACATGGTAATGATAGTCACATAAAAGAGAATATTGTTTGAAGAGAAACTAATTTAGAGCAAGGATGAAAAAATCAAAGTAATCTGAGGTATGTAAATGACCCCTAAAAGAATGGCATATGCTGATAAACCAGTTCAACTTAACATTCACTATGAGAGAGTAGTGAAATAAATGAAATGTTTAACAGTTGTGATGTATGCACTAACAGAAATATACTTAATGGAAATGGTAATCAGATAACATGAAATAATGGAATTCTAGCACTTTCCAAAAAAGATGAAAGAAACTATTGCCATTCTTTTCATAGTGCTGCTCAGACAAAGCATTATAGTTTCCCATTTCTCTTCATAGCAGACATACTCAAAATAATATAAACAACACCAGTACACAAAGGAGAGACCAATTTGTTGTTGAAACAATACGGACTAGTGATGCTTACGTCACACATCATTTTAGTATTTGAAGAGTGATGTAAAGACATAATGAACCACCATAATTCAAACAGACTTATACTTGAAGGATAACACAGATTTATATTTGGTAAAAGAACACAGACACAACTGTTTTTTCAAAAAATAGATTTTCCTCAAAATTTCAGCATAGATGCTTTTACCTCTAGTGAATAAGAATTCGTGTATTTAGTCAAGTGATTTGCATATGAATATAATTAAGATTAATATCAAGTATGTAATTAAGGGCTTAATTTTACGAAATGCAGTCTTTTGAGTCAATATCCTTAATCACCTTATAGAATTGCACTTATACCCAGATTTTCATTAAAATCTGAAGTTATAGCCTTGGATTTTTCTTAATTTTTTTCAAAAAATAGATTTTCCTCAAAATTTCAAAATAGATGCTTTTACCTCTGCTGAATAAGAATCTGTGGTCAAAACCTTAAAATTCGTGCAATTAGTCAACTGATTAGCATATTAATATAATTATGATTAATATCAAGTATGTAATTAAGGGCTTAATTTTACGAAATGCAGTCTTTTGACTCGATATCCTTTATCACCATATAGAATTGCACTTATACCCAGATTTTCAATAAAATCTGAACAATTTTAAAATCTGAGCCAAATTTTATCCTTGGACTTTTTTTGATTTTTTTCAAGAATAGATTTTCCTCAATATTTCAACATAGATGCTTTTACCTCTGCTGAATAAGGATCTGTGGTCAAAACCTTAAAATTCGTGCAATTAGTCGACTGATTAGCATATTAATATAATTAAAATTAATATCAAGCATGTAATTAAGCGCTTAATTTTACGAAATGCAGTCTTTTGACTCGATATCGTTAATCACCATATAGAATTGCACTTATAATAACCCAGATTTTCATTAAAATCTGAACAAGTTGAAAATCAGCCAAATTTTATTTTTGGATTTTTCTTGATTTTTTTCAAAAAAATAGATTTTCCTCGAAATTTCAGCAAAGATGCTTTTACCTCTGCTGAATAAGAATCTGTGGTCAAAACCTTAAATTCGTGTATTTACTCGAGTGATTTGCGTATGAATGTAATTAGAATTAATATCAAGTATGTAATTAAGGGCTTAATTTTACGAAATGCAGTCTTTTGACTCAATATCCTTAATCACCATATAGAACTGCACTTATACCCAGATTCTCATTAAAATCTGAACAAGTTGAAAATCTGAGTCAAATTATATCCAAGCCTTGGATTTTTCTTGATTTTTTTCAAAAAATAGATTTTCCTCAAAATTTGAGCATAGATGCTTTTACCTCTCCTGAATAAGAATCTGTGGTGAAAACCTTAAAATTCGTGTATTTAGTTGAGTGATTTGCATATTAATATAATTATGATTAATATCAAGTATGTAATTAAGGGCTTAATTTTACGAAATGCAGTCTTTTGACTCAATATCCTTAATCACCATATAGAATTGAACTTATACCCAGATTTTCATTAAAATCTGAACAAGTTGAAAATCTGAGCCAAATTTTATCCAATTTTTTGGATTTTTCTTGATTTTTTCAAAAAATAGATTTTCCTCGAAATTTCAGTATAGATGCTTTTACCTCACGTGAATAAGAATCTGTGGTGAAAACCTTTAAATTCGTGTATTTAGTCGAGTGATTTGCATATTAATATAATTATAATTGATATCAATTATGTAATTAAGTGCTTAATTTTACGAAATGCAGTCTTTTGACTCAATATCCTTAATCACCATATAGAATTGAACTTATACCCAGATTTTCATTAAAATCTGAGCAAGTTGAATATCTGAGCCAAATTTTATCCAAGGCTATAGCCTTGGATTTTTCTTGATTTTTTTCAAAAAATAGATTTTTCTCAAAATTTCAACATAGATGCTTTTACCTCTGCTGAATAAGAATCTGTGGTCAAAACCTTAAAATTCTTCCAATTAGTCGACTGATTAGCATATGAACATAATTATAATTAATATCAAGTATGTAATTAAGCGCTTAATTTTACGAAATGGAGTCTTTTGACTCGATATCTTTAATCACCATATAGAAGTGCACATATACCCAGATCTTCATTACAATCTGAACAAGTTGAAAATCTGAGCCAAATTTTATCCAAGGCCTTAGATTTTTCTTGATTTTTTTTTTCAAAAAATAGATTTTCCTCAAAATTTCATCATACATGCTTGTACGTCTGCTAAACAAGAATCTTTGGTCAAAACCTTAAAATTCGTGTATTTAGTTGAGTGATTTGCATATTAATATAATTATAATTAACATCAAGTATGAAATTAAGGGCTTAATTTTACGAAATGGAGTCTTTTGAGTCAATATCCTTAATCACCATATAGAATTGCACTTATACCCAGATTTTCATTAAAATCTGAACAAGTTGAAAATCTGAGCTAAATTATATCCAAGGCTATATATATATAGCCTTGGATTTTTCTTGATTTTTTTTCAAAAAATAAATTATCCTCAAAATTTCAGCATAGATGCTTTTACCTCTCCTGAATAAGAATCTGTGGTGAAAACCTTAAAATTAGTGTATTTAGTCGAGTGATTTGCATACTGATATAATTATAATTAATATCAAGTATGTAATTAAGGGCTTAATTTTACGAAATGCAGTCTTTTGAGTCAATATCCTTAATCACTAATAGAATTGCACTTATACCCAGATTTTCATTAAAATCTGAACAAGTTGAAAATCTGAGCCAAATTTTATCCAAGGCTATAGCCTTGGATTTTTCTTGATTTTTTCAAAAAATAGATTTTTCTCAAAATATCAACATAGATGCTTTTACCTCTCCTGAATAAGAATCTGTGGTGAAAACCTTAAAATTAGTGTATTTAGTCGAGTGATTTGCATACTGATATAATTATAATTAATATCAAGTATGTAATTAAGGGCTTAATTTTACGAAATGCAGTCTTTTGAGTCAATATCCTTAATCACCAATAGAATTGCACTTATACCCAGATTTTCATTAAAATCTGAACAAGTTGAAAATCTGAGCCAAATTTTATCCAAGACCTTAGATTTTTCTTGATTTTTTTTTCAAAAAATAGATTTTCCTCAAAATTTCAGCATAGATGCTTGTACGTCTGCTAAACAAGAATCTTTGGTCAAAACCTTAAAATTCGTGTATTTAGTTGAGTGATTTGCATATTAATATAATTATAATTAACATCAAGTATGTAATTAAGGGCTTAATTTTACGAAATGGAGTCTTTTGAGTCAATATCCTTAATCACCATATAGAATTGCACTTATACCCAGATTTTCATTAAAATCTGAACAAGTTGAAAATCTGAGCTAAATTATATCCAAGGCTATATATATATAGCCTTGGATTTTTCTTGATTTTTTTCAAAAAATAAATTATCCTCAAAATTTCAGCATAGATGCTTTTACCTCTCCTGAATAAGAATCTGTGGTGAAAACCTTAAAATTAGTGTATTTAGTCGAGTGATTTGCATATTGATATAATTATAATTAATATCAAGTATGTAATTAAGGGCTTAATTTTACGAAATGCAGTCTTTTGAGTCAATATCCTTAATCACCAATAGAATTGCACTTATACCCAGATTTTCATTATAATCTGAACAAGTTGAAAGTCTGAGCCAAATTTTATCTTGATTTTTTTTTCAAAAAATAGATTTTCCTCAAAATTTCAACATAGATGCTTTTACCTCTGTTGAATAAGAATCTGTGGTCAAAACCTTAAAGTTCGTGCAGTTAGTCGACTGATTAGCATATTTATATAATCATAATATTAAGTATGTAATTAAGCGCTTAATTTTACGAAATGCAGTCTCTTGACTCGATATCCTTAATCACCATGTAGAATTGCACTTATACCCAGATTTTCATTAAAATCTGAACAAGTTGAAAATCTGAGCCAAATTTTATCCAAGCATATCCTTCGATTTTTCTTGATTTTTTTTTCAAAAAATAGATTTTCCTCAAAATTTCAACATAGATGCTTTTACCTCTGCTGAATAAGAATCTGTGGTGAAAACCTTAAAATTCGTGTATTTAGTCGAGTGATTTGCATATTGATATAATTAATATCAAGTATGTAATTAAGGGCTTAATTTTACGAAATGCAGTCTTTTGACTCAATATTCTTAATCACCATATAGAATTGCACTTATACCCAGATTTTCATTAAAATCTGAACAAGTTGAAAATCAGCCAAATTTTATTTTTGGATTTTTCTTGATTTTTTTCAAAAAAATAGATTTTCCTCGAAATTTCAGCAAAGATGCTTTTACCTCTGCTGAATAAGAATCTGTGGTCAAAACCTTAAATTCGTGTATTTACTCGAGTGATTTGCGTATGAATGTAATTAAAATTAATATCAAGTATGTAATTAAGGGCTTAATTTTACGAAATGCAGTCTTTTGACTCAATATCCTTAATCACCATATAGAACTGCACTTATACCCAGATTCTCATTAAAATCTGAACAAGATGAAAATCTGAGCCAAATTATATCCAAGCCTTGGATTTTTCTTGATTTTTTTCAAAAAATAGATTTTCCTCAAAATTTGAGCATAGATGCTTTTACCTCTCCTGAATAAGAATCTGTGGTGAAAACCTTAAAATTCGTGTATTTAGTTGAGTGATTTGCATATTAATATAATTATGATTAATATCAAGTATGTAATTAAGGGCTTAATTTTACGAAATGCAGTCTTTTGACTCAATATCCTTAATCACCATATAGAATTGAACTTATACCCAGATTTTCATTAAAATCTGAACAAGTTGAAAATCTGAGCCAAATTTTATCCAATTTTTTGGATTTTTCTTGATTTTTTCAAAAAATAGATTTTCCTCGAAATTTCAGTATAGATGCTTTTACCTCACGTGAATAAGAATCTGTGGTGAAAACCTTTAAATTCGTGTATTTAGTCGAGTGATTTGCATATTAATATAATTATAATTGATATCAATTATGTAATTAAGTGCTTAATTTTACGAAATGCAGTCTTTTGACTCAATATCCTTAATCACCATATAGAATTGAACTTATACCCAGATTTTCATTAAAATCTGAGCAAGTTGAAAATCTGAGCCAAATTTTATCCAAGGCTATAGCCTTGGATTTTTCTTGATTTTTTTCAAAAAATAGATTTTTCTCAAAATTTCAACATAGATGCTTTTACCTCTGCTGAATAAGAATCTGTGGTCAAAACCTTAAAATTCTTCCAATTAGTCGACTGATTAGCATATGAATATAATTATAATTAATATCAAGTATGTAATTAAGCGCTTAATTTTACGAAATGGAGTCTTTTGACTCGATATCTTTAATCACCATATAGAAGTGCACATATACCCAGATCTTCATTACAATCTGAACAAGTTGAAAATCTGAGCCAAATTTTATCCAAGGCCTTAGATTTTTCTTGATTTTTTTTTTCAAAAAATAGATTTTCCTCAAAATTTCATCATAGATGCTTGTACGTCTGCTAAACAAGAATCTTTGGTCAAAACCTTAAAATTCGTGTATTTAGTTGAGTGATTTGCATATTAATATAATTATAATTAACATCAAGTATGAAATTAAGGGCTTAATTTTACGAAATGGAGTCTTTTGAGTCAATATCCTTAATCACCATATAGAATTGCACTTATACCCAGATTTTCATTACAATCTGAACAAGTTGAAAATCTGAGCTAAATTATATCCAAGGCTATATATATATAGCCTTGGATTTTTCTTGATTTTTTTCAAAAAATAAATTATCCTCAAAATTTCAGCATAGATGCTTTTACCTCTCCTGAATAAGAATCTGTGGTGAAAACCTTAAAATTAGTGTATTTAGTCGAGTGATTTGCATACTGATATAATTATAATTAATATCAAGTATGTAATTAAGGGCTTAATTTTACGAAATGCAGTCTTTTGACTCAATATCCTTAATCACCAATAGAATTGCACTTATACCCAGATTTTCATTAAAATCTGAACAAGTTGAAAATCTGAGCCAAATTTTATCCAAGGCTATAGCCTTGGATTTTTCTTGATTTTTTTTCAAAAAATAGATTTTTCTCAAAATTTCAACATAGATGCTTTTACCTCTGCTGAATAAGAATCTGTGGTCAAAACCTTAAAATTCTTCCAATTAGTCGACTGATTAGCATATGAATATAATTATAATTAATATCAAGTATGTAATTAAGCGCTTAATTTTACGAAATGGAGTCTTTTGAATCGATATCTTTAATCACCATATAGAAGTGCACATATACCCAGATCTTCATTACAATCTGAACAAGTTGAAAATCTGAGCCAAATATTATCCAAGACCTTAGATTTTTCTTGATTTTTTTTTCAAAAAATAGATTTTCCTCAAAATTTCAGCATAGATGCTTGTACGTCTGCTAAACAAGAATCTTTGGTCAAAACCTTAAAATTCGTGTATTTAGTTGAGTGATTTGCATATTAATATAATTATAATTAACATCAAGTATGTAATTAAGGGCTTAATTTTACGAAATGGAGTCTTTTGAGTCAATATCCTTAATCACCATATAGAATTGCACTTATACCCAGATTTTCATTAAAATCTGAACAAGTTGAAAATCTGAGCTAAATTATATCCAAGGCTATATATATATAGCCTTGGATTTTTCTTGATTTTTTTCAAAAAATAAATTATCCTCAAAATTTCAGCATAGATGCTTTTACCTCTCCTGAATAAGAATCTGTGGTGAAAACCTTAAAATTAGTGTATTTAGTCGAGTGATTTGCATATTGATATAATTATAATTAATATCAAGTATGTAATTAAGGGCTTAATTTTACGAAATGCAGTCTTTTGAGTCAATATCCTTAATCACCAATAGAATTGCACTTATACCCAGATTTTCATTATAATCTGAACAAGTTGAAAGTCTGAGCCAAATTTTATCTTGATTTTTTTTTCAAAAAATAGATTTTCCTCAAAATTTCAACATAGATGCTTTCACCTCTGCTGAATAAGAATCTGTGGTCAAAACCTTAAAATTCTTCCAATTAATCGACTGATTAGCATAATATAATTATAATTAATATCAAGTATGTAATTAAGCGCTTAATTTTACGAAATGAAGTCTTTTGACTCGATATCTTTAATCACCATATAGAATTGCACATATACCCAGATTTTCATTAAAATCTAAACAAGTTGAAAATCTGAGCCAAATTTTATCCAAGGCTTGGATTTTTCTAGATTTTTTTTCAAAAAATAGATTTTCCTCAAAATTTCAACATAGATGCTTTTGCCTCTGCTGAATAAGAGTCTGTGGTCAAAACCCTAAAATTCGTGCAATTAGTCGACTGATTAGCATATTTATATAATATTAATCAATATTAAGTATGTAATTAAGCGCTTTATTTTACGAAATGCAGTCTTTTGACTTGATATCCTTAATCACCATATAGAATTGAACTTATACCCAGATTTTCATTAAAATCTAAACAAGTTGAAAATCTGAGCCAAATTTTATCCAAGGCCTTAGATTTTTCTTGATTTTTTTTCAAAAAATATATTTTCCTCAAAATTTCAGCATACATGCTTTTACGTCTGCTCAACAAGAATCTGTGGTCAAAACCTTAAAATTCGTGTATTTAGTTGAGTGATTTGCATATTAATATAATTATAATATCAAGTATGTAATTAAGGACTTAATTTTACGAAATGCACTCTTTTGAGTCAATATCCTTAATCACCATATAGAATTGCACTTATACCCAGATTTTCATTAAAATCTGAACAAGTTGAAAATCTGAGCGAAAACTTTATCCAAGGCTTGGATTTTTCTAGATTTTTTTTTTTCAAAAAATAGATTTTCCTCGAAATTTCAACATAGATGCTTTTGCCTCTGCTGAATAAGAGTGTGGTTAAAACCCTAAAATTCGTGCAATTAGTCGACTGATTAGCATATTTATATAATAATCAATATTAAGTATGTAATTAAGCGCTTAATTTTACGAAATGCAGTCTTTTGACTTGATATCCTTAATCAGAATTGCACTTATACCCAGATTTTCATTAAAATCTGAACAAGTTGAAAATCTGAGCCAAATTTAGTCTTAGATTTTTCTAAATTTTTTCAAGAAAATTTTCCTCAAAATTTTAGCATAGATGCTTTTACCTCTCCTGAACAAGAATCTGTGGTGAAAACCTTATAATTAGTGTATTTAGTCGAGTGATTTGCATATTAATGTAATTATGATTATATCAAGTATGTAATTAAGAGCTGAATTTTACGAAATGCAGTCTTTTGACTTGATATCCTTAATCACCGTATAGAATTGCACTTATACCCAGATTTTCATTAAAATCTGAACAAGTTGAAAAATGAGCCAAATTTGGATTTTTCTTGATTTTTTTTTCAAAAAATAGATTATCCACAAAATTTCAGCATAGATGCTTTTACCTCTCCTGAATAAGAATCTGTGGTGAAAACCTTAAAATTCGTGTATTTAGTCGAGTGATTTGCATATTAATATAATTATGATTAATATCAAGTATGTAATTAAGGGCTTAATTTTACGAAATGCAGTGTTTTGAGTCAATATCCTTAATCACCATATAGAATTGCACTAGTACGCAGATTTTCATTAAAATCTGAACAAGTTGAAAATCTGAGCCAAATTTTATCTTGATTACTTTTCAAGAAATAGATTTTCCTCAAAATTTCAACATAGATGCTTTTACCTCTCCTGAATAAGAGTCTGTTGTCAAAAACTTAAAATTCGTGCAATTAGTTGACTGATTAGCATATTAATATAATAATTAATATCAAGTATGTAATTAAGCGCTTAATTTTACGAAATGGAGTCTTTTGACTCGATATCTTTCATCATCATATAGAATTGCACTTATACCCAGATTTTCATTGAAATCTGAAGAATTTGATAATCTGAGCCAAATTTTATCCAAGGCCTTAGATTTTTCTTGATTTTTTTTTTCAAAAAATAGATTTTCCTCAGAATTTCAGCATAGATCCTTTTACGGCTGCTCAAGAAGAATCTATGGTCAAAACCTTCAAATTCGTGTATTTAGTTGAGTGATTTGCATATTAATATATTTATAATTAATATCAAGTATGTAATTAAGCGTTTAATTTTACGAAATGGAGTCTTTTGACTCAATATCCTTAATCACCATATAGAATTGCACTTATACCCAGATTTTCAGTAAAATCTGAACAAGTTGAAAATCTGAGCCAAATTATATCCAAGGCCTTGGATTTTTCTTGATTTTTTTTCAAAAAATAGATTTTCCTCAAAATATCAACATAGATGCTTTTACCTCTACTGAATAAGAATCTGTGATCAAAACCTTACAATTCGTGATATTAGTCGACTGATTAGCATATTAATTATAATTAATATCAAGTATGTAATTAAGGGCTTCATTTTACGAAATGCAGTTTTTTGACTTGATATCGTTACTCACCATATAGAATTGCACTTATACCCAGATTTTCATTAAAATCTGAACAAGTTGAAAATCTGAGCCAAAGTTTATCCCAGGCTATACCCTTGGATTTTTCTTGATTTTTTTCAAAAAATACATTTTCCTCAAAATTTGAGCATAGATGCTTTTACCTCTCCTGAATAAGAATCTGTGGTGAAAACCTTAAAATTCGTGTATTTAGTTGAGTGATTTGCATATTGATATAATTATAATTAATATCAAGTATGTAATGGCTTAATTTTACGAAATAGAGTCTTTTGACTCAATATCCTTAAACACCATATAGGATTGCACTTATACCCAGATTTTCATTAAAATATGAAGTTGAAAATCTGAGCCAAATGTTATCTTGATTTTTTTTTTCAATAAATAGAAATTCCTCAAAATTTTAGCATAGATGCTTTTACCTCTCCTAAATAAGAATCTGTGGTGAAAACCTTAAAATGCGTGTATTTAGTCGAGTGATTTGCATATTAATATAATTATGATTATCAATTATGTAATTAAGTGCTTAATTTTATAAAATGCAGTCTTTTGACTCGATATCCTTAATCACCATATAGAATTGCATGTATACCCAGATTGTCATTAAAATCTTAACAACTTGAAAATCTGAGCCAAATTTTATTTTTCTTGATTTTTCTTGATTTTTTTCAAAAAATAGATTTCCCTCAAAATTTCAGCATAGATGCTTTTACCTCTCCTGAATAAGAATCTGTGGTGAAAACCTTAAAATTCGTGCCTTTCGTCGAGTGATTTGCATATTAATATGATTATAATTAATATCAAGTATGTAATTAATGGCTTAATTTTACGAAATGCAGTCTTTTAAGTCAGTATCCTTAATCACCATATACAATTGCACTTATACCCAGATTTTCATTAAAATCTGAGCAAGTTGAAAATCTGAGCCAAATGTTATCTTGATTTTTTTTTTCAAAAAATAGATTTTCCTCAAAATTTCAACATAGATGGTTTTACCTCTGCTGAATAAGAATCTGTGGTCAAAACCTTAAAATTCGTACAATTAGTCGACTGATTAGCATAATATATTTATAATTAATATCAAGTATGTATTTAAGCGCTTAATTTTACGAAATGGAGTCTTTTGACTCGATATCTTTAATCACCATATAGAATTGCACTTATACCCAGATTATCATTAAAATCTGAACAAGTTGAAAATCTGAGCCAAGTTTTATCCAAGGCTATAGCCTTAGATTTTTCATGATTTTTTTTGTCAAAAAATAGATTTTCCTCAAAATTTCAGCATAGATGCTTTACGTCTACTCGACAAGAATCTTTGGTCAAAACCTTATAATTCGTGTATTTAAAATAGTTGAGTGATTTTTCTTGATTTTTTTCAAAAAATAGATTTTCCTCGAAATTTCAGCATAGATGCTTTTACCTCTAATGAATAAGAATCTGTGGTCAAAACCTTAAAATTCGTGTATTTAGTCGAGTGATTTGCATATGAATATAAATAAAATTAATATCAAGTATGTAATTAAGGGCTTAATTTTACGAAATGCAGTCTTTTGACTCAATATCCTTAATCACCATTTAGAATTGCACTTATACCCAGATTTTCATGAAAATCTGAACAAGTTGAAAATCTGAGCCAAATTTTTCTTGATTTTTTCAAAAAATAGATTTTCCTCGAAATATCAGCATAGATGCTTTTACCTCTGCTGAATAAGAATCTGTGGTGAAAACCTTAAAATTCGTGTATTTAGTCGAGTGATTTGCATATGGATATAATTAAAATTAATATCAAGTATGTAATTAAGGGCTTAATTTTACGAAATGCAGTCTTTTGAGTCAATATCCTTAATCACCATATAGAATTGCACTTATACCCAGATTTTCATTAAAATCTGAACAAGTTGAAACCCTAAGCCAAATTTTATCCCAGGCTTGGATTTTTCTTGATTTTTTTCAAAAAATAGATTTTCCTCAAAATTTCAACATAGATGCTTTTACCTCTGCTGAATAAGAATCTGTGGTCAATACCTTGAAATTCATGCAATTAGTCGAGTGATTAGCATATTAATTAATATCAAGTATTTAATTAAATGCTTAATTTTACGAAATGGAGTCTTTTGACTCGATATCTTTAATCACCATATAGAATTGCAATTACACCCAGATTTTCATTAATATGTGAACAACTTGAAAATATGAGCCACATTTTATCCAAGCCTCAAATTTTTCTTGATTTTTTTTTTCAAAGAATAGATTTTCCTTAGAATTTCAGCATAGATGCTTTTACGTCTGCCCAACAAGAATCTGTGGTCAAATCCTTAAAATTCGTGTATTTAGTTGAGTGATTTGCATATTAATATAATTATGATTAATATCAAGTATGTAATTAAGGGCTTAATTTTACGAAATGCAGTCTTTTGACTCATTATCCTTAATCACTATATAGAATTGCACTTATACCCAGATCTTCATTAAAATGTGAACAAGTTGAAAATCTGAGCCAAATTATATCCAAGGCCTTGGACTTTTCTTGATTTTTTTTCAAAAAATAGATTTTCCTCGAAATATCAGCAAAGATGCTTTTACCTTTAATGATTAAGAATCTGTGGTCAAAACCTTAAATTTGTGTATTTAGTCGAGTGATTTGCATATGAATATAATTAGAATTAATATCAAGTATGTAATTAAGGGCTTAATTTTACGAAATGCAGTATTTTGACTCAATATCCTTAATCACCATATAGAATTGCACTTATACCCAGATTTTTATTAAAATCTGAACAAGTTGAAAATCTGAGCCAAATTCTATCCAAGGCCTTGGATTTTTCTTGATTTTTTTAAGAAAATAGATTTTCCTCAAAATTTCAACATAGATGCCTTAACCTCTCCTGAATAAGAATCTGTGGTCAAAACCATAGAATTCGTGCAATTAGTCGATTGATTAGCATATGATTATAATTTATATCAAGTATGTAATTAAGCGCTTAATTTTACTAAATGCGGTCTTTTGACTCGATATCCTTAATCACCATATAGAATTGCACTTATACCCAGATTTTCATTAAAATCTGAACAAGTTGAAAATCTGAGTCGAATTTTATCCAAGGCCTTGGATTTTTCTTGATTTTTTTTCTAAAAATAGATTTTCCACAAAATTTCAGCATAGATGCATTTACCTCTCCTGAATAAGAATATGTGGTAAAACCCTTAAAATTCGTATATTTAGTCGAGTGATTACCATATTAATATAATTATAATTAATATCAAGTATGTAATTAAGCGCTTAATTTTACTAAATGCAGTCTTTTGACTCGATATCCTTGATCACCATATAGAATTGCACTTATACTCAGATTTTCATTAAAATCTGAACAAGTTGAAAATCTGAGCCAAATTTTTCTTGATTTTTTTTCATAAAATATATTTTCCTCAAATTTTCAACATAGATGCTTTTACCTCTGCTGAATAAGAATCTTTGGTCAAAGTCTTAAAATTCGTGTAAGTAGTCAATTGATTAGTATATTAATATAATTATAATTAATGTCAAGTATGTAATTAAGCGCTTAATTTTACTAAATGCAGTCTTTTGACTCGATATCCTTAATCGCCATATGGAATTTTACTTATACCCAGATTTTCATTAAAATCTGAACAAGTTGAAAATCTGAGCAAAAATATATCCAAATAGCCTTGGATTTTTCTTGATTTTTTTCAAAAAATAGATTTTCCTCAAAATTTCAGCATATATGCTTTTACCTCTCCTGAATAAGAATCTGTGGTGAAAACCCTAAAATTCGTGTATTTAGTCGAGTGATTTGCATATTAATATAATTATAATTTTCAGTTATGTAATTAATTGCTTAATTTTACGAAATGCAGTCTTTTGACTTGATATCCTTAATCACCATATAGAATTGCACGTATACTCAGATTTTCATTAAAATCTGAACTAGTTGAAAATCTGAGCCAAATTTTATCCAAGTCTTGGATTTTTCTTGATTTTTCAAAAAATAGATTTTCCTCAAAATTCAACGTACATGCTTTTACCTCTGCTGAATAAGAATCTGTGGTGAAAACCTTAACATTCGTGCAATTAGTCGACTGATTAGCATATTAATATAATTATGATTAATATCAATTATGTAATTAAGTGCTTAATTTTACGAAATGCAGTCTTTTGACTCCATATCTTTAATCACCATATAAAATTACACTTATACCCAGATTTTCATTAAAATCTGAACAACATGAAAATCTGAGCCAAAGTTTATCCATGATTTTTTTGAAATAGATTTTCTTCAAAATTTCAACATAGATGCCTTTACCTCTGCTGAATACGAATCTGCGGTCAAAACCTTAAAGTTCGTGCAATTAGTCATTGATTAGCATATTAATATAATTATAATTAGTATCAAGTATGTAATTAAGCGCTTAATTTTACTAAATGCAGTCTTTTGACTCGATTTCCTAAATCACGATATAGAATTGCACTTATACCCAGATTTTCATTAAAATCTGAACAAGTTGAAAATCATAGCCAAATTTTATCCTTGGATTTTTCTTGATTTTTTTTCAAAAAATAGATTTTCTTCAAAATTTCAGCATAGATGCTTTTTCCTCTCCTGAATAAGAATCTGTGGTGAAAACCTTAAAATTCGTGCATTTTGTTGAGTGATTTGCATATTAATATAATTATAATTAATATCAAGTATGTAATTAAGCGCTTAATTTTACGAAATGCAGTGTTTTGAGTCAATATCCTTAATCACCATATAGAATTGCACTTATACCCAGATTTTCATTAAAATCTGAACAAGTTGAAAATCTGAGCAAAATTTTATCCTAGGCTATAACCTTGTATTTTCTTTGATTTTTTTCAAAAAATAGATTTTCCTCACAATTTCAGCATAGATGCTTTTACCTCTGCTGAATAAGAATCTGTGGTCAAAACCTTAAAATTCGTGCAGTTAGTCGATTGATTAGCATATTGATATAATTATAATTAATATCAAGTATGTAATTAAGCGCTTAATTTTACTAAATGCAGTCTTTTGACTTGATATCCTTAATCACCATATAGAATTCCACTTATACCCAGATTTTCATTAAAATCTGAACAAGTTGAAAATCTGAGTCAAATTGGATTTTTCTTAATTTTTTTCAAAAAATAGATTTTCCTCAAATTTTCAGCATAGCTGCTTTTACCTCTCCTCAATAAGAATCTGTGGTGAGAACCTTAAAATTAGTGTATTTAGTCGAGTGATTTGCATATTAATATAATTATAATTAATATCAAGTATGTAATTAAGGGCTTAATTTTACGAAATGCGGTCTTTTGAGTCATTAACCTTAATCACCATATAGAATGGCACTTATACCCAGATTTTCATTAAAATCTGAACAAGTTGAAAATCTGAGCCAAATTATATCCAAGGCTATAGCCTTGGATTTTTCTTGATTTTTTTCAAAAAATAGATTTTCCTCGAAATTTCAGCAAAGAAGCTTTTACCTCTAATGATTAAGAATCTGTGGTCAAAACCTTAAAATTCGTGCAGTTAGTCGATTGATTACCATAATGATAATTATAATTAATATCAAGTATGTAATTAAGCGCTTAATTTTACTAAATGCAGTCTTTTGACTCGATATCCTTAATCACCAAATAGAATTGCACTTATACCCAGATTTTCATTATTTTTTCAAAAAATAGATTTTACTCAAAATTTCAACATAGATGCTTTTACCTCTGCTGAATAAGAATCTTTGGTCAAAACCTTAAAATTCGTATAATTAGTCGATTGATTAGCATATTAATATAATTATAATTAATATCAAGTATGTAATTAAGTGCTTAATTTTACTAAATGCAGTCTTTTGACTCGATATCCTTAATCGCCATATAGAATTTTACTTATACCCAGATTTTCATTAAAATCTGAACAATTTGAAAATAGATTTTCCTCAAAATTTCAGCGTAGATTCTTTTACCTCTCCTGAATAGAATCTGTGGTGAAGACCTTAAAATTCTTGTATTTAGTCGAGTGATTTGCATATTGATATAATTATGATTGATATCAATTATGTAATTAAGTGCTTAATTTTACGAAATGCAATCTTTTGACTCGATATCCTTAATCACTGTATAGAATTGCACGTATACCCAGATTTTCATTAAAATCTGAACAAGTTGAAAATCTGAGCCAAATTTTATCCAAGGCCTTGGATTTTTCTTGATTATTTCAAAAAATAGATTTTCCTTAAAATTTCAACATAGATGCTTTTACCTCAGCTGAATAAGAATCTCTGGTTAAAACCTTAAAATTCGTGCAATTAGTCGACTGATTAGCATATTAATATAATTATGATTAATATCAAGTATGTAATTAAGTGCTTAATTTTACGAAATGGAGTCTTTTGACTCGATATCTGTAATCACCATATAGAATTGCATTTATACCCAGATTTTCCTTAAAATCTGAACAAGTTGAAAATCTTAGCCAAATTTTATCCCATATAGCCTTTTATTTTTCTTGATTTTTTTTCAAAAAATAGATTTTCCTCAAAATTTCAGCATAGATGCTTTAACGTCTGCTGAACAAGAATCTGTGGTCAAAACCTTAAAATTCGTGTATTTAGTTGAGTGATTTGCATATTAATATAATTATGATTAATATCAAGTATGTAATTAAGTGCTTAATTTTCCGAAATGCAGTCTTGACTCGATATCCTTAATCAACATATAGAATTGCACTTATACCCAGATTTTCATTAAAATCTGAACATAAAAATCTGAGCCAAAGTTTATCCATGATTTTTTTGAAAAAATAGATTTTCCTCAAAATTTTAACATAGATGCCTTTACTTCTGCTGAATAATAATCTGTGGTCAAAACCTTAAAATTCGTGCAATTAGTCGATTGATTAGCATATTAATATGATTTTAATTAATATCAAGTATGTAATTAAGCGCTTAATTTTACTAAATGCAGTCTTTTGACTCGATATCCTAAATCACCATATAGAATTGCACTTATACCCAGATTTTCATTAAAATCTGAACAAGTTGAAAATCATAGCCAAATTTTATCCTTGGACTTTTCTTGATTTTTTTCAAAAAATAGATTTTCTTCAAAATTTCAGCATAGATGCTTTTTCCTCTCCTGAATAAGAATCTGTGGTGAAAACCTTAAAATTCGTGTATTTAGTCGAGTGATTTGCATATTAATATAATTATAATATCAAATATGTAATTAAGCCCTTAATTTTACGAAATGCAGTGTTTTGAGTCAATATCCTTAATCACCATATAGAATTGCACTTATACCCAGATTTTCATTAAAATCTGAACAAGTTGAAAATCTGAGCCAAATTTTATCCGAGGCTATAGCCTTGGATTTTTTCTTGTTTTTTTAAAAAAATAGATTTTCCTCAAAATTTCAGCATAGATGCTTTTACCTCTGCTGAATAAGAATCTGTGGTCAAAACCTTAAAATTCGTGTAATTAGTCGATTGATTAGCATATTGATATAATTATAATTAATATCAAGTATGTAATTAAGCCCTTAATTTTACTAAATGCAGTCTTTTGACTCGATATCCTTAATCAACATATAGAATTGCACTTATACCTAGATCTTCTTTAAAATCTGAACAAGTTGAAAATTTGAGTCAAATTGGATTTTTCTTAATTTTTTTGAAAAAATAGATTTTCCTCAGATTTTCAGCATAGCTGCTTTTACCTCTCCTGAATAAGAATCTGTGGTGAAAACCTTAAAATTCGTGTATTTAGTCGAGTGATTTGCATATTAATATAATTATAATTAATATCAAGTATGTAATTAAGGGCTTAACATTACGAAATGCAGTCTTTTGAGTCAATATCCTTAATCACCATATAGAATTGCACTTATACCCAGATTTTCATTAAAATCTGAACAAGTTGAAAATCTGAGCCAAATTATATCCAAGGCTATAGCCAGCCTTGGATTTTTCTTGATTTTTTTCAAAAAATAGATTTTCCTCAAAATTTCAGCATAGATGCTTTTACCTCTCCTGAATAAGAATCTGTGGTGAAAACCCTAAAATTCGTGTATTTAGTCGAGTGATTTGCATATGAATATAATTATAATTGATTTCAGTTATGTAATTAATTGCTTAATTTTAAGAAATGCAGTCTTTTGACTTGATATCCTTAATCACCATATAGAATTGCACGTATACCCAGATTTTCATTAAAATCTGAACAAGTTGAAAATCTGAGCCAAATTTTTTCCGTCTTGGATTTTTCTTGATTTTTTTTCAAAAAGTAGATTTTACTCAAATTTTCAACTTAGATGCTTTTACCTATGATGAATACGAATCTGTGGTCAAAACCTTAACATTCGTGCAATTAGTCGACTGATTAGCATATTAATATAATTATGATTAATATCAAGTATGTAATTAAGTGACTGGTGACTGAGTTTGGTAAAGTGTGTGGAAGAAGAAAGTTAAGAGTAAATGTGAATAAGAGCAAGGTTATCAGGTACAGTAGGGTTGAGGGTCAAGTCAATTGGGAGGTGAGTTTGAATGGAGAAAAACTGGAGGAAGTGAAGTGTTTTAGATATCTGGGAGTGGATCTGGCAGCGGATGGAACCATGGAAGCGGAAGTGGATCATAGGGTGGGGGAGGGGGCGAAAATTCTGGGGGCCTTGAAGAATGTGTGGAAGTCGAGAACATTATCTCGGAAAGCAAAAATGGGTATGTTTGAAGGAATAGTGGTTCCAACAATGTTGTATGGTTGTGAGGCGTGGGCTATGGATAGAGTTGTGCGCAGGAGGATGGATGTGCTGGAAATGAGATGTTTGAGGACAATGTGTGGTATGAGGTGGTTTGATCGAGTGAGTAACGTAAGGGTAAGAGAGATGTGTGGAAATAAAAAGAGCGTGGTTGAGAGAGCAGAAGAGGGTGTTTTTGAAGTGGTTTGGGCACATGGAGAGAATGAGTGAGGAAAGATTGACCAAGAGGATATATGTGTCGGAGGTGGAGGGAACGAGGAGAAGAGGGAGACCAAATTGGAGGTGGAAAGATGGAGTGAAAAAGATTTTGTGTGATCGGGGCCTGAACATGCAGGAGGGTGAAAGGAGGGCAAGGAATAGAGTGAATTGGAGCGATGTGGTATACCGGGGTTGACGTGCTGTCAGTGGATTGAATCAAGGCATGTGAAGCGTCTGGGGTAAACCATGGAAAGCTGTGTAGGTTTGTATATTTGCGTGTGTGGACGTATGTATATACATGTGTATGGGGGGGGGGGTTGGGCCATTCCTTTCGTCTGTTTCCTTGCGCTACCTCGCAAACGCGGGAGACAGCGACAAAGTATAAAAAAAAAAAAAAAAATGTAATTAAGTGTTTAATTTTACGAAATGCAGTCTTTTGACTCCATATCTTTAATCACCATATAAAATTACACTTATACCCAGATTTTCATTAAAATCTGAACAGCATGAAAATCTGAGCCAAATTGTATCCATGATTTTTTTGAAAAAATAGATTTTCCTCAAAATTCTAACATAGATGCCTTTACCTCTGCTGAATAAGAATCTGCGGTCGAAACCTTAAAATTCGTGCAATTAGTCGATTGATTAGCATATTAATATAATTATAATTAATATCAAGTATGTAATTAAGCGCTTAATTTTACTAAATGCAGTCTTTTGACTCGATATCCTAAATCACCATATAGAGTTGCACTTATACCCAGATTTTCATTAAAATCTGAACAAGTTGAAAATCATAGCCAAATTTTATCCTTGGATTTTTCTTGATTTTTTTCAAAAAATAGATTTTCTTCAAAATTTCAGCATAGATGCTTTTTCCTCTCCTGAATAAGAATCTGTGGTGAAAACCTTAAAATTCGTGCATTTAGTCGAGTGATTTGCATATTAATGTAATTATAATTAATATCAAGTATATAATTAAGCGCTTAATTTTACGAAATGTAGTGTTTTGAGTCAATATCCTTAATCACCATATAGATTTGCACTTATACCCAGATTTTCATTAAAATCTGAACAAGGTGAAAATCTGAGCCAAATTTTATCCTAGGCTAGCCTTGGATTTTTCTTGATTTTTTTTCAAAAAATAGATTTTCCTCAAAATTTCAACATAGATGCTTTTACCTCTGCTGAATAAGAATCTGTGGTCAAAACCTTAAAATTCGTGCAGTTAGTCGATTGATTAGCATATTGTTATAACTATAATATCAAGTATGTAATTAAGCGCTTAATTTTACTAAATGCAGTCTTTTGACTCGATATCCTTAATCACCATATAGAATTGCACTTATACCCAGATTTTCATTAAAATCTGAACAAGTTGAAAATCTGAGTCAAATTGTATTTTTCTTGATTTTTTTCAAAAAATAGATTTTCCTCAAATTTTCAGCATAGCTGCTTTTACCTCTCCTGAATAAGAATCTGTGGTGAAAACCTTAAGATTAGTGTATTTATTCGAGTGATTTGCATATTAATATAATTATAATTAATATCAAGTATGTAATTAAGGGCTTAATTTTACGAAATGCGGTCTTTTGAGTCAATATCCTTAATCACCATTTAGAATTGCACTTATACCCAGATTTTCATTAAAATCTGAACAAGTTGAAAATCTGAGCCAAATTATATCCAAGGCTTGGATTTTTCTTGATTTTTTTCAAAAAATAGATTTTACTCAAAATTTCAACATAGATGCTTTTACCTCTGCTGAATAAGAATCTGTGGTGAAAACTTAAAATTCGTGTAATTAGTCGATTGATTAGCATATTAATATAATTATAATTAATATCAAGTATGTAATTAAGCGCTTAATTTTACTAAATGCAGTCTTTTGACTCGATATCCTTAATCGCCATATAGAATTTTACTTATACCCAGATTTTCATTAAAATCTGAACAATTTGAAATAGATTTTCCTCAAAATTTCAGCGTAGATTCTTTTACCTCTACTGAATAGAATCTGTGGTGAAGACCTTAAAATTCGTGTATTTAGTCGAGTGATTTGCATATTAATATAATAATTGATATCAATTATGTAATTAAGTGCTTAATTTTACGAAATGCAGTCTTTTGACTCGATATCCTTAATCACCATATAGAATTGCACGTATACTCAGATTTTCATTAAAATCTGAACAAGTTGAAAATCTGAGCCAAATTTTATCCAAGGCCTTGGATTTTTCTTGATTTTTTCAAAAAATAGATTTTCCTCAAAATTTCAACATAGATGCTTTTACCTCTGCTGAATAAGAATCTCTGGTTAAAACCTTAAAATTCGTGCAATTAGTCGACTGATTAGCATATTAATATAATTATGATTAGTATCAAGTATGTAATTAAGTGCTTAATTTTCCGAAATGGAGTCTTTTGACTCGATATCTTTAATCACCATATAGAATTGCACTTATACCCAGATTTTCATTAAAATCTGAACAAGTTGAAAATCTTAGCCAAATTTTATCCAATATAGCGTTTTATTTTTCTTGATGTTTTTTTCAAAAAATAGATTTTCCTCAAAATTTCCGCATATATGCTTTTACGTCTGCTGAACAAGAATCTGTGGTCAAAACCTTAAAATTCGTGTATTTAGTTGAGTGATTTGCATATTGATATAATTATGATTAATATCAAGTATGTAATTAAGGGCTTAATTTTACGAAATGCAGTCTTTTCACTCAATATCCTTAATCACCATATAGAATTGCACTTATACCCAGATTTTCATTAAAATCTGAACAAGTTGAAAATCTGAGCCAAATTATATCCAAGGCAAATTTTATCCAATATAGCCTTTTATTTTTCTTGATTTTTTTTTTCAAAAAATAGATTTTTCTCAAAATTTCAGCATAGATGCTTTTACGTCTGATGAACAAGAATCTGTGGTCAAAACCTTAAAATTCGTGTATTTAGTCGAGTGATTTGCATATTAATATAATTATAATTAATATCAAGTATGTAATTAAGGGCTTAATTTTATGAAATGCAGTCTTTTCACTCAATATCCTTAATCACCATATAGAATTGCACTTCTACCCAGATTCTCATTAAAATGTGAACAAGTTAAAAAACTGAGCCAAATTATAGCCTTGGATTTTTCTTGATTTTTTTCAAAAAATAGATTTTCCTCGAAATTTTAGCAAAATGCTTTTACCTCTAATGATTAAGAATCTGTGGTCAAAACCTTAAATTCGTGTATTTAGTCGAGTGATTTGCATATGAATATAATTAAAATTAATATCAGATATGTAATTAAGGGCTTAATTTTACGAAATGCAGTCTTTTGATTCAGTATCCTTAATCACCATATAGAATTGCACTTATACCCAGATTTTCATTAAAATCTGAACAGGTTGAAAATCTGAGCCAAATTATATCCAAGGCTTGGATTTTTCTTGATTTTTTTCAGAAAATAGATTTTCCTCAAATTTTCAACATAGATGCTTTTACCTCTGCTGAATAAGAATCTGTGGTCAAAACCTTGAAATTTGTTATATTAGTCGACTGATTAGCATATTAATATAATTATAATTAATATCAAGTATGTAATTAAGGGCTTAATTTTACGAAATGCAGTCTTTTGACTCGATATCGTTAATCACCATATAGAATTGCATTTATACCCAGATTTTCATCAAAATCTGAACAAGTTGAAAATCAGCCAAATTTTATCCAAAATTTCCTCAAAATTTCAACTTAGATGCTTTTACCTCTACTGAATAAGAATCTGTGGTCAAAACCTTGAGATTTGTGATATTAGTCGACTGATTAGCATATTAATATAATTATAATTAATATCACGTATGTAATTAAGGGCTTAATTTTACGAAATGCAGTCTTTTGACTCGATATCGTTAATCACCATATAGAATTGCACTTATGCCCAGATTTTCATTAAAATCTGAACAAGTTTAAAATCTGAGCCAAATTTTATCCAAGGCTTGGATTTTTCTTGTTTTTTTTCAAAAAATAGATTTTCCTCAAAATTTCAACATAGATGCCTTTCCCTCTGCTGAATAAGAATCTGTTGTCAAAATCTTAAAATTCGTGCAATTAGTCGGTTGATTAGCATATTAATATAATGATAATTAATATCAAGTATGTAATTAAGCGCTTAATTTTACTAAATGCTGTCTTTTGACTCGATATCCTAAATCACCATATAGAATTGCACTTATACCCATATTTTCATTAAAATCTGAACAAGTTGAAAATCTGAGCCAAATTTTATCCCAGCCTTGGATTTTTTCTTGATTTTTTTTCAAAAAATAGATTTTCCTCAAAATATCAGCATAGATGCTTTTACCTCTCCTGAATAAGAATCTGTGGTGAAAACCTTAAAATTCGTGTATTTAGTCGAGTGATTTGCATATTAATATAATTATAATTAATATCAAGTATGTAATTAAGGGCTTAACATTACGAAATGCAGTCTTTTGAGTCAATATCCTTAATCACCATATACAATTGCACTTATACCCAGATTTTCATTAAAATCTGAACAGCTTGAAAATCTGAGCCAAAATTTATCCAAGGATAAAATCTTTCTTGATTTTTTCAAATATAGATTTTCCTCAACATTTCAACATAGATGCTTTTACCTCTGCTGAATGAGAATCTATGGTCAAAACCTTAAAATTCGTGCAATTAGTCGACTCATTAGCATATTTATGTAATCGTAATCAATATTAAGTATGTAATTAAGCGCTTAATTTTACGAAATGTAGTCTTTTGACTTGATATCCTTAATCACCATATAGAATTGCACTTATGCCCCGATTTTCATTAAAATCTGAACAAGTTGAAAATCGAAGCCAAATTTTGTCCAAGGCTTTTTCTTGATTTTTTTCAAAAAATAGATTTTCCTCAAAATTTCAGCATAGATGCTTTTACCTTTCCTGAATAAGAATCTGTGGTGAAAACCTTAGAATTAGTGTATGTAGTCGAGTGATTTGCATATCCTCTACCACTTTTCAGAAGTGGTAGAGGATGTGTGGATCAGGTGTTTGCTTTGAAGAATGTATGTGAGAAATACTTAGAAAAGCAAATGGATTTGTATGTAGCATTTATGGATCTGGAGAAGGCATATGATAGAGTTGATAGAGATGCTCTGTGGAAGGTATTAAGAATATATGGTGTGGGAGGAAAGTTGTTAGAAGCAGTGAAAAGTTTTTATCGAAGATGTAAGGCATGTGTACGTGTAGGAAGAGAGGAAAGTGATTGGTTCTCAGTGAATGTAGGTTTGCGGCAGGGGTGTGTGATGTCTCCATGGTTGTTTAATTTGTTTATGGATGGGGTTGTTAGGGAGGTAAATGCAAGAGTTTTGGAAAGAGGGGCAAGTATGAAGTCTGTTGGGGATGAGAGAGCTTGGGAAGTAAGTCAGTTGTTGTTCGCTGATGATACAGCGCTGGTGGCTGATTCATGTGAGAAACTGCAGAAGCTGGTGACTGAGTTTGGTAAAGTGTGTGGAAGAAGAAAGTTAAGAGTAAATGTGAATAAGAGCAAGGTTATTAGGTACAGTAGGGTTGAGGGTCAAGTCAATTGGGAGGTGAGTTTGAATGGAGAAAAACTGGAGGAAGTGAAGTGTTTTAGATATCTGGGAGTGGATCTGGCAGCGGATGGAACCATGGAAGCGGAAGTGGATCATAGGGTGGGGGAGGGGGCGAAAATTCTGGAGGCCTTGAAGAATGTGTGGAAGTCGAGAACATTATCTCGGAAAGCAAAAATGGGTATGTTTGAAGGAATAGTGGTTCCAACAATGTTGTATGGTTGTGAGGCGTGGGCTATGGATAGAGTTGTGCGCAGGAGGATGGATGTGCTGGAAATGAGATGTTTGAGGACAATGTGTGGTGTGAGGTGGTTTGATCGAGTGAGTAACGTAAGGGTAAGAGAGATGTGTGGAAATAAAAAGAGCGTGGTTGAGAGAGCAGAAGAGGGTGTTTTTGAAGTGGTTTGGGCACATGGAGAGGGATGAGTGAGGAAAGATTGACCAAGAGGATATATGTGTCGGAGGTGGAGGGAACGAGGAGAAGAGGGAGACCAAATTGGAGGTGGAAAGATGGAGTGAAAAAGATTTTGTGTGATCGGGGCCTGAACATGCAGGAGGGTGAAAGGAGGGCAAGGAATAGAGTGAATTGGAGCGATGTGGTATACCGGGGTTGACGTGCTGTCAGTGGATTGAATCAAGGCATGTGAAGCGTCTGGGGTAAACCATGGAAAGCTGTGTAGGTATGTATATTTGCGTGTGTGGACGTATGTATATACATGTGTATGGGGGGGGGGGTTGGGCCATTTCTTTCGTCTGTTTCCTTGCGCTACCTCGCAAACGCGGGAGACAGCGACAAAGTATAATAAAAAAAAAAAAATAAATGTAATTAAGGGCTTAATTTTACGAAATGCAGTCTTTTGAGTCAATATCCTTAATCACCATATAGCATTGCACTTCTACCCAGATTTTCATGAAAATTTGAATAAGTTGAAAATCTGAGCCAAATTTTATCTTGATTTTTTTTCAAAAAATAGATTTTCCTCAAAATTTCAACAAGTTGAACAATTTGAAAATCTGAGCCAAATTATCTCCAAGGCTATAGCTTATAGCCTTGGATTTTTCTTGATTTTTTTTCAAAAAATAGATTTTCCTCGAAATTTCAGCATAGATGCTTTTACCTCTAATGAATAAGAATCTGTGGTCAAAACCTTAAAATTAATATCAAGTATGTAATTAAGGGCTTATTTTACGAAATGCAGTCTTTTGACTCAATATCCTTAATCACCATATAGAATTGCACTTATATCCAGATTTTCATTAAGATCTGAACAAGTTATAGCCTTGGATTTTTCTTGATTTTTTTCAAAAAATAGATTTTCCTCAAAATTTCAACATAGATGCTTTTACATATGCTGAACAAGAATCTGTGGTCAAAACCGTAAAATTCGTGCAATTAGTCGACTGATTAGCATATTAATATAGTTATAATTAATATCAAGTATGTAATTAAGCGCTTGATTTTACGAAATGCAGTCTTTTGACACGATATCCTTAATCACTATATAGAATTGCACTTATACCCAGATTTTCATTAAAATCTGAACAAGTTGAAAACCTGAGCCAAATTTTATCCAAAAATTTGGCTCAAATAGATTTTCAAAAATAGATTTTCCTCAAAATTTCAACATAGATGCCTTTACGTCTGTTGAATAAGAATCTGTGGTGAAAATCTTAAAACTCGTGCAATTAGTCGACTGATTAGCATATTAATATAATTATAGTTAATATCAAGTATGTAATTAAGGGCTTAATTTTACGAAATGCAGTCTTTTGACTCGATATCCTTAATCACCATATAGAATTGCACTTATACCCAGATTTTCATTAAAATCTGAACAAGTTTAAAATCTGAGCCAAATTTTATCCAAGCCTTGGATTTTTCTTGATTTCTTTCAAAAATTAGATTTTCCTCAAAATTGCACCATAGATGCTTTTACCTCTGCTGAATAAGAATCTGTGGTCAAAACCTTAAAATTCGTGTATTTAGTTGAGTGATTTGCATATGAATATGATTAAAATTAATATCAAATATGTAAGGGCTTAATTTTACGAAATGCCGTCTTTTGAGTCAATATCCTTAATCACCATATAGAATTGCACTTATACCTAGATTTTAATTAAAATCTGAAAATCTAGGCCAAATTTTATCCATGGATTTTTCTTGATTTTTTCAAAAAATAGATTTTCCTCAAAATTTCAACATAGATGCTTTTACCTCTGCTGAATAAGAATCTGTGGTCAAAACCTTAAATTCGTGCAATTAGTCGACTGATTAATATATAAATATAATTATGATTAATATCAAGTAACTTACTCACTGTTCCAGCAGTTCCTTCTATCTTTATGAGTCTTCTACAGTGCTCAGAAAGCTAGACATTTCCAGTGGGTGGAACCATAAGTCGTAAAGAATAGTGGTGTTTTGTGTGCATTAAAGTCAGAAGAGCCGTGGGCAATTGAGTAGGAAGTTTTTTGTTGTCTTCCTTGAGTTAGTTTGATGGTGGGCATGAAGGGACTTTGGATATGTCTTTAGATATTTGTTGTGTTGAAGGGATGGGTGATGTTCAGGTCATAGATGGTAAAGTGTAGCTTACTTTTTCTTCTCTTGGGGTTTTGTCTTGTGGGCTGGAGTTTAAGACAGAGTTAGGGTGGTTGTTTAGTGCTTATGAGTTTATTGCAAAGTGTATGTATTTTGTTAGTGTTATATGTGCTGGGGATTTGGGGATCTGTGATTAGAGGTCTCTGAAGTTTAAGTTAGGGTTGTTTAGTGCTTGTGAGTTTATTGCAAAGTGTATGTATTTTGTTAGTGTTATATGTGCTGGGGATTGGGTGATCTGTGATTAGAGGTCACTGAAGTTTAAGTTAGGAGTAAGCTTTTTATTTTTGTTGGGTGTTGATAGTTAGTTGTGGAGGGTTTTGGATAGGAGAGGTCTAACTGTTGAATAGAATGGAGTGCCAAGCATATTGTGGTGGGATTGTAATGAAAGATCATGGTTTCATGTTTCATAGTGTAGGTGTAGCTGTAGGATTCATGTTTCATTGTGTAGATGTAGCTGTAGGTTTCATGTTCTATTATTTAGGTATAGCTGTAGGCTTCATGTTTCATTATGTAGATAGTGAGGCATTTTACAATGATACACACGAAATATTGGTAAAGGGAGAAAATATGGACACTTTTTCTTGATTTTGCATTTGATAAAGTAAACTATGATGTGCTAATGAAGAAAGAGGCAAGACAGTATAAAAGGGAAAATATAAAAATGGATGAAATTTCTAACCAACCGAAAGCTCAGATTAGCAGCTATTGGAAACATGTTTAAGGAAGAAAATATACTTTCATGGGTACCACAATGAACTGTTCTCACCTCAGTACTTTTTGTAAGCATGATCACAGGCAGAGATAAGGAAGTAAGCAAGAGCACAGTCATTCTTTGCTGTTGTTATGAGAATAGCATAAGCAGTTGAAAGAGAAGATGATCAAGGAAAACTACAAAGGTATTTAGAATTAATTTACAAATGAGTAAATGAGAACTTAATGGAATTTAACAAAAATATTTGAATAGATAAGTCACTGCGCAACTAGCTTTAACATCTATACACAGGCCGTATAGATAAAGAAACAATGAGAGAAATAACTTCAAAGAATATGGAATGATTTTAGATGATAAACTAGGCTACAACCATAGAACATCTCTAAACAGGTGTATATGAGAGCCAGACATCTCTAGACAAATTTACACATTGAGTGTCACACCTGTATTTTAGGACTGCCCACAGAGTTTGATTGGTTGCTGAAAGGGCAGTTCATGATAATTTCTCCCCAGAATCAGTCATCCTTCAGCCATGCCAGTGACAGAGCATTGAGCTTTCTAGAAAGAATATTGAATGGCTTTTAGCCAGATTTAAAGGACAAGGCAGATGATGATCCAGAACCACTTGATGATGATGTGTCTTCATATTGTAGGGAGATTGATTTTATAGTCACTGACATTCATTATTGAAAGATGACCTAGAATGGGCAGGAGAAAGTATTTCTAGCAAAAGTGGAGGCAGCAGCTGTGTGACTGGTGTGCTTTGTAATTTATAACTTTATAATTTTCCTTTTATGTAAAAACTTTCATTGAATCACGATTATAACATGAAAAGATTTATGATATAAGATAAAACATAATAGTTATCTGTAATCCAAGAGTGCCACAATCAGATAAAGAAAGGCCACATTCACTTACACCCATTCTCTAGCTGTCATATATATTGCACCAAAACCACAGTTCCCTGTCCACAGCCAGGCCCCAGAGTTCTTTCCATGGTTTACCACGTCCACTTCACATGTCCTGGTTCAGATCATTGACATGGACATTGCTCCAATTTACTCTATCCCACAGTTGCATTTCACACTCCTGTATGTTCAGGCCCAATCACTCAAAATCTTTTTCACTCCCTCCTTTTGTCTCTAATTTGGTCATCCCCATATCCTTTTTCTCTCCACTTCTGACACATATATCCTCTTTGTCCACCTCTCTCACTTATTCTCTTCATATGTCCAAAATATTTTAGTACACCCTTTTCAGCTCTCTCAACTACACTGCTTTTATTACTGCACCTCTTCTCTTACCCTTTTATTACTTACTTGATCAAACCCTCATGCCATATATTGTCCTCAAACATTTCATTTCCAGTATATCCATCCTCATCTGTAGCCCATACCTTGCATCCGTATACCATTAGTGGAACTACTTTACTTTCAAACATACCCATTTTCACCCACCCTGATAAAAACATCTCATTCCACACATTCTTTAGTATTTTCCTAACCTTTGTTCCCACACCCACCCTGTGACTCATTTCTGCTTCCATGGTTTCTTTTGCTTCCATGTCCACTCCAAGATATCTAAAGCACTTCACTTCCTCCCATTTTCTCTTTCAAACTCACACCCCAACTAACTTGTTCCTTTACCTTGCTAAACCTAATAACCTTACTTTTATTACATTTACTCCCAACTTCCTTTCACACACTCTTCCAGACTCAGTCACCAACTTTTGTAGTTTCTCACTCGAACCTGCCACCAGCAATGTGTCATCAGCAAACAACAACTCTTCCTACTCATACACAGGCCCTATACCCTTGATAAAAGCTTCTCATTGCTGTTAGCTGCTTTCTTATCACAACATATATTCTTGAGACCTTCCACAAAGCATTTATATCAACCTTACCATATACTTTCTCCAAATCCAAAAATGCCACATACAAATCCATCTGTTTTCTAAGTATTTATCACAAGTTTTGTTCAAGCAAACACTTGCTCCACACTTCAAGTGCCACTTCTCAAACCACATTTTCCCTTACCAGTCTGATGTTCTGTATATGCATTCACCCTCACAGCCACTACTCTCCCATACAACTTACCAGGTACGCTGCAAACTTACACCTCTGAAGTTTGAACACTTACCTTTATCCCCCTTGGCTTTTTACAGTGGCACTGTACATTCATTCAGCCAATCCTCAGGCACTTCACCATGATCCAGATATAAATCGAAAATTCAAACTAATCACTCAAATAAAACAGTCACTCCCTTTCTTAAGTTCACCTGCAGTACCATCCACTCCAGTCTCCATGCTACATTTCATTTTATGTATGTTCTTTCTTGATTGCTGTTTCCCATGTTAGCGAGGTAGTGCTAGGGAAGACAAGAAATGACACATCCACTCTCATATGCATACACATTGTGATTGGCATGAGATTTCTCACTCTCATTGGAATGTGATCCTCACAGTATTTGTTTAAGCAGCATCTAAACTCTAGTGATGATTTACATAATTTTTGTTAGTAAAATCTGCATCCTTCCCCATAGCAGCACTTATCTTATGTATGCCATTTTAAACAGTTCATGAGTGTTGACATATATATTTTCCCAGTATGGTAAACAAAAACAAAGGACAAACAAAAGCAAGGAAAATGAAGACACCAACAAATGTCTTGAGATGTGGTATGTGTTTTTTCCTGGCTTGATTGGAAATGTTGATAAAATTTGAGACTGTGATCTAGGGATGGGAAATCATTTATATTGAGGTTTTGTAGCCATGTTTCCATGTAGCATGTGAAGGTTGGTAAGTCTGCTTCTCTGTTGTTTGTCTAAGTCATTTTGGTGGTTGTGTAGGCCTGATTTAGTGTTATCATGATGGGCTGATGGTCTGAGGACAGACTGTTTATAATAATCCTGATGGTTCTTGTTTGTAATGCTTATGAACGGATGATGTCTGGTAAGGTCAGATGCCACAGGTGGTGAGTTGGCAGTCTGGCTGGTTGTTTGCATAGGTTGAGGATACTGAGAGGTTGGAATTGATTCATGAGTAGTTTATCTTGGGGATCTTGGGTATGAATGTTGAGCCAAGTGGGATGGTAGGCAATGAAATCTCCAGAGAGAGAGAGGTGTTGGGTATGCCGGTCAGGTTATGCAGTGGGATAGTATATGTGGAGGGGGAGTTATGTAGGTGTAGATAATCTAGTTGTTTTATTCTTATGGATTGCATTTCTCAGGTGTTGTCATTGCCTGTAAGCTGTTTGGTGGTTCAGTGTTGAAGAACAGTATGGTTTGGTGAACAAGTGTCACAAGTCCTTCACTTTGTCCTTGCTTTCTGTCTTCTTTTAAGGTTTTGTAGTTGTAGAAAATTGGGAGGATGGATCTTCTACAGTTTCATGAAACCCATGACTATTTTTTTTATTAAGAGAGCAATTCTTACCCGTTCTTTACCTTCTCTTTCCTTCATTATCATTATGTAACACTGGGCAGAAAAGCTTTCCACAACTTCAACAATTTCAGATGTGTTTTCCCTAATGATATATAAATACCTGCTCTTCATTTACTACTAACATATTCATCAACATTTACATGAATTACTTTTAGTCTAGCCTTTCTGTCATATGTGATCACCTATTTGCAGATATATTTTTGTATGCCAATATAGTTTCTGTCTGCTTAAAGGTACACTGCTAGTGAAAATTCATCTATGGCGATGCTGTATCATCATTAGTTGATGATAAAGAGTACGGTCTTGTCAAAAAACTTATCACCTCAAAGGAGTCCATTTTATCCCTCTTAACCAAGTGTAGTGCAACCTTGGGTTGTAGGAGCCCTGAAACAGGGATCCTGACTAATCATACATAAAAATGCATATTTAGAAATTTGTAATTTCTTTAATTATTTATTTTTTTATTTTGCTTTGTCGCTGTCTCCCGCGTTTGCGAGGTAGCACAAGGAAACAGACGAAATAAATGGCCCAACCCACCCCCATACACATGTATATACATACATGTCCACACACGCAAATATACATACCTATACATCTCAATGTACACATATATATACACACACAGACACATACATATATACCCATGCACACAATTCACACTGTCTGCCTTTAGTCATTCCCATCGCCACCTCGCCACACATGGAATACCATCCCCCTCCCTCCTCATGTATGCGAGGTAGCGCTAGGAAAAGACAACAAAGGCCCCATTCTTTCACACTCAGTCTCTAGCTGTCATGCAATAATGCCCGAAACCACAGCTCCCTTTCCACATCCAGGCCCCATACAACTTTCCATGGTTTACCCCAGACGCTTCACATGCCCTGATTCAATCCACTGACAGCACGTCAACCCCGGTATACCACATCGATCCAATTCACTCTATTCCTTGCCCGCCTTTCACCCTCCTGCATGTTGAGGCCCCGATCACTCAAAATCTTTTTCACTCCATCTTTCCACCTCCAATTTGGTCTCCCACTTCTCCTCGTTCCCTCCACCTCCGACACATATATCCTCTTGGTCAATCTTTCCTCACTCATTCTCTCCATGTGCCCAAACCATTTCAAAACACCCTCTTCTGCTCTCTCAACCACGCTCTTTTTATTTCCACACATCTCTCTTACCCTTACATTACTTACTCGATCAAACCATTTCCAGCACATCCACCCTCCTGCGCACAACTCTATCCATAGCCCCGCCTCGCAACCATACAACCTTGTTGGAACCACTATTCCTTCAAACATACCCATTTTTGCTTTCCGAGATAATGTTCTGGACTTCCACACATTCTTCAAGGCTCCCAGGATTTTCGCCCTCTCCCCCACCCTATGATTCACTTCCGCTTCCATGGTTCCATCTGCTGCCAGATCCACTCCCAGATATCTAAAACACTTTACTTCCTCCAGTTTTTCTCCATTCAAACTTACCTCCCAATTGACTTGACCCTCAACCCTACTGTACCTAATAACCTTGCTCTTATTCACATTTACTCTTAACTTTCTTCTTTCACACACTTTACCAAACTCAGTCACCAGCCTCTGCAGTTTCTCACATGAATCAGCCACCAGCGCTGTATCATCAGCGAACAACAACTAACTCACTTCCCAAGCTCTCTCATCCACAACAGACTTCATACTTGCCCATCTTTCCAAAACTCTTGCATTCACCTCCCTAACAACCCCATCCATAAACAAATTAAACAACCATGGAGACATCACACACCCCTGCCACAAACCTACATTCACTGAGAACCAATCACTTTCCTCTCTTCCTACACGTACACATGCCTTACGTCCACGATAAAAACTTTTCACTGCTTCTAACAACTTGCCTCCCACACCATATATTCTTAATACCTTCCACAGAGCATCTCTATCAACTCTATCGTATGCCTTCTCCAGATCCATAAAAGCTACATACAAATCCATTTTCTTTTCTAAGTATTTCTCACATACATTCTTCAAAGCAAACACCTGATCCACACATCCTCTACCACTTCTGAAACCACACTGCTCTTCCCCAATCTGATGCTCTGTACATGCCTTCACCCTCTCAATCAATACCCTCCCATATAATTTACCAGTAATACTCAACAAACTTATACCTCTGTAATTTGAGCACTCACTCTTATCCCCTTTGCCTTTGTACAATGGCACTATGCACGCATTCCGCCAATCCTCAGGCACCTCACCATGAGTCATACATACATTAAATAACCTTACCAACCAGTCAACAATACAGTCACCTCCTTTTTTAATAGATTCCACTGCAATACCATCCAAACCTGCTGCCTTGCCGGCTTTCATCTTCCGCAAAGCTTTTACTACCTCTTCTCTGTTTACCAAATCATTTTCCCTAACCCTCTCACTTTGCACACCACCTCGACCAAAACACCCTATATCTGCCACTCTATCATCAAACACATTCAACAAACCTTCAAAATACTCACTCCATCTCCTTCTCACATCACCACTACTTGTTATCACCTCCCCATTAGCGCCCTTCACTGAAGTTCCCATTTGCTCCCTTGTCTTACGCACTTTATTTACCTCCTTCCAGAACATCTTTTTATTCTCCTTAAAATTTAATGATACTCTCTCACCCCATCTCTCATTTGCCCTCTTTTTCATCTCTTGACCTCCTGTCTCTTTCTTTTATACATCTCCCACTCAATTTCTGTAATTTCTTATTTCAACTATATGGGTAGGGAGTTTTACCTCATGTGGCCCTATCACTTTAAACATTCTCTAACATCACACTTCTTGAATTGTGTGCTGCCTGCATTAACCATGTCCTCAGTTAGTCTGTTCCATTGATCCACTACTCTTTTAGTACTTTAAAAGTACTTCTTAACATCTTTTTTAAATAAGCTTCTTCATTAATTTCTTGTTATATCCTTTAGGTGCTCTATTCATACATCTCTTTCCTTTTAACATGGCTCTCTTAATTCAGGTAATATCTGTAGAGACTACAATCCTCTGCACCTTCTCTTTTGACTGTATGTGCTCTTTAAGGTGCAGTGGTCAGACATAAGCAGCATATTTTAGATTAGGCCATTTGTGTGATGTGATCAGCATGTTGAAATCTCCTTATCCATAGAGTTGAATGAAATTCTCTTATTTGCATGCAGACCGTTAGTCTTCTCAACTGCTCTCCCAGGGTGGGACTCTGACAAGTTAGGGATAGCATTCTCTCCAATGTCTCTGTCACACACAGATTCAAGTCCATCCCTTCTGGCAAATCATCTACATAAATCAAGAAGAATAATGATACCACAGAGCCCTGTGGAATTCAGCTGTTGACTTACTCCTTTTGAGAATGCTCATCTGACATGCATCTTTGCTCCCACTTCCATTATTATAATCTATCCATTGAAGGACGCTTCTTATCCCTGCCTGGTGATCCAGCCTCTTTGTCAGCCTCCCATGGGATAGTGTCAAATGCTTTCCGGAAGCACAAATACAAACAACCCACTTAGCCTTCTCTTTCATGTAAGCTCTGTTCTTCATAAAAATGTGAGAGCTTTGTAACACAACTTCCTTTCCCTAAATCTGTGCTGTCTCTCTTAGAGGTAATTTATCCTTTGTAGAAATTTATCCATTTGCTCTCTGATTAGCTTTTCCAGAATCTTGCAGACCACCCAAACCACTTAATAACTGTTAACCACCAACCCCCAAGTAGAAATAAAAAGCTTACCCTTGCCACACTTCAGTAAATTCTACTCACATATCCCCACCCCCATCAAATATAAGTTTAACAAAATATATACACTGAAAAAACTCAACAGGTGCTAATCAGCTGACCTCCCAACTCAGTCTTAAACACCAACCCACCACACATACCTATTAGAAACCACACTTCCAGACAAGCATGAGTCACACACTTCTGGCTATGCTCTGGATGTCATCCATCACTGCAACATAACCTAAGACCCTTATGCCCAAGGTGCAACTACCATATAAAGAAGACACTGAGCACTTACTCCTCAGACATACATGAGTCATACTGTTCTGGCTGTGCTCTGGATATCATCCATCATTACAACATGATAAATGGTGTATCAGCAGATCCTAAGACCCTTATCCCCAAGTTGCAACTATCTTAAAGACATAGAGCACTTCTACTAAATTTCCTTTCACACTGCACCATAGACACAAACACTTCACAACGCTTTATGATGTTTTCCCATTTGGGGGATATAGCCAGTTTCCTCTGTGCTGCAGGAGCCTCAAAGGGATAGATGCGACTCCTGGGGCAGGAAACCAGCTGTACGGTTTTAACATACAGGTCCATAGTTCAGTGCCTCTTCCTGATCTTTCTTATTGATCTAGTGTCCACCCTATATATTTTCAAATATGATACATGTCAAACATTTATTGTGGGTGCAAGCATATGGCACTCACAACGTAAAATCAATATATATATTTAGTTGCTGAGACTAGTGTTTCTAATAGTGTGAGCACCAGCAACTAGTTTCAGTGTACTCAGCTATCTTGAGGGAAGGAAGTTCTTTCTGTAATCTTCCAGGCTCCCACATTATTTTGAGAATCTTACTTCTAAGCACTGTATTTATTCCACCTGTATTTCAAAATGGTTAGCTCTTGCCTTTCTAAGGAGGAGAAAGTCAGAATGCACACCTGGAAGCAAGAAATTGTAGATACACATGAAATGCCCGGGCGCATAGAATGTACAATCAGGCAGCTTCTTCCTGTGACACCTAATCAGTGTCATGCCTCATTCAAGGAGATCAAGAGCTTATGGACCCAAAACATGAACCTAGCATACTTAGGAACCATGCTAATTCGATGCCTAGACATATGAGGATGATAATCTTGGCCAGTGGAGGGATGACAGTTAATAAAGTATAAGTTTGACATTGCCTTTGAAAATGTTTGGGGAGGCATGCAAGGTTTTTTGGTGGATGCTTTAGGTATGACGATGTTTGCCTGTTTCCACTCCCTTGGCACTTTGACTTTCTCCTACGACATTTTGAATAGTGTTTCAAGAGGTTTGGTTAGTATATCTGCCATATGGTGTAATTTCATCTGGACCATGAGCTTTGCATGGGGCTAAGCCCTTTTAGTATTTTGTTATATCTTTTCTAGATCTCAAAACCTCCTCCCCATTCCATCTCATTGCTGATGGGGCTGTTGTGTCTTCCACTGTGAAAACACGATTTTTTCATGTAGCTCTTCACATATCCCTAAATTGTCATCTGCAACTCTTCCTTATAAATTCGTAAATCTGATCAGCTGCTTTTTAACGTGGGAGATTTCTTTGGATAAATTAATGGATTATTATTAAATTTTTTCCTGACTTATGCACAATATTCTTTTCAGAATTTTTCTATTCCTTCTTTCTTACCCTTGTATACTTGTTCCTTGCTTTTTCTATACCTTACAAATGCTGGCAGACTGGAGTGTTTCTTATACCTTCTCCACAGCACATTTGGTACTTCAGTAGCCCCTGAAAAAGTGGTTTCTAAGGGTAAACCATAGAAAGGTTTGTGGGGCTTGGATGTGGGATAGGGAGCTGTGGTTTTGGTGCATTACACATGACAGCTAGAGACTGATTGTGAATGAATGTGGCCTTTTCTGTCTGTTTCCTGGCACTGCCTTGCTGAAGCAGGGGGTAGCGATGCTGTTTCCTTTGGGGCGGGGTAGTGCCAGGAATGGATGAAGGCAAGTGTTTGTATATGTATGTGTCTGTAGCGAGGTAGTGATAAGAAATAACAACAAAGGCCACATTTGTTCACATTCAGTCTCTAGCTGTCATGTGTAATGCACTGAAACCACAGCTCCCTTTCCACATCCAGGCCCCACAAAACTTTCCATGGTTTACCCAAGACGCTTCACATGCCCTGGTTCAATCCATTGACAGCATGTCCACCCCAGTATACCACATCGTTCCAATTCACTCTATTACTTGCACGCCTTTCACCCTCCTGTGTGTTCAGGCCCCAATCTTTCAAAATCTTTTTCTCTACATCCTTCCACCTCCAATTTGGTCTCCCACTTCTCATTCACTCTACTCTGACACATATATCCTCTTTGTCAACTTTCTTCACTCATTCTCTCTTCGTGACCAAACCATTTCAACACACCCTCTTCTGCTCTCTCAACCACACATCCCTTGTACCCTTTCATTACTTACTCGATCAAACCACCTCATACCACATATTGTCCTTATACATTTCATTTCCAACACATCCACTCTCCTCTGCACAACCCTATCTATAGCTCATGCCTCGCAACCATATAACATTGTTGGAACCACTATTCCTTCAAACATACCCATTTTTGCTCTCCAAGATAACGTTCTCGCCTTCCACACATTCTTCAATGCTCCCAGAACCTTTGCCCCCTCCCCCAACCTGTGACTCACTTCTGCTTCCATGGTTCCATCTGTTGCTAAATCCACTCCCAGATATCTAAAACACTTCACTTCCTCCTGTTTTTCTATATTCAAACTTACCTCCCAATTGACTTGTCCCTCAACCCTACTGAACCTAATAACCTTGCTCTTATTCACATTTACTCTCAGCTTTCTTCTTTCACACACTGTACCAAACTCAGTCACCACCTTCTGCAGTTTCTCATCTGGATCAGCCACCAGCGCTGTATCATCAGCGAACAACAACTGACTTACTTCCCAAGCCCTCTCATCCACATCAGACTGCATACTTGCCCCGCCCTTCAAAACTCTTGCATTCACCTCTTAGGCTCAGTCCTCTGTTCTGTTCTTGACACTACCTCGCTAATGTGGGAAATGGCAAATATGCACACAAATCTTTTTTTTCCCATATTGATGAGGAGGTAGTGCCAAGAACAAATGAAAAAATGGAGAGAATAATTAAGTAGAGGTTGACAAAGAGGATATATGCCAGAAGTGGAGGAGACAAGAAGGGGAAGACCTAATTGGAGATGGAAGGTTGTAGTGCATAAGGTTTTTAGTGCTTGAAGCCTGAACATGCAGGAGGGTATGAGGTGGGCATGAGAATTGGAGTGATGTTATGTAGATGGGGTGATGTGCTGTCATTGGACCAAACTAGTATATGATGTGGTCAGGGGAAAGCATGGAAAGATCAGTGTTAGCTTGGCTTTGTCTAGGGGGATGTGGTTTTGGTGCATTACACATCACAGCTCGGGAGTTGGTATGAGCATATGAGGCTATTTCAGTGTTCCAGGTGTTACTTTGCTAATGTGGGAAATGGCAAAAAAGTTTGAAAAAAATGGTTTGTATGCTGTTTCCCATGGTAATGAAATACCTAAAAAACTTTGTTAATTTCTCATCATCTTTCCTAACATGGTTCTTTGTTCACTTCTCAACATCTTTCCTAACATGGTTCTTTGTTCACTTCTCAACATCTTTCCTAACATGGTTCTTGCTTAATTTCATGTTATGGCCTTTAGTTCTTTCCCTGGATCTTTTGGAGAACTGTTTTCTATGTACTTTTTATGTTTTGATAAAGGCTTTAACTTTTCAGTAGCAGAAATATCTGTTAAGATACACTCTTTTCATCTTTTCTTCATTTTGCAAGTAATTTTATTAAAACAGTGGTCATTCTTGAGAATTCAAGAGTACATTTTATCTTTTTACAGCCATATGATCGAAGTGTGGATGAATTCTTGCAGAGGACTAGAGATCGGCGGGAACGAAGTCGTGAACGTCGATATCGAGAACGTAGATAAAATAAAAACAAATTTTTTCTTTGCTTAATTTTGACAAGGTTTTTTTGTTGGATGGACCAAGATGTGTAATGCTAGGAAATGCAAGTGAACTTTAGCAGGTGTGTGATACTGTATAGGGTTTTAAGGAAAAGTTTAGAATCATGGCTGTGGAAGAAAAAGAAAAATGTGTATGCACTTGCCTGAAAACCTTTTATGCTTCCAAAGGGTATTTTGGATAGCTACCTCACATATATATTACCTCTGGTGAGTGATTTGGACACATAGTTCACATTTAGTTGTAATTTGTGTTATTTACAGGGTATTTGCCTTGAAATTTGTTTAATTGATGTATCTTCCCTTTCCCAACAATTGCAGAGATGTATTCTGTATTTTGTGTGTGTATATAAATAAGGCAGTACTGTATTTAAGTTCTTTAAGTAATATTTAGATATATAGCATAAACGTAGAGTGATATACCATAAAGCTAGAGAGTGCAAATAGAGGTTAGAAGGCATTCATAGGTCACAAGTATTATAATTTGCCTTGTTTGTCTTTGATTACCCTTTCTAAATATATTTTACATACTTTTCATGATTGGAAGTATTGTCAAAAAGTATTTTTGTCAGCTAAAATGTAAGATTTCTCTGTACTGAATATTCTTGAATACATTATAATTGAATATATTAACTCTTGTACCTTGTCCTTCCTCATTTAATACTTTGTTTCCCGCATGCTTGGGATAGATTGAATGTTTGACTTCAGATGCTCCTGAACCATCCCTGTGGGTGGGATATATATATATATATATATATATATATATATATATATATATATATATATATATATATATATAACCCTAATGATTATAAAGTTAATTTATTTCAATTATTGGGTATTCAAGACTAAGACATTTTCTTAGTAAACTTTTTACAAATGCTACAAGTGCTAAAAACTTTGTATTCAAAATAAAGAAACCAGATTTTTCTATTTGCATTTCTACACAGGATTGATGTAGAGACTCTAAAGTGCAGATGACACAAATAGTTGTATAAGTGAAGATGAGAGAAATACAAATGTAACATGCATCAAGAAAATAACACGTACATTTAGACAGATACTACAAGCTTTTGTTTAGATGCATGGATAATTTGTCAACATATGCATTTATAATCACACACAATCAGATTCAACACACATATACAGTGTGACAGCTACACAGATATACAAATGAATGAATAGTCTTGTCTGTAAACATATGCACACACCCACATTCATATGCTCACACAACATGCATGTGTGGAAATGCATGCATTTTTTTTTTATTTTTTGATCACTCAAAAATATATTTTTCTTATAGTAGCATAACAGTGATTGAATTACCATATTGTGAGTAGCAGGAAATCCATAGAAAGAAAAAAGAAAATAGAAACAGGAAAACCTTTAAAAAGTTTTTGTGTATAAGGTCAGAAACTGGAGAACCTTTAAAAAGTTCTTGTGTATTAGTCATTAATATATCAGCCCTTGTATAATAGGAGTGATAAAATCTCCCAGCAAATTTTGCCATTTAAAATTTATAGCTTTTGTTTCAACAATGGTTCATGTAGACAGTCAGATGTCTAAGTTCCTTCTGCCATGTCAGTCACATCATTGGTTTTGTAACTACCTCACTTACAAGAGGCTTTGAATTAATGAGATTAGAAGACCCACAGTGAAGGACACTTTACTGTTTCAGAGTTGAATGTGAAGCTTCACCAACACCCTGTCCTCCCTACTTGTCCCACCCTATCTGTGTATATAGATGAAACCTAGAACTTATAGATATTGGATTAAAGATCTGGTTATCATATTACAATGCATATGCTAAATTTTAGTTAGACAGCTGATTGCATGTAAACTGCTGCTGCTCCCATTGTTTCTATACAAGTAAAATATTCTTCAATTTACAAAATTCTTCAGGATCTTGTTTATAGAGGTGGTTTGTCCTTCTGTGTGGGTCACTTATTTCCATAAGAGCATTAGCTTTTAAACAATGTCTCTTCATTGACTACTAGTAGCAGTATTTTTTTTTTTAAAGGATAATTTAAAGTATTTTTCAAAGACTGGCATGGATAGTACAAAATGAGACCAATAAGGGTTAAGGCATAATTTCCATTGTATACAATGCAATAATTGTTTTCATGTTATTGATCATATTTACACAAATGTAATGGATTTAATATCTTCCCTGAAATTCTTGGTGCAATCTGCATAACTAATGAATAAAAAATACATTGAACAGTGGTAGTTTCAACTGGGACATATAAAGGGGAGAAAAATCTAGCCATTCCACAGGAAATAAAGTGTATTTTATATCACTTTTATATAAACACCTTTGTCCTCTACTCTTAAACCACTGTGTTGTTTGCTTCGGTATTTCATGTCGCCACAACCACTGCACAAATGCCTTATTAACAGACTGGTATAAAAGAAAGAAAGAAAAAAAAGGCTGCTCATTATGAAAACAGATCTGCAAAACCTTAAAAAGGAATTAATAGTTTTCATATGATAAAGGGTTTAAAAACTTAAGTTGTCTTTGCCAGTGGCCAAACTGGACAAATAATTATGCAAATATAGTAGGCCACAATATCAATGAATACTGCCCTCTCTCAGTTCATCAGTGAGGCACAATTTCTCAAATAGTTTGTGTAGGAAAGTTAGGCTTTCTGAAACTAAGGGTGGTACATATCCACTGATATTATTGCATACAGTAGTTAGACTGCTGTAAGTTTCAACAGCATACCTGCTTATCTTTAAATCCAACATGATGTTCCAAATCAACCAAGAAAACTGGTCAGTTTCCAGCTACACTGCATACCTCTGTAGGGATGTCAAGGACAGTATAAAAATATCATTTACACTGTATAAAAAGTCTACAACGACTGTACACTATCTACATGATCCTACTCCTTTAGCTGGACACTTAGATGTCTGGGGGCTTCCATAAGTCTGTCAGCTACATCTCTGCCTTGAGCAAGTGACCAACTTCCTGTACACAGAAATCCCCTACTTCAAATGCTAGATTTACATGATATTCAAAATAAAGAAATTCATGAAGAGTGAATCTCATCTGCTGTTTAATAAATATATATGTTAATATGGATGGCAGTCTGTGTCCAAACATACAACTGTTTGTTAATTTCCTGTCACAGTTATGCCATGACTGTCACAAAGAAATTTTACTCAGATGTGTATTAAGGTTTCAAAGTATTTAGGCAAAATTTCACATAAAATCAATACATCATCCAGGCAAGATTATCAGATTAAATACAGATTTACCATGACAGTGATTCATGGTAGCATGTAAAAACTGTCAAAACAAGCACTGCACATGCATTCTTGATTTTAACATAATTATTCAACACTAAACACATATAATTAGAAAAGCACCAAGTCTAGTTTGTCATTAATGTCAAAGAAAGTCAAAGTTGTATCCATATGTATCAAGCCTTTGACATGCTTTCCTTTTGCTTTTTCTCCAAAAACTGAACCATGTACATACATTTAATTCTAGGATGGTGTCCAAGCCATCGGTGTGATATGAAACTATAAAGATGCACTAACAACTTATGCATTCAGGCCACCAGACTTCATCATTTTCATTTTGGCAGCAGTGCTCACATAATACATACCTCAACACCAGTGAACCGTAACTTGCATACTGAAACTTTCATGTTAAATCAATTGTTAAAACCATTTTATCTAAATGGATAAAAAGTAAACCCCTCCCACAGTAGTTTTGGATTATGTAAATCAACTAACAGCTATACATACCACTACCATTGAAATAATTAAATCTCAAAATGTACAAAGCAATATCTGTTCAGTGATCCCCAGGTGTGATTCGGTAATGCCTAATGTCCAGCATTTCTGGTTGTAATGAAACATCCCTGTTATACAAGTTCAACTCTGTTGTGAAAAAAAAAGTGGCTGGCAGGCAACAGCATCACAGATCTTTGGCATTCTTTTACATTTACATATTCAAAACCAGTCCTATATAAGTTAATACTGGTTGGCAGCAAAACATTGTCTGCACAAAATGCTGCATCCAGATATTTGAGCAATAATGCATAATGCACAAAACTTACATATCTAAACTCTTTCCTCTTTCAAGGACGAGATCAAAAAGTGGTGTTTAGGCAATAGTACTCTTACACTGGAGTACAACATACAACTCAAGCATACAAACCTCATGGACAGCTTTGTGAACACAAGTCTGGGGCATGTGCAGGAGAGGAAACTATCCTCTAAAAATAGATATATTTTTATTTGAAAAGAAAAGATCTGAGAAAATTTACATAAAAATTTCTTTATGGAATAGATACGACAATATCACATATCATCATGTGACAGTGGTTGTGGCAGCCATGACACTGACTTGACTGGGAAGCATTGAACAACAACGGCAGTGGTCGGGCTGGGCCGAGGTCTGGTCTGAGAAAGGAAAATTGTTCTCCCATCCAACCTCCCTTGGTCCCCCTATCTCCCCTCCACCACCCTCCTTCTTTGCTTGCCATATGGATTATTATCACTCAGCGTAGCACATCTACCCTCAGTGTGGAAAATGTTCCGAGGGAAGTGTGCATGAGATCTGTTTATTTGCGGACGCCTTAGTTCAGGTCCCGGTCTTCCAAAAACCGGTATTCAAAGGTGAAATTTTCCTTCTTCCGTTGGCCCCAGTTTTCATAGTCGAAGTAGATGTATGTGCCCTATAAAACAAGAAAAAATATGATTGGATGAGATGCCTGAAGACATAAACTTTCTGCACATATATCCAACATGTCAACTCCTATTACACAGGATTATAAAAGTGCCTCTAAATTTCCCAAGTGAATTACAATTCTGTCCCCTCTCCCATTCAAAAACTTCTCACACAGTCTTACCATATATGTTTAGTGATACACCTGGTTATGTTTTTGGCAATGACTTTGTAAGGGTACAAGTTGTTTTCATTCATAAGTTCTCTGAAATGTGGCCTAATACAACTCAATATAGGTTGGTAGACACCTTAATGACATGTGCAATAGGTAGACACCTTGATGACATGTGCAAAAAAAATTTGAAGTAATCATTTTAATGCACCAATGATCCATAAAAGTCAGCAGTTCTGACAAAGACTCATTCAAGTGCATAAAAGTGGCAACAGTTGCCTCATGTTCTGTGGTGCACCATGTCTGTTTTCTAGAAGCAATACAAAGTTAACATGAAAGATACAAGAACTTTGTGAAAAACACATCTGCAATGCAATTGTAGTTTGAGAACATTTACTTGTGCAGTGTTTCATTTTGGGAACTGCTTTTGTCTCCAGTTGTATGAAAAAAAAAATACAGGGAAAGTCTTAAGAATTTGGAATTTCTGAATTCTGAAATGCAGTATGAATTTTGGAAAAAGAAAACTTAGTGTTTTTATCTATAGTGTTATTATAAACATCAGAAAATTTCTGTCTCTAGTCAGTTGTGTTTATTGAGGGTACTTTCATTCTAAGCAATTCTGTTTATTGAATTAAAAGCTATGTAAATCTTTTTTCAAGAGATGCAGCACCAGAGTAACCAGAGGCCATAACAAAGAACTGGGTAAAAATTTTGTGAGAAAGGATGTTACAAAGTGTTGGTTTAAAGTTATAGAGGTGGAAGTTTGGAATAAACAGATCAATGAGGCTGTGAACTGGCAGTTTACAAATGTTTAAAGGGCTAAATGATGGCATAGAAGGTTCAGGAGATATAGCTGCAAGATTAAAGAACTCTCTCCCTGTACTGTACAAACAAGGAATAGTGAACAGTAAAACATGCTTCTCTTTGATGGGAAAGTATTGATAATGAATTTCAATACTAAGAGAGAGATTGGTGGAACTTAGATTCTCATGGTAATGGAGGCATTGAGACACAAGTTTTTAAGTGTATTTACATGTCAGCCAACACACCACGATGAAACAAGTACTCAAGATATTATTAATAAACCACATGGACCTCAACAATTGTTATGGTAAAAATTACGAAATGGAGTTCAGTATCCAAGAACCAGGGCATTGTGGTGAGAAGTTTTATTTGAAATTTAAAAAGGAGCAGAAACGTGGGCACCTCTACCAAACATGGAGTTCATGTTAGGAGAGAAGAATGGTTAATGAATAGAGTACAAAATGAAAATAACAAGGAAAAGAGAAACTTTGAAAAGAAGATTGTGGACAAGGCAGGAAAAAACAAAAACTTTTCCATAAATTCATCAGAAATAAATTGTAAGTTATAGAGCAACATATGTAAACTCACTAAAACTTTCCCATTTCTAGAATAAGTCTGAACACAAAGACTTCACATAATGAACTTTGAAACATAACACACATGAAAACTGAGGGAAAATACACAATAATATTCATAAGATACCTTATTTTCAAATTATCTTTGCTGTTCACAACACTGCACATGACATTGTTCTTTCACTATTAGGCTGGGCAATTTAGATAAGACATTTTCAGACAATTACTTTGTCTTACAATATGGAGGGTGTGTGTGTGTGTGTGTGTGTGTGTGTGTACCTGCAGATCATATCTGTCTTCAAAACCATCACTGGTGTCAATGTCAGAGTCCTGCTGTTTTGACTCAAATGGACTTCATACCTAATATCCTCGTATATTTGGAGGTAAATAAAATTGTTCTGCTGATAAAAGACCATTTATACTGAAGGAAAAAAATCTGTGAACTCACCTGTTCATATTCATCAGTGATTGCCTTAGGCTCTTCATGCCGTTGGAACCACATCATATACTTTGTATGGAATCTCCAAGATTGCTTTTTAAGTGCTTTTGCAGCCAGGTACTGGGCTTTTGTGCCCTCCATATAATAGAAAATAAAGAAGAGAGTCTCTGTTGACAGTCGCTGGAAGAAGTCTACTGTATCTGACATGGGAGGTGAGACCTGTAGAAAGAAATGAAGGGCAGCAATGAATTTCTCTTTGTTCTCCATACACCATAAAAGAATATATAAAAAAGAGGCAGATTTATAACTCTTACCATCATCCATATCTCAGTAAATCTAATGTAATGACCTGACTAAGCACTTAGGTATGGAGAGGTTTTTGTGTTAAGATTATGAGCTGGAGGTCATGAAATGGGTGTAAAACATGTATCTTAAATGTATCAATAAAAAAGTGGCTACCAAGGCACACTTGATATAAAGTGACTGCAGTAAAATTCTCATGAACAAATAAGGGCAAATTCGTTCCATGATCCTGGCAATTCTGAAATGTATCAACGTTTTGCCCAATCAAAAATGTAATTATACAACAGAATTGACATCATTTATAAAATGAAATGTGTTGTTTACTATGAATTCATTATACATTAATGATAGGTGAAATATGCAAAAAAAAAATGTTGAAAGAATAGCAAAGCTTTGCAACACAAAATCGAATTAAAAAATTATTTTCCAAGTTACACAAAACCAAAAAAATGTATAAAACTACATTTTAAGGCTTTTACAAGGTAGCAGAATACTCAATCATTTTAACAAACAAATGATTTCATGGTGCACTTTAATTACACCACATATCAAAATTTTCTTGAGAAAACTTTTGAGTCCATCAAAAAACTCACTAAAGATTACACTGCCAGAGTGGTCTGGGCCCTAAATTACACTCTATATAGGTGTAACAAAGTTGGAAGGACATTTGGAGATGGGTAATATGGCAATATGAACTTATAACATCAGAACAATTGAATTCCTTATTCCTTGAATGATGTAAAGGAAATGTTAGATATGACAACAATTTTTTTCCAGGTCACTACCTATATGTACAAACCATAAGAAATTTACAAGACAATCAGAAAAGCACAATCCTGCCTTGATAATCTTGGAAATCCAGCTGGAAAAAAAAAGATACTGTACTCAGACCAAAACCTAAAATAAATACAAACCAGTACAGTTACTAAACTATCATAGCATCATGGAAAGACTAGAAAAGTGGGAAGAACTAAACGAGGAGGTCAATGGTAATTAGGAATCACTCCAGAGTGGCAAAACGCCTTTGGAGTGTGTGAAATGGTTGATTGCAGAAGCATCCTATATATGCATTGGTCAGAAAGAAAAGCAGAAGGTCCAGATGAAAGCAAGAACAGTGCTCCCTTTAAAAGAGGCAGAAACAAGTTCTACACCAACTGAAAAATCACAGCTAACCCACTCAATGTATTGAAGAAAACTAGTTAGAAACTCAAAATATAAGACTCCAAATGTAGGAAAAAGCCATTAATGATACAGGAAAACTCAAAATATTTCTAATCTGAAAAGTACAAACCATGGAAGTTAACCTGTCCACAGCTGCTGCTGCTGCAATGTCCATCTTCATTTGCACATCAATTTTTTCTTTATACAAATAATATACTCACATTTCACAGTAAAAGAAATACTCAGAAAATTAATTGAATATCTTTGCACTGGCTAAGAGGGAAAACAATAACAAGCTTGAAATATTTGATTAACTTCAAAAAGAGGAGAGAGCTACGTGTGGGACAGAAAAACCCAAAATCTTTCTACTCATATACAAAGTTCAAATCAAGGACCATAGTCCTGGCTACAGATACTGGCTGCAGTATCTATCTTTATATGCTCAAGAGAGAGAGACAGAATGATGTGCACATTTACATCAAGTCCCTCGCCTTGCAAATATCCATCTGGACAAGTTAAGATATTAAGCAGATACTGTGTCCTGTGTCCTCTGAATGAATGCTACATCTTGGGCATGATGGGCCCTGCAGTAAGTTAAATAGGTGCTTGTAGAGTTATAGAAATGGGTAATATCAAGAATGGAGACAACAAAGTGTAACTTGTATATCCCTGAGGAGTGCAGTTTCAGATGGGTGTATGTCTGGTGGGTTAGAATATAAGATTGGGTTGGGTGGGTGGTTGTTTGATGTTTGGTGAGTTATTAGGGTGTATCTGTTTAATCAGTGTCATGCTTGTTAGTGAGCCGTGATCTTTGAATATAGGTTACTAAAGCATGAAGCAATGGTGAGTCTTTTGTTTATACCTGTTGCTTTGTCACTGTTAATAGCATGGGGTGACAGGGGTCTAAAGCTGCAGCAAAAAACTAAGAGATGAGAACACTGAAGCAATATTCATGTTATTTACAACCAACACAGTGACTGTGAAAATAAAAATTCAACAAAAAGAAATAAATCCCATCTTGACATCCTTCACTCTGACTGGCAGTTGTCAAACATACCATCCATGCTTTCTCTGCCTTTCATCTGGCAGAGGACCAAGCCAACATAAAAGTAATGATTCATCTTTCTCTGCAGCTTCTGTACTTTTAATTACTAATCTAAAATTTCATACATTTTTTTTTTCACATGGACCTTTTGGACCCTAAGTGCCATTTAAGGGTTATAAGTGGTAATGAATGAGTTTGTAACAGAGTTTCTCTAGAAAAGGATGGACAGACAAGAGAGTATATAGAGAAATGCATTATGACATTACAAGATATGGTGTTTACCATAATGCTGAGGGTATGCAAAGTAAAAGGTGAGACACAAGAAAGATTAGAAAAAATGGGAAGACTTGTAAAACACCATCTTAGTAAAACAAATAAGAGCAAAAATTGAAAATTCACATTATGGTGGAAATACTAAGAAACTGTTTGTATGGGTTCTTAATGTGAAGTTACAAAAGATGTGCAGTCACTTTGAAGCCTGCAGGAGCATCTGCACTTCCGCAGCAAAGTATGCCAAATATGATATAAAAAGGTGATTTGACAGACTTACATTGATTTACATATAAGAAGCTATATATTCAATTTAGAAAGACTGAATATATGATATGGTTTTGAAAACTTCAATCATATTTTGCTATATACTTTAACTACCTCTAGTCCAGAGCTTAAGTTGGGTTCCCTCAACTTATACCTAAGCTAATAACAGGTTAGTCTAACCATCAAACCTTTTAAAGCATACACTATCATGCAATAAAAAAACAAAAAATCACATTTATGCGTACCGGTGAGTTGAAGCCGCTCACCTGTGGATAATAGAGCGGCGTCTGGCACGGCTGACGCGGCAAGTGTAATCTCAATCTCTCCGAATCGGACGGGTGAGGCATGTGGAAAAAGGCCGCCTGTAGCATTTTAAACTGTAGCTCATGCTCAACTGTTAACTGGGCTGGGCCAAGTGGAGCTACACCTAATAGTGGAGGAATGTGGGCTTCAGACGTTCCTGTGCTTTTCCCCGAACTATTAGTGCTGCTGGAGTTGTTGTTACTATTTGTATTAGTGCTGGTAGTGGTACTGCTGCTGCTTACAACACAACTGCTGCCATCCAACACTGTAAACATCACAATATTCAAAGGTAATACAAAGAGACTTTATTACAAACACTAATCACTTACTGCTTAAGTAAAGGACAGGAGTTTATGCTGAAGTAAAAGTATAAGGACACTTTTCAATACTAAATGCTCTTTGCGAAATATTAAGCATGGACAGAATGCTCACTATCACATCAGACTTGGACTCCATTTCTTCAACATTCCCTTTTAAGTCTTAACAAAATACAAATGATCACTTATAAAATGTCTTCATACATACATTAAGAGGGTGATAGGGTGTGTCATGCTGATTTTGTTTAGTGTGTACATGAAAACAGAGAGAAAGAGCAAGAGATCTATCTAACTATAACTACCTATGATGAGATTTTGCCTGAAGCAAGGATAGCACACTGTGTTCATAAACAGTGTTCACTAGCAGTATCTTTCACATCACTGCTACTATCTACAGCCACATACATTTTGCAACTGTTTATCCTGGGTTTATCTAGAGATGATCTTAACCATTTAACAAGTTATCCTTTGCAAGTGTATGTGAGAAATACTTAGAACAGATGGATTTGTAAGTGGCATTTATGGATCTGGAGAGGGCATATGATAGGGTTGAAAGAGATGCTTTGTGGAAGGTTTTAAGAGTATATGGTGAGGGAGGTAAGTTACTAGAAGCAGTGAAAAGTTTATACCAAGGATGTAAGGCATGTGTATGAGTAGGAAGAGAGGAGAGAGATTGGTTCCCAGTGATCATCAGTCTGCGGCAGGGGTGTGTGATGTCCCCATGGTTGTTTAATTTGTTTATGGATGGAGTGGTTTGGGAGGTAAATGCAAGTTGTTTAAAATGTTTATGGAGGGGTGGTTTGGGAGGTAAATGCAAGAGTTTTGGAGAGAGGAGGAGAGTATGCAACCAGATCTAGATGAGAGGGCCTAGGAAGTGAGTCAGATGTTGTTCGCCAATGATACAGCTCTAGTGGCTGAATCGGGTGAGAAACTGCAGAGGATGGTGACTGAGTCTGGAAAAGTGTGTGAAAGGAGAAAGTTGAGAGCAAAGGTTTAGTAGGGATGAGGGACAAGTTAATTGGGATGTGAGTTTGAATGGAGAAAAATTGGAGGAAGTGAGGTGTTTTAGATATCCGAGAGTGGACTTAGCAGTGGATGGAACCATGGAGGCGGAAAAGAGTCACATGGTGGGGGAGGGGGCGAAGGTTCTGGGAGCAATGAAGAATGTGTGGAAAGAGAGAATGTTATCTCGGAAAGCAAAAATGGGTATGTCTGAAGGAAAAGTAATTCCAACAATGTTATACGGTTGTGAGGCATGGCTATAGATAAGGCTGTATGGAAAAAGGTGGATGTGTTGGAAATGAAATGCTTGAGGACAATATGTAGTGATAGGTGGTTTGATCAAGAAAGTAATGAAAGGGAAGAAAGATGTTTTTTTTTTCCGCTGTCTCCTGCGTTTGCGAGGTAGCGCAAGGAAACAGACGAAAGAAATGGCCCAACCCACCCCCATACACACGTATATACATACAAGTCCACACGCAAATATACATACCTACACAGCTTTCCATGGTTTACCCCAGACGCTTCACATGCCCTGATTCAATCCACTGACAGCACGTCAACCCCGGTATACCACATCGATCCAATTCACTCTATTCCTTGCCCTCCTTTCACCCTCCTGCATGTTCAGGCCCCGATCACACAAAATCTTTTTCACTCCATCTTTCCACCTCCAATTTGGTCTCCCACTTCTCCTCGTTCCTTCCACCTCCGACACATATCCTCTTGGTCAATCTTTCCTCACTCATTCTCTCCATGTGCCCAAACCATTTCAAAACACCCTCTTCTGCTTTCTCAACCACGCTCTTTTTATTTCCACACATCTCTCTTACCCTTACGTTACTTATTCGATCAAACCACCCATTGTCCTCAAACATCTCATTTCCAGCACATCCATCCTCCTGCGCACAACTCTATCCATAGCCCACGCCTCGCAACCATACAACATTGTTGGAACCACTATTCCTTCAAACATACCCATTTTTGCTTTCCGAGATAATGTTCTCGACTTCCACACATTCTTCAAGGCTCCCAGAATTTTTGCCCCCTCCCCCACCCTATGGTCCACTTCCACTTCCATGGTTCCATCTGCTACCAGATCCACTCCCAGATATCTAAAACACTTTACTTCCTCCAGTTTTTCTCCATTCAAACTTACCTCCCAGTTGACTTGACCCTCAACCCTACTGTACCTAATAACCTTGCTCTTATTCACATTTACTCTTAACTTTCTTCTTTCACACACTTTACCAAACTCAGTCACCAGCTTCTGCAGTTTCTCACATGAATCAGCCACCAGCGCTGTATCATCAGCGAACAACAACTGACTCACTTCCCAAGCTCTCTCATCCCCAACAGACTTCATACTTGCCCCTCTTTCCAAAACTCTTGCATTTACCTCCCTAACAACTCCATCCATAAACAAATTAAACAACCATGGAGACATCACACACCCCTGCCGCAAACCTACATTCACTGAGAACCAATCACTTTCCTCTCTTCCTACACGTACACATGCCTTACATCCTCGATAAAAACTTTTCACTGCTTCTAACAACTTGCCTCCCACACCATATATTCTTAATACCTTCCACAGAGCATCTCTATCAACTCTATCATATGCCTTCTCCAGATCCATAAATGCTACATACAAATCCATTTGCTTTTCTAAGTATTTCTCACATACATTCTTCAAAGCAAACACCTGATCCACACATCCTCTACCACTTCTGAAACCAATGTATGGAAAGATAAAGAAAGTGGTTGAGATGGCAGAAGAGGGTATATTGAAATGGTCTGGTCACATGGAGAGAAAGAGTGAGGAAAGATTGGCAAAGAGGATTTATGTGTCAGATGTGGAGGGAACGATAAGAAGTGGGAGACCAAATTGGTGGGGGAAGGATGGAGTGAAAAAGATTTTGAGCGAACGAAGCCTGAACATGGAGGAGGGTGAAAGGCGTATAAGGAATAGAGTGAATTGGAAAGATGTGGTATACCGGGGTCGACGTGCTGTCAATGGATTGAACCAGGACATGTGAAGCATCTGGGGTAAACCATGGAAAGTTTTGTGGGGGCTGGATGTGGAAAGGGAGCTGTGGTTTCAATGCATTACACATGATAGCTAGAGACTTGAGTGTGAACGAATGTGGCCTTTTGTCTTTTCCTAGTGCTACCTTGCAGGGGGAAGGGGGGATGCTATTTCATGTGTGGCGGGGTGGCACGGGAATGAATAAAGGCAGCAAGTATATGTACATGTGTATACATATATATATATATATATATATATATATATATATATATATATATGTGTACGTGTAGGAAGAGAGGAAAGTGATTGGTTCTCAGTGAATGTAGGTTTGCGGCAGGGGTGTGTGATGTCTCCATGGTTGTTTAATTTGTTTATGGATGGGGTTGTTAGGGAGGTGAATGCAAGAGTTTTGGAAAGAGGTGCAAGGACGAAGTCTGTTGGGGATGAGAGAGCTTGGGAAGTGAGTCAGTTGTTGTTCGCTGATGATACAGCGCTGGTGGCTGATTCATGTGAGAAACTGCAGAAGCTGGTGACTGAGTTTGGTAAAGTGTGTGAAAGAAGAAAGTTAAGAGTAAATGTGAATAAGAGCAAGGTTATTAGGTACAGTAGGGTTGAGGGTCAAGTCAATTGGGAGGTGAGTTTGAATGGAGAAAAACTGGAGGAAGTGAAGTGTTTTTGATATCTGGGGGTGGATCTGGCAGCGGATGGAAACATGGAAGCGGAAGTGGATCATAGGGTGGGGGAGGGGGCAAAAATTCTGGGAGCCTTGAAGAATGTGTGGAAGTCGAGAACATTATCTCGGAAAGCAAAAATGGGTATGTTTGAAGGAATAGTGGTTCCAACAATGTTGTATGGTTGCGGGGCGTGGGCTATGGATAGAGTTGTGCGCAGGAGGATGGATGTGCTGGAAATGAGATGTTTGAGGACAATGTGTGGTGTGAGGTGGTTTGATCGAGTGAGTAACGTAAGGGTAAGAGAGATGTGTGGAAATAAAAAGAGCGTGGTTGAGAGAGCAGAAGAGGGTGTTTTGAAATGGTTTGGTCACATGGAGAGAATGAGTGAGGAAAGATTGACCAAGAGGATATATGTGTCGGAGGTGGAGGGAACGAGGAGAAGAGGGAGACCAAATTGGAGGTGGAAAGATGGAGTGAAAAAGATTTTGTGTGATCGGGGCCTGAACATGCAGGAGGGTGAAAGAAGGGCAAGGAATAGAGTGAATTGGATCGATGTGGTATACCGGGGTTGACGTGCTGTCAGTGGATTGAATCAGGGCATGTGAAGCGTCAGGGGTAAACCATGGAAAGCTGTGTAGGTATGTATATTTGCGTGTGGACGTGTATGTATATACGTGTGTATGGGGGTGGGTTGGGCCATTTCTTTCGTCTGTTTCCTTGCGCTACCTCGCAAACGCGGGAGACAGCGAAAAAAAAAAAAATTGTGTATGTATATGTATGTATACATTGAAATGTATAGGTATGTATATGTGTGTGTGTTGGCGTGTATGTATATACGTGTGTATGTGGGTGGGTTGGGCCATTCTTCCATCTGTTTCCTTGTGCTACCTCGCTAACGCAGGAGACAGCGACAAAGTATAATGAATAAATAAAATATTTATATATTTTTTCATACATGCTTGCCATTTCCTGCCTGCCTGTGGGTATATCATGAGCTAATAGCCACTTTCTGCCATATAACGCAACATATTGTACTGATTTACCTGTGACATGGCATCTCCACTAACAGATGCTGTCATCTAACATTTACTGATGTACTGGAACTAGAAAACCTTCATGTAATAGGTCTTTATCAGCATTCATCGAAATAAATGAAGACGATCAATTCACTAAACACTGATGTACAAGATGAATTATAATTTCAAGTGAGAAAAAAAAATTCTATTTTCATCTGTTATGTATAATGATGCCAAAGAAACCATCTGTTACATCTAAATGCTCCATTCAAATTCTTAAGTAACTTCATAATACACATGAATTCTACAAAATTTTCTTTCTGACAGGCATAATTGGGTATGTTTCCGGAAATCCCAATAATCATATCCATAAAAATAACTGAGCTAATTCAAGTTCTCATAGCAATCTAAAAGTGACACATTCCCAGTTAGAGGATAAATTCTGATAACTGACCATATGTTGGCAATTAAAGGATGTACTGACAGTAGGGGAGGAGTGACATCTCGGTAAATACGACTCACAAAGAATATTAGTATTAATAATTAACATAAAAAAATGAATTGCATGTCTCACAACCTCAAAGAATTTTGAAAAGTTACAAGCAAGGCAATGATCTGAACATCCTTCCAAACTGCAGTTCTCAAAAAAGTTAAGATCTTGGGTTAAAGACACACATTGAGATAATCTAAATGAGTTACCCTCAACTTTTTGAGGCAGCACCCACAAAAATTGTTTGCCTATTAAACTGGCAAACCTCGAATACAATTTCTTACCAATTCATACCCAAGCATTTTACTAAGAATATATTCATAATGTGTACAGCTTCTTTCCAAGTTAGCCAAAATCGTTGTCAAACTTCTTAAATGAACATCACAGATGATCAAAAAGTGGCAATTCAGCAAGATAATATATCTATCCAAGAACAACCACATTCACAGAATTATTCTGAACCTTTATAAATGCAGATTAAGTAACTCTATATGGAGCATCAACATCAATAATATAAAATGCTAAGCTTCTACATATGGCTTTTTAACAAGCTAGTGCATGAGGCATATTCACGGCTCCATGGTGGATGGCGAAGCGCCACAATGGGGGCTTGATTCAAACTCCCATCTTGCTACATCACATTACCTCTATTAACAGATTGGTTGAGGCCAGAAAACATGGCTCCCGACTCCTCTCTCTCCAGCACTTCAATTAAAGTTCCTCGGCATCAACAGATGGGAACCAATGAAGTTACCACTTTCAAGGGGGTTTGCCTCCCCTCTCCTGCCCCTGCATGTGACAGTGTTTTATTAGCTGTATGCAGGTGTAAAGACCTTCTATATTTTCAGCCTGTTTTCTTGTTTTGTACTGTAATACATTTGTTATTTCACAAGAAAATGTAGATATGACATGACAACATATACAATGATTGTGAATATGAATGATTAACTAATTCAGTTTCTGGTAAAAACAATGGGTTTGAGTTCACATACATACAATGATCCTAAGGATTATAATGATACTGATACAGTGAGGACTATTTATATGAAAGCGGGAAAATCAATAACAACAGTGATGAAAATTACAGAAAAGGGCAAGACACAGTACCATGTGGTAAGGACTGACAGGTAAGTCTGTCCCTGCTTTAAGTTTACTTGATGTGATGTACAGTTATGCATTGTCTGCTAAGCCAAGAACAACTAAAGGCCCCAAACTGTCATTCCCTTCACATCTGTAAGTGATGCAAACTATACCATCTACTTTTTGGCCCTGCAAATTTCATATGGTGAGGAAAAAAAAAAGTGGTATAATAATGAAATTTCTAAGTGGTCCTTGGTTTTTTCATATTTCTTTTTAGATGTATGGTTTATTCTTACCTGTATGGGGCATAAAACTGACTTAAATACTATCAAATTTGTGGTCTAACTTTTATGTGGAAAGATTATAAAAACAAGTAATAAAACTACCACTTAAACTACATATACTGGGATTACTCTTTTTAGTGCATTTCCTGGAAGCATGACTAGATATACCATGCATAATATGGGTTTATATGAATTTCATCATTTTCCTCCCAATAATTCTCTTGAGTATAGAAAATATGCATTTGTTTAATTATGGAATGGCATCATTTTCTTTTTTTGATATCTAAATACCTTTACAGGCACAGCAAGGCAGCATCAGAAGTATATGAACAATGGAATAATATGCTCAAAGCCAGTCTCCGGCTGGCATATATGATGTACCAAAACCACACCCTATCATCTACAGCCAAGCCTAACCCACTACTTCATGGTTTACATTGCCCTGGTTCAGCCCATTAACAGAACATCAGCCCATATACCATACCTATTCAATTCATGCTTCCTGCCCTCATGAATGTTCATGCTCCAGTGCCCGCCCTAAAGCCTCTTTTACTCCATTCTTCCATTTTCCCAGTTTCCACTTTCCCTCTGCTTACTCCACTTTTAACAGAAAGATCTTTCTCAGTCTTTCTTCATTCTTCCTCTTCATATGCCTGATTAACAATCTCACTCAGAATGCAATTACTACCACAACTCTAATACTGTTACTCCTTAAAAAATCAACTTGTCTTACACTATTTACTGTTCTCAAGCCTTTCATTTCCAAAACACCCACCCTTATTCTTCTATGTTCAAGGCCCAAGACTCATATCTGTACAACATTGGTGGGAATACTACATCTTCAAACATTTCCATTTTCTGCATGCACTATCACTGAACTCTCCTTTATGCAACCAGGACTTTAGCCCTCTCTTCCATCTTAAGACTCACTTATGCACACATGGTTCCACTCACTACTACATCAATTTCCAGGTACACAAAGTAATCAACTTCCTCCAGGTCCACTCGATCTAAACTTACCGGTAAACAATCCATCATCCTGTCTCATTCCCTGTTACACTTCACTGCCTCAACTTCTCTTCTCAAACACTCTCTTTTAAACTCTGACACTAGCTCCTACAGAGCTGCAAGAGTCATGCCATCTACAGACAGAAACTGTTTCACCTTCTATGGCCACTCCCCACCCCATCATACTGTACATCTATCCCTCAATCCAAAAACCTTACATTTACATCCCTCCCTCCATCCACAAACAGATCAAACACTCTGTGACAACAAACATCCTTGATGTACATCCAACTTCAAATGAAACCACTCATCCTCCTCCCTCCCTACTTGTGCACATGCCCTACTCTTCTGATAAAAACTTCTCATTGCATTTAGTGACTTTCCAACCACTCCATATATTCCTACCATTTTTCAAAAAACCTCAGTCACCTCTAAAATGCGTTATCTCTAGATCTATGAATGACATATATCAGTCACTCTCTCAAGGTATTTCTCATAAAAAATTCCTCAAACCAAACACTTCATCAGCATACACCATAACTCTCATGAAGTCACACTGCTTCCCCCCAGTCACTTGATTTATTTATGCCATAACACTCAACAGTTTCATACCTCTGTAATTCTAACATTACTCATATCATCATTATTGAACTGAGTAATATTGGTGGCTATGCAAGTTCTTCAGTAGCTTAGTCCTATTAAACCTCTTGACCTAAGATTGCAAACATCCTACTTGGACTACATAATAATTCAAAAGAAGGTTGTAAAAAACATGTCAAATATTTACATAAAATTTCAAAAAAGTTAGGGTCTAAACTAACAACTGCTACTGGTTGTGGGTGTCACTAAAACAGGGTGTCAGTTATGGTTGCTCATTCAATGTAGCCAACTGTACCACCAAGAATTTTTCTGGATGAGCACCCTATCAAAAAGACTAACAAAGCTGCATCAAAAAGTATGAGACTCAGGCTACATCTCTGTATATGATTAAAAAAAAAAAAAAAAAATCATCTTACAAAATTTCAATCAATAAATTAAATAATAATTGTATTTTCAAACATATTCACCATTTCCCGCATTAGCGAGGTAGTGTTAAGAACAGAGGACTAAGCCTTAAAGGGAATATCCTCACTTGGTACCCTTCTCTGTTTCTTATTTTGGAAAACTGAAAATGGGAGGGGAGGATTTCCAGCCCCTGGCTCCCCCCCCTTTTAGTCGCCTTCTACGACACGCACGGAATACATGGGAAGTATTCTTTCTCCTTTATCCCCAGGTATAAAAAAAATTTTATATATAATATTAAACAACGCTCATACCAATATCTTAAGCCACATGTCATATACACATATATCATACAAGTTCAAGGATTCGTTATTTAGTAACAACCAAGGATAACCACACAAAATGTGATACAGTGCTATGATTTGAATTTTCTAGTCCGAGAGAACTGAATCACTGATTTCAGCAAACACACTTCCTCTGATAAATGAATCTTGAAGATATCTTTTGACTTTCTGCTTATCAAGCAACTTTTGTTCATACCTGCCAGGCTGCCAAAACAGCCCCTGACCAACATACAATATAATCATGCTTCTTGATACATGAACCCCAACTCTATTTTGACTTCACAAAGGAACAAAGTAATGAATCAAAGGTGAACTTCTCTATCAGGATATGATGGTTCTATAAAAAGTATATTATTCACCATTCAACATCCTAGCTCAAAACTGATCAAGATCGAAACATGTAACTGCTGAAGAAGTGACAAATATGCACTGTTATGCCTATAATTAACCCTATTTGCACTAAATAATGATTCCTCTTATGTAATCACTGATTCTTATCATCAAATCTCATGCATACACTTGAAGACAGCAATGCTTTAACTGACTGCCACATTAAACTTAACTTCATTTATTGGTACCACAAGAGATGAATTATGCTGATACAGACTGGATTCATATTTCTGTCGGCACTGTGTGTGTATGTGTGTGCGTGTGTGTGTGTGTGTGTGTGTGTGTGTGTGTGTGTGTGTGTGTGTGTGTGTGTGTGTGTGTGTGCAGATGTCTCTCTCTGTCTGTTTCCTGGTGCTACCTTGCTAATGCAGGAAATGGTGATCAAGTTTGAAAATATATATAAATATATAGTAGGAAGTAGGTGGCAGGCAGCCAACAACCAAGGAGGTATATTACCAGTACTACCCATCCGGGTATCAGGAAGGTTAGAGTGACATCTGCTTAGTAAGCTAGCACTTTAGTGGTTGTCAAGTTGCACTCCTCTGACCCAGGTAGCTGTCTTTTATTTATGCCTCACTAGCGTGTGGACTACTGGCATTCTGCCCACAAACATACAATCTCTCCTTGTCATATGTAACACTTGACAAAACAAAACTCACACAGCTCATTTTTCATATCTCTAGAATTTCCTGCCATGAGCACTATGCACAGTAGATAGTATTAGTCGGTAGGAACATTTACGCAGGATTATTAGGTAGAAACATTAGGTAGAAGTGACTGAGTTTGGTAAAGTGTGTGAAAGAAGAAAGTTAAGAGTAAATGTGAATAAGAGCAAGGTTATTAGGTACAGTAGGGTTGAGGGTCAAGTCAATTGGGAGGTGAGTTTGAATGGAGAAAAACTGGAGGAAGTGAAGTGTTTTAGATATCTGGGAGTGGATCTGGCAGCGGATGGAACCATGGAAGCGGAAGTGGATCATAGGGTGGGGGAGGGGGCGAAAATTCTGGGAGCCTTGAAGAATGTGTGGAAGTCGAGAACATTATCTCGGAAAGCAAAAATGGGTATGTTTGAAGGAATAGTGGTTCCAACAATGTTGTATGGTTGCGAGGCGTGGGCTATGGATAGAGTTGTGCGCAGGAGGATGGATGTGCTGGAAATGAGATGTTTGAGGACAATGTGTGGTGTGAGGTGGTTTGATCGAGTAAGTAACGTAAGGGTAAGAGAGATGTGTGGAAATAAAAAGAGCATGGTTGAGAGAGCAGAAGAGGGTGTTTTGAAATGGTTTGGGCACATGGAGAGAATGAGTGAGGAAAGATTGACCAAGAGGATATATGTGTCAGAGGTGGAGGGAATGAGGAGAAGAGGGAGACCAAATTGGAGGTGGAGAGATGGAGTGAAAAAGATTTTGTGTGATCGGGGCCTGAACATGCAGGAGGGTGAAAGGAGGGCAAGGAATAGAGTGAATTGGAGCGATGTGGTATACCGGGGTTGACGTGCTGTCAGTGGATTGAATCGGGGCATGTGAAGCGTCTGGGGTAAACCATGGAAAGCTGTGTAGGTATGTATATTTGCGTGTGTGGACGTATGTATATACATGTGTATGGGGGTGGGTTGGGCCATTTCTTTCGTCTGTTTCCTTGCGCTACCTCGCAAACGCGGGAGACAGCGAGAAAAAAAAAAAAAAAAAAAAATTAGGTAGAAGTAGTAGGTGGGAGTATGAGATAGAGGTAATCATTACGAACACTAGGTCAGAGTCTCTGCAAACAATACACTAGAGTTGCCCTCTGTCAGTGGCCTGTTGAGGGTGAGGTGCTAAAGGCTAAGAAGCAACAATGGAGTTCTTTAGTTATGGAGACTGTTGCCATGGCCATCTCTTTGAAGGAGTTCCAATTGGAACAGGCTTCAGAGATCTATATAGATAGACAGATAGATTCAACTAAAAATATTTAAGAATTCCAAAATGTTTCTTTAGACTTCTAGACATTGCTAACCTCCCTTACAGTCCCAAAAAGGGGAATAAACAATGTTTCATATAATATTCATAAAAATGAGAAGGTATGCTATATTGTTAATTCTGTCAAACTACAAAAGGTAAATGAGGAAAAAGACTTGGGTGCAATAACCTCTGTGACTTGAAGATGTTTAAGTCACATATGTAAGCAGTATGTAGAGGCAGTAAAAACAGCCCACAAAATTCTTCGATTCATAGGTAGGACTTTCAAACTGAAGTCAGGAAAATCACCATCACCTTTTACAAAGTACTGATGCACTCCCAAATTTGATCACCTTACTTTAAAAAAACACACAGACAGAATGAAAAGTACAGTGTTGAGCTACTAAGACAATTCTCAGACTGAGAAACAAATCCTATAAGAAGTGACTTAATGACCTAAACTTATTTAGTATAAAAAAGAGAAGATTGAAAGATGATCTAATATGGTTATTCAAAATCAGCAAATGCTCTGATAACCTTGACCTATGCAGCTACTTACATGTTGATTCATATGATTATACTTGCAGTGACAGATACAAACTCAAGGGCAAACATTTTGCTTCAAATAAGGCCACATACTTTTTGCAACAAGAGTGTGCATATATGGAATGATTTACTAAATATAGTAGTTGAAAGCAGTACCACATATACATTTAAGAATATAGTTGGTAAATATTTTGCTTCGAGTCCATGAATGACATTACTTGCACCTCCTTAGATACATGAAACATTTGCAGTTTTTTCTTTCTGAAATATCTTTATGCCTTTCTACTCTTTCAACATTAATCTGAGAGCTTCTAACACCTGCTATCGCAAACATTTTCAAGAATAAATCAAACTGGTACATTTTCAAATCTATTCCTTTTAATCTCTTCATTTTTTTCACCATATACTTAGGATAAGGATTTAACTCAACCCAAAACATGTCATCATCAAATATGAGAAAGTTCTTGTGTCTGATCTTTGCATGTATTTCTAACTCTTCACTCGGCACCCATCAAGAAGAAAGCTTTCATAAAAAAACTAATTAAGGCATGTCTACGACTTCTGACATCTCTTAAGTAGGCTTTCACCATCTGCTCTGTTTTCATAAAATCACTTCCCAAGACTTTCACTTCACAAGTCTTCTTGACCAAACACCTACATTTGCCACCCAATCATCAAACATATTCAATAATCCTTAAAAATACTCACTGCATCTCCTCTTCACCTCATCTCTGCCTCAGTAATGCTCCAATTTGTTCTCCCGTTTTTCTCACACTATTAACCTCAATCTAAACCATTTTCTTATTCTCCCAAAAGTCTGCTGATATTCAATCACCCCAACTCATATTTGCTCTCCTTTTCTGGCCCTGCACATACCTTCTGCCACTTTACCCTAATCACTTTCATTCCTTCCCTGTAAGTACAGCCCATACAACTCTCTTTGCCCTTTCACTAGCAACTGAACTTTATCATTCTACCACTCACTTCCCTTTCTCACATGCCCACCTCCCACCTTCCAAATATGAGTTTACTGATGTACCAGTAAAACTATATGCACGAGTGGTGACAGGGTAGAGGCATGCACAGTTTCAAATTGGAAAGGAACAATCATATTCAAAAGTGGTACAGGATATGTTAATCAGATACTTGTTTGAAGAATGTGTGAAAAATAATTAGAGAAACAGAAGGATTTGCAAGTGGCATTCTTGGATCTGGTGGAAGGGTAAGACATGGCTGACAGAGATATTCTGTGGAAGTAGTTAGGCATACACAGTGTGGAAGAAAAGCTGATATTAGCAGTGAGGAGTCTTTATCAAGGAAAAGGGAAGGGTGAGTAGTATCAAGTGAAGGTGGGTCAATGGCAAAGATGTGTGATGACACTATGGCTTTTCAATCCATTTATGGATGAGGTAGTAGTGAGGAATCACTATCAAGGAAAAGAGGAGGGTAAGTAGTTTCCATGAAGGGGGGTCAATGGCACAGATGTGTGATAACACCATGGCTTTTCAATCCACTCATGGATGAGGTGGTGAGAAAAGTGAATGCAAGGGGTTTGTAAAAGGGTAGGTCTACAGTCTGGCAGGGGTGGTGGTGCCTAGGTGGTGAATCTGTTATTGTTTGCTGATGATACGGCATTGGTAGCAGATTCAAGTGAGAAATTGCAGAATCTACCTTTTGAACTTGGAAGTGTGTGAAAGGAGAAAGTGGAAAAAAATGTGAATTAAAAGCAACATTATAAGTTCAACAATGGAGAGAGATAGGTTAGCTAGGGTGTGGGTATGAATGGAGAAAACTTGAAGGAAGTAGAGTGATTTTTAATCCTGGGATATCAAAGCAAATGGAGCCATGGGAGATGACTTGAGTTACATGGTGGATGAGGGAGAGACAGTCCAAAGGAGCAATGAGGAATTTGTGGAAAAAAAACTGTCTTTATCACAAAAGGCAAAGCTGGGCACGTCTGAGGGCGTGAACTATAAATGACAAGGTGAAAGTGCTGGAATTGAAATATCTAAGGAAATTACTTGGTAAGAGGAGGGTTGATTGAGAAAGAAATGACAGGGTATGTGAGAAGTGGTAATAACGTAAAAAAAAATGGATTGCTATGAGAGATGTTGTGTTGAAGTGCCATGGACAGATGGAAAGAGTGAGTGGAGAGAGACTGACACAGGAAATATGTGTCAAGAATGCAGGGGATGATAAGGTGAAAACCAAACTGTAGATGGAAGGATGGAATGGTAAAAGTTTTGAGAGCATGGGGTCTGAGCATGCAAGAGGGTATAAGGCATGCATGGGATACAGTTAAATAGAGTGGTGTGGTGTGTGGTGAGTGCCATTCAGTCAATGGACTGAACCAGGGTATGAAGTAGCCAGGGGAAACCACAGAAAGGTCTGTGGGGCCTGGCTGTGGCTTGCAGGATGTGATTTTAGTGCATTACACATAAAGCTAGAGAATGAGTGTGAGTGAATAAGGCCATTTCTTTATCTGTTCCTGATGCTACCCCACTAACACAGGAAAGAGCAAGTCAGTATGAAAGGAATATGTAATATTGGAGATAAGCAGTTGAGATTCTTAGATAGAACCTCACATTTACAACAATAACCTGAACTGACCTGAAGGAGGTATCGATGTGGAATTAACTTCATTAACTTTCTTCTGAGCTATCGCCTTTAATGACACTGCTGTGTCAGTAGCATTCTGGAAAGAAAATTCACATTTAACTTATATATCATAGGCTAACATATCTAGCACAGAACTGTGTGTACAAAAACAACAAACTTACCTATGACAATAATGTGATTGCAAAGAAATCTTTAAGAGTAATATGTTACTAAAAACAGGCTAGACAAAGCAAAGAAAAGGAGAGCATGTAGTTCCCTACATAACTGAGCATCAACTCTATCATCACATTTTCATATCAATATGATACATCATTTAGATTGCTTCAAGTTTCATCTAGTAACAGTCACATACCATAGTGGGTGTGTGCCCTTGATGTGCTGATGGTGTTGAGGTTGGTGCCCCTGATGGTAATGCCGGAGTAGTAGTCGCACTGCCAGCTAAACTGCCCTGCGGTGAAGTTACGCTGACATTGCTGCTCACTCCACTACTGAGACCATTACTGCTGCTGCTGCTACTACTGCTGCAGCTCCCACTACCTGTGCTGTTTGATACAGAGTTGCCACTGCCACTACTGCTGTTGCTGCAACTGCTACTACTGCTGCTGCTGCTACTGCTGCTGCTGCCACTTCCACTACTACTATTCACAATACCACTGTTTATCAATCCACTTGGTTCCGGTGAATGTCTTCCTGCAATATCGAACACAAAACATACACTTAAGTAACCAAATGAGTAAAACATAATCCCAAAAATTCACAAAAGAGCTTGCAGCTAATGTGATCTCCATATAGTAAAATGTTAAATGTTCAATCAAAACAGATAAGTCCTTACTAGAGGACACAGAGTTCTGACTGACACTGTGTGCATTTCCCTATAAAACTAACCTCTTCCAGCAATAACAAAAACATCCACTTCAGCCAAGGTATCAAAAACATATAAATATGTATGAAACTAAAACCCATAAAGAAATGGCAACTCAAAATTTCATGCTGCAAACAAACTGAAGCTAAGTAAAACTAGGTAAAATTTTGAGAGGTCATCTTATATACTAATGCTTTCCTTATCACATTAAGCTGGGTACCTTTTCTATATTGCTACTCTGTTTTATCTGATTAAAAAGAATGTGGAGATACAGAATATAGTACATAAGTTGTGCTATGTAAAATAAAACAGCTTAAGGAAAATAATCTTTAAAATAATTGGAAAAGCAATATATCAACATTGAAAACTGATCAATTTTGCATAAACTAGCAACTTATAAAATTTCTCTTTTGAGCCTTCCTCCAGAAGCTGTGTCCTTTACAAACAGCATGTAATTCACCTCCTATGCACCCCTATTACCCAGCATACTGTGTACACCCACCCCTCACATGAAGACCCTTACATCTATCTCCTTCATCAACATCCACATACAGATTAAACAGCCATGGTGACAACATACACCCTCTATGCAGACCCACCTTCACTGAGAATCCCTAAACCTACATCCTTTTCACTCGCACAAATATCTTACTCTTCCAGTAAAAATTTTACTTTTTAGTAACCCTCCATTTACTTCAAATTTTCTTAGTAAGTTCCATATGGTTCTTCTGTCAACTCACATATTTTCTTGAGATACATTAATACTACACATGAATACCAATCTTTCTCTAAATTATATCACACTGTTCTTTCCCAGTCAGATGCTCTGTGCATATCACCACTCTCTCAAACACCACACTCCCATACACCATATCAAGTACACTCAATTTGAACATTTACTTTTGCTACCCTAAACATGCATTCCATCAAGCACCTCCTCTTTGGCCATCCAAGTGTCAAACAGCATAACTACACAAATGGCACTCTCAATCCCTTTCTTGAGGACCTCTATTGCAGTATCATCTACTCCTGCCTAAAGTACTTTAACATAATCCATCTTATGCAGGGCTTTCAATACCTCCTCTCTTTCACCATATCATTCACTGTGACTCTCACTCTGCAAGTCAACTTAATCTAAAAACACCATATCTGCTTCCATATCATCAACCACATTCAGCAGTCCTCCAAATGATTCACTTCTTACTAAATTATCTAAAACTTCATTTCCTCCAAGTTTTCTCTATTCAAGCTCACATCTCAACTAACCTGTCTCTCTGCACTGCTAAGCCTAATAACCATTCTTTTATTAATATTTAATTTCCACTTTCTCTTTTCACACTCTCCCAAATTCAAACCAACTTCAGCAGTTTTTCATTCAAATCTACCATCCAAAATTATATCCTACCCTACTTTTTACAATCCACCAGAACCACGAACATTTACCTTACACATTTATTTTAGGAACTTTCTCTGCATCCTTTATATATGCATACTATCTAAGCACTAAATTGCTTTCTAAATGGGTCAATCTCACTATACCTCTATTTCTATCCAGTCACATCCATTGGATAAAACAAAATATTTCCATGATTTACCTGTGCTGTTGTGTTGTGAAGATGAGGTGATAATATGGTTAGAAGTTCCAGAACTTGTGCTGCTGTTATTTGGAGTAGTTTGTGAAGTTGATCCTGTATACAGACAACAATTGTAAACATCATATATGTTAACACTGCAAACAACCACCTACAGTCAACCCTTTATGATTCTGACCCCAGTTATCCACATCTTTCAATAATCTATAGCTAACATGGGAGCTACACAATATTACCATTTCCATTACAGTCCCATACATGTGATATCCAAATTATTTTGAGATGGCCAAATGCATGAAACATGAGGTACTTATGATGCCTAATGTCCTGCCATGGTAAATGAGAAATGCAACCAAATTGCAGCATGTTGTGTCAAGATGTTTGTCACTACCTTAAAACTATCTTTCTTATCTCTGACACCCATTCCCCCTGGGATTTCCATCAAGGGGGTCGCCACAGCAAATTTCTCCAATTACCCATCCTTACATGCCTCCCTTGCATAAACTAATCCACACATTCTCTCCCTCCAGTACTCTTCCACTCTATTTCCCTATGCCGCAGGTGGTCTTCCTCTCACACTAGCCCTTTTAATCACGCTATCATATACTCTCCCTGTAAAGTCCCCATCCTGCATTCTTTCCATATGTCCAAACCATCTCAAAGTATTATGTTTCATGCAATCTACCCCTCTACAGTTCATTCCCTTTGCATTCTTGCAGCACCAAATCTCTAGAATACCTCCTCATTTCTTTCCTCAATCCACCTAGTCATTCAAATAGCTCATTTCCACAGCATGGATTCTTGAACTCTGTGACTTCTTCCATGTCCATGGAATACCTACATCAGGGTCAGGATGATTATACAGACCCTTAATCCTTACTTCACTTCCATACTTACATCTCCAACCTTCATTTTATTAAGGTACCCAATGACTCTTCTACCCTGTACTGCTTTCTCCTTCATCTTTCCTTTCATATGACCAAACTTACCAGACACAGTTCCTAAATACTTAAATTCTCTCACCTCTCTCAGTCTCTCTCCCCCATATCTACAATACAGTTTAGTGCACTTTCTTCTTTCACTCTATAGGGCTTTGCAAAATCTATACTTTCACTCTGTTCCCTTCCACACCTCATTACTTTACTGACATTAATCTTCAATCACTTAAACTTACACACATCAAAAAACACACTTACAACCTTCTGTAACTCTTCTTCACTCTAAGCAAACAACACAGCATCATCCACAAACAAGTCTGTCACAAGCCACCAAACTCCAGCATCATACCCCCATCTCTGCACCCCTTTTCTTAGTTTTGCTTTCATCTCCTTTATCACTCCATACATATGAATGTAAAAAAAAGCCACAATGACATCACACAGTCCTGCCTCACAGTGTTTAAAGCATTCTGCTTTAAACTCTCGTCTGTGTAAACACAAGCTCTTCTCCTCAAACCACTGAATCAGGAAATGATCTAGGACTAAGTTACTTATTACCCTGAACATATTCTTACAGTTATTCCCATCATTATCAATGTTGTTCAACTCCTACTCCTCTCAGAGGCACACAGATCATTAACAGTTGTAAAAGATGTATGGTGTTCATATAATAACACTGTGGCAGAGGCCCCATATCAAGGAGCTCAACAACATCCAAGTTTTGCTTCATTGATAATACAGTTATGCACTTTTTTACCCCCCAGCAGGGACTTGCAACCATGCCAGTTAGGCTCCCTAAAGGGAAATTACCCAAGTACTAGGGAGGCACTGCAGAGGTAGCATGGGTAACATGTTGTACAGCTGTTCATAAATGTAAACACTCACTTGGAAATCAACATCTTAATATTTGCAAACAGTTTTTTTCTAAATTCACATTCTTTGTACTACAAAATGCAATATACTTGTATACTATTCTTCATCACCAACAGTCCATAAAAGGATCTATCTTTTATCTTGCAGGTACCTCCTTCTTTAAATTTTTGAAGAAAACGTCTTTTGTTAGAAGTTACCACAAAATGGTTAGAAAAAAAAAAAGATGAGAGTGACATGCCTCACCAGTAATACCAGATTAGAGGCTTCTAACTCAAGGCATATCTCTCAAGGCTCATATGGAAACTGACCCTACACACAACACACACACACATATATATATATATTAAGAATATATGGTGTGGGAGGAAAGTTGTTAGAAGCAGTGAAAAGTTTTTATCGAGGATGTAAGGCATGTGTACGTGTAGGAAGAGAGGAAAGTGATTGGTTCTCAATGAATGTAGGTTTGCGGCAGGGGTGTGTGATGTCTCCATGGTTGTTTAATTTGTTTATGGATGGGGTTGTTAGGGAGGTGAATGCAAGAGTTTTGGAAAGAGGGGCAAGTATGAAGTCTGTTGGGGATGAGAGAGCTTGGGAAGTGAGTCAGTTGTTGTTCGCTGATGATACAGCGCTGGTGGCTGATTCATGTGAGAAACTGCAGAAGCTGGTGACTGAGTTTGGTAAAGTGTGTGAAAGAAGAAAGTTAAGAGTAAATGTGAATAAGAGCAAGGTTATTAGGTACAGTAGGGTTGAGGGTCAAGTCAATTGGGAGGTGAGTTTGAATGGAGAAAAACTGGAGGAAGTGAAGTGTTTTAGATATCTGGGAGTGGATCTGGCAGCGGATGGAACCATGGAAGCGGAAGTGGATCATAGGGTGGGGGAGGGGGCGAAAATTCTGGGGGCCTTGAAGACTGTGTGGAAGTCGAGAACATTATCTCGGAAAGCAAAAATGGGTATGTTTGAAGGAATAGTGGTTCCAACAATGTTGTATGGTTGCGAGGCGTGGGCTATGGATAGAGTTGTGCGCAGGAGGATGGATGTGCTGGAAATGAGATGTTTGAGGACAATGTGTGGTGTGAGGTGGTTTGATCGAGTGAGTAACGTAAGGGTAAGAGAGATGTGTGGAAATAAAAAGAGCGTGGTTGAGAGAGCAGAAGAGGGTGTTTTGAAGTGGTTTGGGCACATGGAGAGAATGAGTGAGGAAAGATTGACCAAGAGGATATATGTGTCGGAGGTGGAGGGAACGAGGAGAAGAGGGAGACCAAATTGGAGGTGGAAAGATGGAGTGAAAAAGATTTTGTGTGATCGGGGCCTGAACATGCAGGAGGGTGAAAGGAGGGCAAGGAATAGAGTGAATTGGAGCGATGTGGTGTACCGGGGTTGACGTGCTGTCAGTGGATTGAATAAGGGCATGTGAAGCGTCTGGGGTAAACCATGGAAAGCTGTGTAGGTATGTATATTTGCGTGTGTGGACGTATGTATATGCATGTGTATGGGGGGGGGTTGGGCCATTTCTTTCGTCTGTTTCCTTGCGCTACCTCGCAAACGCGGGAGACAGCGACAAAGTATAAAAAAAAAAAAAAAAAAAAAAAATAGAGAGAGAGAGAGAGAGAGAGAGAGAGAGAGAGAGAAGAGAATCATACAACAAAATAGTCCTAAGACAGCCATGGTCACTCATACAGAACAAAAGTAATGCCTTACAAAGATAGCCTTGAAAGCAGAATGTGCTCCAGAAGAATCTAAAAGTTTAAGTCTATGAGGAAGTTCTAAAATCACAAATTACTCTATATTTCATATATCCGAAAAAGTTTCATACATCTTTCACATAATCAATGCTGAACCAAAATTTATCTACAATCCACATACCTCTACAAAGTGACTTTAAACAAGACTCAATTCAGCAAAACAATAATCACTGAGGTCCTTATATATATGTATATATATGTATATATATATATATATATATATATATATATATATATATATATATATATATATATATATATATATTTTTTTTTTTTTGCTTTGTCGCTGTCTCCCGCGTTTGCGAGGTAGCGCAAGGAAACAGACGAAAGAAATGGCCCAACCCACCCCCATACACATGTATATACATACGTCCACACACGCAAATACACATACCTACACAGCTTTCCATGGTTTACCCCAGACGCTTCACATGCCTTGATTCAATCCACTGACAGCACGTCAACCCTGGTATACCACATCGCTCCAATTCACTCTATTCCTTGCCCTCCTTTCACCCTCCTGTATGTTCAGGCCCCGATCACACAAAATCTTTTTCACTCCATCTTTCCACCTCCAATTTGGTCTCCCTCTTCTCCTCGTTCCCTCCACCTCCGACACATATATTCTCTTGGTCAATCTTTCCTCACTCATTCTCTCCATGTGCCCGAACCATTTCAAAACACCCTCTTCTGCTCTCTCAACCACGCTCTTTTTATTTCCACACATCTCTCTTACCCTTACGTTACTTACTCGATCAAACCACCTCACACCACACATTGTCCTCAAACATCTCATTTCCAGCACATCCATCCTCCTGCGCACAACTCTATCCATAGCCCACGCCTCGCAACCATACAACATTGTTGGAACCACTATTCCTTCAAACATACCCATTTTTGCTTTCCGAGATAATGTTCTCGACTTCCACACACTCTTCAAGGCTCCCAGAATTTTCGCCCCCTCCCCCACCCTATGATCCACTTCCGCTTCCATGGTTCCATCCGCTGCCAGATCCACTCCCAGATATCTAAAACACTTCACTTCCTCCAGCCTTTCTCCATTCAAACTCACCTCCCAATTGACTTGACCCTCAACCCTACTGTTCCTAATAACCTTGCTCTTATTCACATTTACTCTTAACTTTCTTCTTTCACACACTTTACCAAACTCAGTCACCAGCTTCTGCAGTTTCTCACATGAATCAGCCACCAGCACTGTATCATCAGCGAACAACAACTGACTCACTTCCCAAGCTCTCTCATCCCCAACAGACTTCATACTTGCCCCTCTTTCCAAAACTCTTGCATTCACCTCCCTAACAACCCCATCCATAAACAAATTAAACAACCATGGAGACATCACGCACCCCTGCCGCAAACCTACATTCACTGAGAACCAATCACTTTCCTCTCTTCCTACACGTACACATGCCTTACATCCTCGATAAAAACTTTTCACTGCTTCTAACAACTTGCCTCCCACACCATATATATATATATATATATATATATATATATATATATATATATATATATATATATATTCATGTGAGAAACTGCAGAAGCTGGTGACTGAGTTTGGTAAAGTGTGTGGAAGAAGAAAGTTAAGAGTAAATGTGAATAAGAGCAAGGTTATTAGGTACAGTAGGGTTGAGGGTCAAGTCAATTGGGAGGTGAGTTTGAATGGAGAAAAACTGGAGGAAGTGAAGTGTTTTAGATATCTGGGAGTGGATCTGTCAGCGGATGGAACCATGGAAGCGGAAGTGGATCATAGGGTGGGGGAGGGGGCGAAAATTTTGGGAGCCTTGAAAAATGTGTGGAAGTCGAGAACATTATCTCGGAAAGCAAAAATGGGTATGTTTGAAGGAATAGTGGTTCCAACAATGCTGTATGGTTGCGAGGCGTGGGCTATGGATAGAGTTGTGCGCAGGAGGATGGATGTGCTGGAAATGAGATGTTTGAGGACAATGTGTGGTGTGAGGTGGTTTGATCGAGTAAGTAACGTAAGGGTAAGAGAGATGTGTGGAAATAAAAAGAGCGTGGTTGAGAGAGCAGAAGAGGGTGTTTTGAAATGGTTTGGGCACATGGAGAGAATGAGTGAGGAAAGATTGACCAAGAGGATATATGTGTCGGAGGTGGAGGGAACGAGGAGAAGAGGGAGACCAAATTGGAGGTGGAAAGATGGAGTGAAAAAGATTTTGTGTGATCGGGGCCTGAACATGCAGGAGGGTGAAAGGAGGGCAAGGAATAGAGTGAATTGGAGCGATGTGGTATACAGGGGTTGACGTGCTGTCAGTGGATTGAACCAAGGCATGTGAAGCGTCTGGGGTAAACCATGGAAAGCGGTGTAGGTATGTATATTTGCGTGTGTGGACGTGTGTATGTACATGTGTATGGGGGGGGGTTGGGCCATTTCTTTCGTCTGTTTCCTTGCGCTACCTCGCAAACGCGGGAGACAGCGACAAAGTATAAAAAAAAAAAAAAAAAAATATATATATATATATACATAACGTAAAACATCATAACAGAATACATTAACTTCAACATACATAACTCAAAGAAGGGATATCTAACAAGGAACTAGGAATACCTGCACTTTCCCAGCCATCAGAGGTAGAGTAAAAGACCCCAGTGTTCCAAGAAAAGATTTCCACTACAGGGCCATTTAGCCTTGAAAAGATGGGCCATATGCATATGATCCACCCAATCTAAGCAGAAATAAAAACATTTATGAATAATAAAGTAGGAAACAACTAACCTGGTACAGGCTTTGTAGGGGTGGATGGAGGTGGGGTGGCCTTTGATGATGAATTGGAGTTGACCACAACAATGGAGGTGGAGGAAACAGAGCTGCTGTTATTCGTATTACTGCTAATACTATTCATAGTACTGTTGCTAGTGATACTGTTGGTCGCTGGTCTGACTACCAAAGGTTTTACTGGCTGGGTTGTCTGTGAATGTTTATCTATATTACAACAGTTATAATTATCCCTGTTTTAAAATGGTAATCTAATTCAAAATCCTTCAAGAAATTTTCTTAAAATTATTATTAAATCAATAAATTCTAAATTTCTTGTTCAATCAATCAACCCAACTGACACAAAAAGCATTTCACTTCCAACACATCCATCCTCTTCCTAATTTGTTACCTTGGGCCCACACCAGTAATCCATACAACACCAGTGGGACTACTATACCATCAAACATACTCATCTTTGCCTTTACAGACAATGAACTCTCTTTACACACATTCCTCAGTGCATCAGGGACCTTCAACACAACCTACTCTATGGCTCACTTCAGCTCCCATTGTACCATTCACTGCCATGTCCACTCCCAGGTATCTAAAATAATCCACTTCTTCAAGTTCTCTCCACTCAAACTCACACACTAAATAGCCTGTCTCTATCCACTATCAAACCAAATAACCGTGCTCCCAGTCACATTCATTTTCAGCATTGTCCCAAAAAAAACCCTCCTAAACTCAGGAACCATCTTTAATAATTTTTCACCAGAAGATGAGGAAGCATCTGATAGGATCTCTAAGGCAGGGTGGATGAAGCAATACAGGGAGTCCCCATAAAACAAAATGATTATGTTCCTGAAGATTTGTCATTCTGGTGGTATGTTGCTGTATAAACAACTGAAATCCAAGTTTTATGGGAGGTTAAGTTCCTGACCCAAAAGTTTCTGCAATCCAACTCCCATGAGTAGACTATACCTGAAACAGCCTTCCACTAATTTAGACTATCTGTTTAACTACTACTGCCCTTTCACAGGTATATCAGACTAAATCTATTGATGGTGACAATGTTCATGAAGAATGACTGAGGTGGTCGTGGAGTGGATGAGGGGTGGAGTGACAGTTAATGGGATACAGTTAATGGGAGGGGGACTAGTACTGTTAAAGTTATTATCTAACCATATCTCTGACACCTGTTCTTTCCAGAAACTCTCTCATGGGGGTGGCCAAGGTCAAAGGGTCTTCATAGCTCATGAACTGCAGTGCCGCTTCTTAGCCTTTATGCCTTATCCTTTACAAGCCATTAGCAGAGGACAACTCTTATTCAAAATTATAGCTGGTGCTTGGCCTTAGTGTCTATCTATTTATCTAGAAAGATAGGCCTTTGTGTCATTCTGAGAATCTGTATCCTAATTTCAAATGTCACCACTGCAAAATGTCACTATTTGAGCAATCGTTCAACACAAACCCTGTAGACTTAAGATGTATGCTCTGCAGGATTTTCATGTGTTCAGAAACTTTCTTCCAACAAATGATCATACCTGACTTACAACTAATTATCAATTTCCTTCTGCACAGCCTGCTGCATTTGAAAAGTGGGCTACCTTTTTATTACCACTTGTAGTCAGGCTATGTCCTTATCTTTTATCTATTTACTGCACTTTCATCTACCCTGGAGGTTTCTTGCTTTCTATGTCATCCATTCTTTGCTCCACAAGCTTCTCAGACTGTCCAGTATAACACCTCCGTTAAGACTTTAGTCAATGATTCTTTCTGCCTAACTAATTTAGAAACCCAAGACTTTTGCTCCTCTTCCATACCTTTCCTCTGCAGGTTTCCTTCTTAGCCCTAAAGTCAACTCCTAGATCCTGTCCACCATTCCCTTCACTGTTTATTCAATATTGGGCCTGCTTTCCTGATTCATCACCTACCTTTTGTGGGAGAGCCAATATTCATGTATACTGCCTGCTTTTCTGATTCATCACCTACCTTTGGTGGGAGAACCAATATTCATGTATAACAAAGTTAAAAGCAACCTTGAGTTTCATTATTTTGCTGTCTTGCTTCTTCAAACAGTTTTCAAGTTTGTTTACATCATTTTCTGGCACTTTACATAACTCCTAATGATGTACTAACAATTTCTTCACCTTGCCTTCTAGAGGGTATATACTCTTAGCATACACTTTCTCACTATAGCTATTATAGTGGAGCTTCCAACCACAATGTTCCCCATCTCCTTACTAACATCTTCACTAACACTTAGAAAGCATATAAAATTCTCAAGTTCCAGATCTTCACTAAAAATCATTGCAGTATCAATTAGCTTAATCTTTTTCCAAACATCCAAATTTTCTACTTTCTCACTGCCTTTCTCAGAAGTATCCCCTACATTCAGGGTTCATGAGAGGAATTTTATCAGGGGAACAAAGTTTCTTTCAGGTCCCCTTCCCTTCTCCCTTTGTCATTCTGTTTTCATCCACTATGGTTTTAAGCCATGAGCAGTAAGGCCAAAAAGGGTATGGAAGATGAGAGAAGGGTGGAATGGAGGGTTCTGTGACTTTTTTGCATTTTCTGAGATCCCAGGAAATTCCCAGGCCCTCCCTTCTGGACCCCAAGGCCCAGGTATGAAGTACCCCTTTCACCACCCCCTCGGAGGCCCTGCCTACAATGTCTTTCACTATCCAAGAAAATTTGGTGCTAAATGTAGAGAAAGGTTGTGTGAGGGTTGGAAAACAAACACAGCATAGCATATTTTGAAAAGTCTCTATTTTCTGTTGTGATTTAGTTCCCTACTTGCTTGAGTGCAGCTAATAGCTTTAACAGTAAACTCACACATGAACAGAGAAATAGTTTATATGCCTAACAGCTTAATATTGCAAAGAGGGATCTCCTTAACCTTGAGACGAAAGCTGAAAGTTTATGTAGCTGCTAGTTTGGATAAACAGCCTTATAACTCTTGTCCTAAGCTCACATGACATGCTACAACCATACACAAGTGAAACTCACTAAAAACTAGTGTCAAAAACAAAATGTGCATGACAGAAACCATAAATTATGGGCCTGTGTAATGAGGAGTAAATGTTTACTGAATTTAATGCAACCAGTCACATGCAAACTGTAATCCTCTAAGAAAAAACCTTATTACTAAAGAAAACATAAACAAACTTTTACAGCAATTTCTGCCCTATAGCCTAAAAAGCTTGAAATACTTATGAAGCTTGGATGACTTCATAAGTTTTAAGTCTGTAAAGTTCATGAATCCTGTGAAACATGCGAAAACGCAGAACTCGCAAACGACCAAAACAGTACATGAACTTTCTTTTTTACCTATATTCCCTGAAGTCTTGCTTTCAAATATGCAAAAATCATAAAAAAATAGTCATAAGACATTTTTCATTAATGAAAACAACAAGTTTTCTAATATCTATGTTCACCTTAAAAGACAGGCCAATCTAAAGGACCATCTGCTCTCTTACCAACATCTACATGAGCTTAACTCCGAGGAGGGACCTGACTGTCTGGGCCAGTGGATTCACATCAAAACTGATATGTGATTGGCAAGCCCATAAAATCCAGTCATTTGAGAATATAACAACTTCGTTAAGTAATGTGACTAGTCATTTCTGAGGGTCTTTTCTGCTTACTGCCTACATAGGTTATACACACAACAGCAATACAATGTCAAATGCACAGGAGGAAAATAGAAAATCTTTTAGGTAAGCATGACCTTTATAAGAAGTTTGTTCAACTTAGCTAATTTTCGCTTATAAGTAATAACATCTTGAGTAAAAACTGGATGTGCTTACCGAACTGACTGATCTGGACTCATCATTTTTACTACTTCTCTTCTTATCGTGAGGTGTGGTAGGTACATCATGGTCGATGGAATGGTTGGTGGCAGGGGATGGTGCTGGTGATGACCCACACACTGATGATGGTGTTGACCCATCTGTGCTGTCGTGACTCCCACCCAGCACATGCTTTGGAAAGAAAAAGCATATGTACTACACAATTAAGGGGTGGTGTGCAAAGTGAAGGGATCAGGGAGAATGGTCTGCTGAAGAGAAAAGAGGGAGTGAAAGCTTTGCAGAAGATGAAATCCGGTAAAGCAGCGGGTTTCGATGGTATTGCAGTGGAATTTATTAAAAAAGGGGTGACTTGTGTTGTTGACTGGTTGGTAAGGATATTCAATGTATATATGGACCATGGTGAAGTGCCTGAGGATTGGCGGAATGCATGCATAATGCCATTGTACAAAGGCAAAGGGAATAAAGGCGAGTGTTCAAACCAAAGAGGCATAAGTTTGTTGAGTATTCCTGGGAAAATATATGGTAGGGTACTGATTGAGAAGGTGAAGGGATGTACAAAGCATCAGATTGGGTATAATACAAATAAGAAATGTATGTATGTTTGTATGGTTTACCCAAAAAGCTTCACATGCCCTGGATCAGTCCTGTTACAACACATTAACCCCAGTATACCATATTCTAATTCACTCTATCTCACACACCTTTCACACTCCTACATGTTTAGGCCCCCAATCACTCAAAATATTTTCCCCTCCATCCTTACATCTCCAGTTTGGTCTCCCTGTTCTCCCAGTTCCCTTCACTTATAACACATATATCCTCTTTGTCAACCTGTCCTCATTCACTCTCTCTGTATGTCCAAGCCATTTCAGCACACCCTCTTCAGCTCTCTCAACCAAAACCAGGATCTCCCTATCCACATCCAGGCCCCACAGACCTTTCCATGGTTTACCCCAGATGTTTCACATGCCTTGGTTCAGTCCACTAATGGCACATCGACCCCAATATACCATATCATTCCAATTCATTCTATTCTGAGTAAACCATTCACACTCCTGCGTGTTCAGGTCCCGATCGCTTAAAGTCTTTTTCACTCCATCCTTCCACCTCCAATTTGGTCTCCCACTTATACTTGTTTCCTCCACCTCAGACACATATATCATTTTTGTCAACCTTTCCTCACTCATTCTCACCATATGTCCAAACCAATTCAACACACCCTCTTATGCTTTTTCAACCACACTCTTTCATTACCACACATTTCTCTAACCCTTTCATTACATACTCGAACAAACCACCTCACATAACATACTGTTTTCAAACATTTCATTTCCAACACATCCACCCTCCTCCACACAACCCTATCTACTGTCCATGCCTTGCAATCATACAAAATTGTTGGAACTATTATTCCTTCAATCACCTATTTTTGTTCTCAAAGATAATGTTCTCTCCACACATTCTTCATTGCTCCCAGAACCTTTGCCCCCTCCCCTAACCTATGACTCACTTCCACTCCCATAGTTCCATTCGCTGCCAAGTCCACTCCCAGATATCTAAAACACTTTACTTCCTCCAATTTTTCTCAATTCAAACTTACATCCCAACTAATTTATTCATGCTTGTTCACCGTCTACCACAGTAGCGAAATAGCACCAGTAATAAACAAAGAAATGGCTTCGGTGGCTCAAATCCACTCTCTAGCTGACATGCAAAATGCACTAAAATCACTACCCATCATCTGCAGGCAGGCCCCACAAACCCTTCATATGAAAATATCCTGGTTAAGCCCACTCATAGCAGTTCACCTCTTGTATACAACACTGCTATAGTTTGCCTATCCCTTGCATGTCTCTAACCCTTTTGCACATTCTGGCCACTGACACCCAAAGCATCTCTAATGCAATCCTTCAAGCCCCTTGGTTTCTCCGCTTTTCCTGTTCTTCCATTTTTGTCATGTACAACCATTTTGTCATTTCTTCATTCATCCTCTCCCTATGTCCAAAACAATTAAGCACATCCCCTGTGGCTCTCTCATACAAACTGTTCTTACCATCACACTTCTCTCTTCCTCTATCATTTCTAATTCTATTAAACCTTTACACACCACATAGTGTACTTAGACATCTCATTTCAACCTCCTCCATAAAGTGACTGAGCAGTCATGATGACACCATGCCCCTCCACTGAAGACCTGGATCACTCACTCTTCTCTCTTCCTAATTGCACACATGCCTTATTGCTTTCCTCCCACACCATACACACTTGTAACACTTTCCAAAAAGCACTTCTATCAACCCTATCAAATGCCTTCTCCAGATCCATATATGCCACATACAAATCAAATCCCACTGTTTCTCTAAGTTTTTTTTTTTTTTTTTTTTGTCGCTGTCTCCCGCGTTTGCGAGGTAGCGCAAGGAAACAGACGAAAGAAATGGCCCAACCCACCCCCATACACATGTATATACATACGTCCACACACGCAAATATACATACCTACACAGCTTTCCATGGTTTACCCCAGATGCTTCACATGCCTTGATTCAATCCACTGACAGCACGTCAACCCCGGTATACCACATCGCTCCAATTCACTCTATTCCTTGCCCTCCTTTCACCCTCCTGCATGTTCAGGCCCCGATCACACAAAATCTTTTTCACTCCATCTTTCCACCTCCAATTTGGTCTCCCTCTTCTCCTCGTTCCCTCCACCTCCGACACATATATTCTCTTGGTCAATCTTTCCTCACTCATTCTCTCCATGTGCCCGAACCATTTCAAAACACCCTCTTCTGCTCTCTCAACCACGCTCTTTTTATTTCCACACATCTCTCTTACCCTTACGTTACTTACTCGATCAAACCACCTCACACCACACATTGTCCTCAAACATCTCATTTCCAGCACATCCATCCTCCTGCGCACAACTCTATCCATAGCCCACGCCTCGCAACCATACAACATTGTTGGAACCACTATTCCTTCAAACATACCCATTTTTGCTTTCCGAGATAATGTTCTCGACTTCCACACATTCTTCAAGGCTCCCAGAATTTTCGCCCCCTCCCCCACCCTATGATCCACTACCGCTTCCATGGTTCCATCCGCTGCCAGATCCACTCCCAGATATCTAAAACACTTCACTTCCTCCAGTTTTTCTCCATTCAAACTCACCTCCCAATTGACTTGACCCTCAACCCTACTGTACCTAATAACCTTGCTCTTATTCACATTTACTCTTAACTTTCTTCTTTCACACACTTTACCAAACTCAGTCACCAGCTACTGCAGTTTCTCACATGAATCAGCCACCAGCGCTGTATCATCAGCGAACAACAACTGACTCACTTCCCAAGCTCTCTCATCCCCAACAGACTTCATACTTGCCCCTCTTTCCAAAACTCTTGCATTCACCTCCCTAACAACCCCATCCATAAACAAATTAAACAACCATGGAGACATCACACACCCCTGCCGCAAACCTACATTCACCGAGAACCAATCACTTTCCTCTCTTCCTACACGTACACATGCCTTACATCCTCGATAAAAACTTTTCACTGCTTCTAACAACTTGCCTCCCACACCATATATTCTTAATACCTTCCACAGAGCATCTCTATCAACTCTATCATATGCCTTCTCCAGATCCATAAATGCTACATACAAATCCATTTGCTTTTCTAAGTATTTCTCACATACATTCTTCAAAGCAAACACCTGATCCACACATCCTCTACCACTTCTGAAACAACACTGCTCTTCCCCAATCTGATGCTCTGTACATGCCTTCACCCTCTCAATCAATACCCTCCCATATAATTTACCAGGAATACTCAACAAACTTATACCTCTGTAATTTGAGCACTCACTCTTATCCCCTTTGCCTTTGTACAATGGCACTATGCACGCATTCCGCCAATCCTCAGGCACCTCACCATGAGTCATACATACATTAAATAACCTTACCAACCAGTCAACAATACAGTCACCCCCTTTTTTTAATAAATTCCACTGCAATACCATCCAAACCTGCTGCCTTGCCGGCTTTCATCTTCCGCAAAGCTTTTACTACCTCTTCTCTGTTTACCAAATCATTTTCCCTAACCCTCTCACTTTGCACACCACCTCGACCAAAACACCCTATATCTGCCACTCTATCATCAAACACATTCAACAAACCTTCAAAATACTCACTCCATCTCCTTCTCACATCACCACTACTTGTTATCACCTCCCCATTTGCGCCCTTCACTGAAGTTCCCATTTGCTCCCTTGTCTTACGCACTTTATTTACCTCCTTCCAGAACATCTTTTTATTCTCCCTAAAATTTAATGATACTCTCTCACTCCAACTCTCATTTGCCCTTTTTTTCACCTCTTGCACCTTTCTCTTGACCTCCTGTCTCTTTCTTTTATACATCTCCCACTCAATTTCATTTTTTCCCTGCAAAAATCGTCCAAATGCCTCTCTCTTCTCTTTCACTAATACTCTTACTTCTTCATCCCACCACTCACTACCCTTTCTAATCAACCCACCTCCCACTCTTCTCATGCCACAAGCATCTTTTGCGCAATCCATCACTGATTCCCTAAATACATCCCATTCCTCCCCCACTCCCCTTACTTCCATTGTTCTCACCTTTTTCCATTCTGTACTCAGTCTCTCCTGGTACTTCCTCACACAAGTCTCCTTCCCAAGCTCACTTACTCTCACCACCCTCTTCACCCCAACATTCACTCTTCTTTTCTGAAAACCCATACAAATCTTCACCTTAGCCTCCACAAGATAATGATCAGACATCCCTCCAGTTGCACCTCTCAGCACATTAACATCCAAAAGTCTCTCTTTCGCGCGCCTGTCAATTAACACGTAATCCAATAACGCTCTCTGGCCATCTCTCCTACTTACATAAGTATACTTATGTATATCTCACTTTTTAAACCAAGTATTCCCAATCATCATTCCTTTTTCAGCACATAAATCTACAAGCTCTTCACCATTTCCATTTACAAAAATTCTCCAAAGCGAGCATCTGTTCCACATAACCTCTGTCACTCCTCAATCCATACTTCTCTACAGCCTCATGCTCGGCACATGCCAACACCCTCCCAATCACCACTTTCCCATATAATTTACCAGGTACACTCAACAAACTTATACCTTTGTAATTCAAACAATCAAGTTTGTCCTCCTCACCTTTATACAATGGCAATAAACAGGTATTTTGCCAATCCCCAGGCACATACCATGATCCATACATACATTGGAAATCCTATTTAACTATTCAACAGCACAGTCAACTCCCTCCTTAAGAAATTCAACAATAATCCCATCCACTTCAGGTGCTTTGCTACACTTTATGTAATGCAAAGCATTCTCCACCTCTTCTCTTACCAGCAAACCATCTACCACGACTCTCTTACATTTCATCCCTCCATATCCAAAAATCCCAAATCTGCTACCTAATCATCAAGCACATTCAACACTCCAGAATGCTCACTTCATTTCCTCTTTATCTAATCTCTGCCTGTTAATGCTCACCTATTTGCCTCTTAACTGATGCTTACATCTGTTCTTTTGTTCTCACACTATTAACCTCCAACAAAAATCATTTCTTATCTCCCTGAAGTTTGCTAATACTCACTCACCCCAACTCTCCTTTGCCATCTTTTACAGTCCCTGCACTTTCCTTTTGACTTCCAGCCACTTTCTTGCACATCTACTAATCACTTGCACTCTTTTCCTGCAATTAATGTCCGTACACCTCTCTTTCCTCTTTCAACTGCAACTTATCTTCCTCATTCTAAAACTTACTATTCTTTTCCACATGCTCACCTCCACCTTCTGCATGCCCCAAACCTCTCTTCTCTTTCAATAACAATTCATCTTCCATCCCCTAACTACCCTTTTCTACATGCTCACCTCCTATCTTCCACAAGACACTCTTCTTGCATATATAAGGCCTGCTCCCATAAAAGCTTAATCCTTGCATACTTCCCTTGCTTGATTTACTCTAATCTTTTGTCATTCTACACTCAATCTTTTTTGGTATCTCTATCTCTTCATACAAGCCTCTTTTCCAAGCTCACTAACTTTCACCATTCTCTTCTTACCAATATCACTTCCTCTTTTCCTGAAATATCTACAAACTTTCAACCTTGCCTCCACCAAGAAGTGACCAGACATCTCACCCACTGCCCTTCTAAGCATATTCACATCCAAGAGTCTCTTTTGCACACTATCAATTATTCATAAGCCAATGTATAATTATTATAGCAGCTTACCATCTACCCTACTCATCCTTATGTGTGTTGGTGTTGACAGACTCTGCTTGTATGAAGATGTACACTGCAAATTAGGAGTCACCTCTTGTGAGATGCTATCATGGTCAATGGACAAAAAGGTGTGCACTATCATCAGAAAACTTGTCACTCCAAAAGAGCCAATAATTTCCTTACTACTGTTTGTGGTGCAGCCTTAAAGCTGTAGAGGCCCCATCAAAAGAGTTCTGGGTTTTATGTTTAAAAAGAAAGATTAAATACATATGTTTCATACTAAGGGCAATCTATAAAATCATTGAAGCTTCTGAACACTAAATGCATATTAGTAAAATTAGTAATATATTTCACTACAAGAAGAAAGGGGAATGGCTCCAAAATATTCCAAACGATTTATCAACATTATATACGAAATTCAAAAGGAACATTAAAAGTTTTCATAAATGTGTATATATCAAGAGATGAATGTTATGAGGATAAGAAGTGGTTAATACGATTCAAATTAAATTACCTTCTTGCATAGTATGCGAAGAAGTCATACACTCTTAGGGTCCCATATAAGGAACATTCTTTACCCTCCTAAAGTTTTTAAACTTCTTTGTACTGCTTGCAATTTAAGTTTAAATGTTTAAAACTATTCCACTCAACAGCAACTCTTATGTTATCAAAGTACTTCTTTACATCTCTTCAAACCAAATTCTTGCTTAACCCTTAAATGGTGGGCAAACCTGTATTTGTAAACTATGATGTATATAAAAAGTATGGTTCTCAAAATAAAAGAAATATATGTAAAAACAGAGGATATGTAAGATATCATCACTCATATAGTTGGTAAAGTGCTAAAGGTAACTCGCAGAAGGTCTGGCGAGTGTTGGCAGATGTAGGAAGAAGGGAGGTAGGGGTAGAGCAGGGAGGTGAGCAACTGATGCAAACAATGACATCAATATTTCTGAGAAAAATACATGTAAATGTAAGGAATATGTTGGAAAAAGTAGGCTACCAAACTCATATTGCCATGAGATAACCTTGCAGATAAGGCATACTTCCACTGGTGGAGGCACTGGGAAGCTGAGAAGGGTAGAGTGCGGGGGAACTGCTTTGTGAACCATATTCACCAAATGGCAATCTGTCACTATTTAAGGTTACTCTTTCCACATACTTACATCTTTTTCAAGAAACTTGCCATTTCCTGCATTAGCAAGTAGCAAAAGAAACTGACTGAGAAATTACTTTATTCACTAATCCATTCTCTAGCTTCTGTGTATAATGCACTGAAACCACAGCCTCCATTGACAACCGCATCCCACAGACCTTTCTGTGGTTTCCCCTAACCATTTCATGTGCCCTCATTCAATCCATTGATAGCACGCTGCCCCCTGTATATCACATTACTCCAGTTTGCTCAATCACTTGCATGCATCACATCCACCTGCATGTTCAGGCCCTGAACATTCAATGCATCTTTTGTTCCATCTTTCCAGCTCTTCTTTGGTTCCCCCTTTTCTATGTTTGCTCCACTTGCAAAATGTACATATTACCACATTAATCATCATCTCACTCATCCTCCCAATATGCCTAACCATTACAGCACACCCTGTTTTGTATGGTCACCTTCAAAACAAAAAGAAATAATGAGAGAATTCAGGTCACATCTGCTCACGTACATTCTCTAGCTGTCGTGTAATGCACCAAAACCACAGCTCCCCATCCACATCCAGACCCCACATGCCCTGGTTCAGTCCACTGATGGCACGCTGACCCCAGTATACCAGATCATTCCAATTCACTCTATTCTGTGCATGCCTTTAACCCTCCTGCATGTTCAGGCCCCTTGAGGGAGCTCCTGAAGGAAAAAGGCATCACAGATATAGAAAGGCAGAGAAGGTGAATGGGAAGTTCAAGGGATGGGGGTCAGGGGAAGGGATGGCCAAGCAGTGAGTGGGGGTTTGGGATAGGAGGGGCTTAGGGGGTGGGGGTGGGGGGCAAGGGAGGGGAGGGCCATGCATGGTTTTGGGGTCCAGAGAGGGGAAGACAATGTAATGATGGGAACTGAAAAAATGCAGAGTGTGAGGGCTGGGGGACTGGAGGGTTGTGAAGGAAGCTGGATTTGGGGAAGGGAAGGGCATAGCAAAGAAATGGGAGTCAAGGAGTGGAGGGCTGTACAAGGTATAGCAGTCTGGGATGGGAGGGATATGCAGGGGACGGGGTAATATAATGGGGTAAGTGTTGGTGTAGAATATGTCTAGCCATCGTGCCAAAAAAAAAAAAAACTTCAAAGCAGGCTCAAGGATTGCCTATGGCTGGCCAAAGAAGCAAGTCTATCAGGTGAAGTGATAATACAGAAAACAGTAACATACAATACTAGCATGGAAAATAATGTTCAAGTCAATATTAAAACATGAAAGTTCATTATTTGATGTGAGCAAGTGTAACAAGAATGATACAATCATAGTATTAAACTGCAATGCTATTGTGAATATTCAAAACCATATAAATGCCATTCCCCCTTAACACTAAGGGGCTCCCCTACAAAATAATGAAACGGAAAACAAATCATACTCAAGTTTAAAAATAAGCAAAGGGAAATAAAACCTTTCCCAATATTTCAACCTCACACAGGAAATACAAAAGCAAAATGGGTTTCTTCTTTAGTTTTTAATGAAGTCAACATCACCTTCATTACTCTGAAACATTAATAACATCTTAATGTCAATAAGTTAAAAGCATATGATCCCATGACTACCTTAGTTCCCTAAGAAGAAACCTCCTCTTCCCACCTTTGGTGGAACCCCTGAAGCATGCAGCTACTTCATTCAACAAGACCAAAGGCAGGAAGTGTTAGTAATGTTACATACTTCACTTACTTTGCCTACAGTTATTTCAGGAGTTGGATAGTCCAAGTCATCCATATCGATGTCATCATATAACCCGAGGTTTTCATTGAAGTCGGGGTCCTGTGAAGACTCAATGTAATACTCGACATCCTCTTTAATCATCTTAATCTGGAAAAGAAAAAAAATAATCTTTTAAAAATACTGAAAGAAATTACTAGAAACAACAAAAAAGAAAATCAACCAAGGTTCATAAGAAAACCATTCCTCCCTTATTGTATGTTGATTTCTAAAATATGGATCAGAAGAAAACAAGTGAGGATAAATAAGTAGGTACATGTAACAAAAGGGGAAGGAACAAGAAAAAGGGGGAGGCCCCGGATGAGACGGAAGGATGGACTGAGATATGCTTTGAGTGATCAAGGCCTAAACATGCAAGAGATACAGTGAATAGGAGTGATGTGATATACAGGGAACAACAACATTTAATGGGCTAAATCAGGGCATATGAAACTGTCAGGGGAACAATGATAAAGCCTGTAAGGCTTGACTCTGGACAAAAGGAACGAGTTTCGGTGCACTATACATGAAAACTAGGAGGGTGGATGAGAGGAAATGAGGCTGTTCTTCATTTGTTCCTAGCACTACCTCACTACTAGGGAAAGAGTGTAAAAGTATGAAAAATAATATTAGTATAACCATTGTTTTCACTATCATTATATACAAAGAGGAAGAGCAAAGAGGGAGTGACTAAGAGGGCATACATGTCACAAGGGTAGAGAACAAGGAAAAGTGGGAGACCAAGGACAAGAAGGGATGGGGTGAAAGATGTTCGAATGATTGGGGCCAGATCATGCTGATGAGTTGTCAGGTATGCATAGGAAAGAGCAAACTGGAACAATGTGATATAAATAAGGTGATGTATTTGAAATGGGCTTAACCAGGCCACCTGAAGCTGTATGGGGAATGATGGGAAGATCTGTAGGGCTCGGCTGTGGATAGAATGCTCTAGTTTGTGCATTATACATGACAGCTACAGTGAGGATGTGAGCAAATGAGGCTGTTCTTCACTGCTCCTGGAAATACCTCACTTCACAAGATATTGTGACCTAAATAAAAAAGATCACTATTATTGTCTCTTTTTTCCATTGCCCAAGTTAATAAGGTGGCATCAGGAACAGATAGATAGGCCTCAACTGTTTACATCCGCTTAAAATGTTATGTACAATGCAGTGAAACCAGAGCCATTCTACCAACAATCAGTCCCTACAGACATTTCTGTGTTTTCCCTTACCACTTTATATGCCCTTCTACAGCACATTCACAGCATTTCTTTGACTATATACCATATTGCTCCTATTCTTTCAATCCCATACACACTTCTCACTCTCTTGAATGTTCAGGCCCTAATAACTTAAAAGCTTTTTTAACTACATTCTTCTATTTCCTTGGTCTGCTCCACCCCCTTTCTCTCTCCACTTCTATTAAGTATATCCTCTTAGTCAGTCTCTCACTACTCATCTTCCCCATATATCCAAGCACACCCTGTTCAGCTTCCTAAATCATACTCTGGTCACTTTTCTCTTTTATTACAAAAAATTAACTTCCTTATCCCACCACACACTACCCTTTCTCAAATGTTCAACACCTTCTATATACCAAATACTATCCCAACCAAGTGACCACTGCTTCCCTAAATACCTTCCTTTCTTTACCCATTCCCCTAGTTTTGTTTGCTCTCACCATTTTCTATTCATCAACCAATGAATTCTGGTATCTCACACATGCCTCACTTCCATACTCACTCACTCTGACCATCCTCTTTCCACCTCTGCCATTTTCTAATTTCCTAAAGCCACTATAAACTTCCACTCTTGCCTCCACCAGGAAGTGGTCAGACATTCTACCAGCTGCCCCTCTTGGTACAATCATATTCAAGCGTCTTTCTTTGGTACATCCATCAATCAGTACATAATCCAACAAACGATTTCCAATGACCCCTAACCCAAATCATCCCTGCATACTTCTGTACGTCACTCGTTTTAAACCAAATATTCCCAAACACAAGTCCTATTTCAGCAAACAATTCCACAAGCTGTTCACTATTCTTATTCACAGTTGGTATCCTATACCTCCTAATAACATCTTAAATGCCATATCACCCACTCTTGCATTAAAATCACCCATCACTAATATTCAATCCCTTGCATCAAAACTGCTGACACACTTTCCCTACCTAAGAGCATCTCTAACAACTTCTGTCGTTTTACCTTTCCTTCACTTCGTTCTGACAGCACTATAGATGCCTCTCCCATCGACAAAGCAACTCTCTTTGGTTCCCATTTGAGGGGGTTCTAGCTCTGTATCCTTGCTTGACAAGTCAAGTCAATAGCAGTCTGACTTAAAAACTGTCCCAGGCTAACTTTCAAACTGGACCCCCTTGCCCTAAGCTGCAATGTTGGTTCATTTTCCCTCTTCTATAGGTATTACTTTGTTTTTTTGCTCCCAAGAGCTGGCTGCTTGTGTGCCCCAACCACTAACTTGACCACAGAACAATTGGCAAGCTGCTGCATCAAATGATTATTGTGCAGCTATTGCCAACTCAAGGGTGGGCCATTTTGATACCTGCTTCTTTACCTAAATGTTGAAGCTTTGGAACTCTCTACCTTCTCGTCTTTCCCAATACCAATGACCTGGCAAATTTCAAAAGACAGGTTTTTCACGTCCTCAAAACTTCATAAATATCTTTTCTTTTTCTGCTTCATAATTCTCTCTTTATTTCAATTTAGGCTCGACCTTGATGTGGGCTTCTGTCCATGACTGGAGCCGGGAATGGATGAAGGCAAGCAAGTATGAATATGTACATGTGTATGTATATAATATCTACATATGTGTATGTATATGCATGTATATGTTGATATGTATATATATGTATATGTGCGTATGTGGGCGTTTATGTACAAATATATATATATATATGTGTGTGTGTGTGTATACGAGTGGATAGGCCATTCTTTGTTTGTTTCCTAGCGATACCTTGCTCGCATGGGAAACAGTGATTATGTATGATAAAAATAGAAAAAATATATACATATTACTTTTTTTTAATTTTCCAAAAGAAGGAACAGAGAAGGGGGCCAGGTGAGGATATTCCCTCAAAGGCCCAGTTCTCTGTTCTTAACGCTACCTCGCTAATGCGGGAAATGGCGAATAGTTTGAAAGAAAAGAAAGAAAAATATATACATGTATACATACACAAACATATACATATATACACATGTACATATTCATACTTGCTTGCCTTCATCCATTCCTGGCGCCATCTGCCCACAAGAAACAGCATCACTACCTCCTGCTTCAACAAGGTAGGACCAGGAAAACAGACAAAAAAGACCACATTCATTCACATTCCCTATTCACATCCAGGCTCCACAGACCTTTCCATGGTTTACCCCAGATGTTTCACATGCCCTGGTTCAGTCCATTGACAGCATGTCAACACCGGTATACCACATCATTCCAATTCACTCTATTCCTTGCATACCTCTCACCCTCTTGTATGTTCAGGCCCCGATCACTCAAAATCTTTTTCACCCCATCCTTCCACCTCCAATTTGGTCTCCTGCTTCTTGTTCCCTCCACCTCTGACTCATATATCCTCTTTATCAATCTTTTCTCACTCATTCTCTCCATATGTCCTAAACCATTTCAGCACACCCTCTTCTGCTCTCTCAACCACACTCTTTTTAATTTCCACACATCTCTCCTACCCTTTCGTTACTTACTCGATCAAACCACCTCACACCATATACTGCCCTCAAACATTTCAGTCCAACACATCCACCCTCCTCCATACAATCCTATCTATAGCCTATGTCTCACAACCATAAAATATTGTTGGATCTACTTTTCCTTCAAACATACCCATTTTTGCTCTGTGAGATAAGGTCCTCTCCTTCCACACTTTCTTCACTGCTCCTAGAGCCTTACCCCCTTCACCACCCAAACTTCCTTATTTTTTTCTCATCCTTTCTCTAACCTTGCAGAAATCTAGTCTCTTCTCTCTTATTTCCTTATATTCTTCTAATTCCTCAATTTCACTTGTGATGATAAAACTAAAAATGCAAAGAAATATCAACCTGGTCACAGTCTATAGATTGGTTGTCAAGCATTCTCATTAAGATCTCCAATTTCTTGATGTGATATTGATGCCTATCTATGTATTCCTTGAGGTCTTCTATTCTATCAGATTTATCTTTGTCCATCTTCTTTTTCTTTTGCGTTGCCATTAAAGACTCGATTTCTGATTCGAACTGGTCCATCTGGAAATAAATAAACAAGTCAATAATAGAAATAAAATGTTTTGATAATAAAAGCTATAATTCTCATAACATGTAATGTACAGTCCCAGAACCAGTGCAATTTTGAAATATAATTTTTTCTTTCCAAATTATAATTACTCACTCTTCTTGATTCTACTAGTTACCTTTCTTACCAAAGACACCAACATTCTTTTTCATTTTCAGGCAACACATTTCTCTAATGTGCAAAAATTACTGGTACATGTACTGACCAATCCTGCTGTGTTTTTACCAGCAGACTGTGCCACAATTCAAATGCTGAGTGTAATGTCCTGCTCTAAATGCAAAATATTGTTCATTATTAAGAAACGATACATACACTTTATTGCTATCAAATTCTTACTCATAATTACAGTATAATGAACTGAAAAACCTCATATGCAAACAATGTTTATTCTACTATCTTTTGCATCAATAAGAGTGGTTCATATCATTTGCGTGAACAAATACCTTTATTTAAATCTTCTCGACTAACGTCTGGTTTACTATATCTTCTGACAGTACATTCATACAGATTAATATCTTGGTCCAGCAATCTTAGGGCTGGGTAGTTGCTGACTTATAAATCTAACATGGGTATGGGGATTGATATTGTAAAGTAGACCTCATAATGGATGAAATAAATTATGAAAATCTAAACATTCACAAGGGTGACAGACATGCATGGGATACAATGAACAGGACTGATGTGGCATAGGAGCGATGCATTGCTAATGGGATGAGCCACAGAATGTGAAGTAGTGTGGGTAGCCCATGCAACAGAATGTGAAATGTAGGTTCTGGTTCATATGCATCATCCATTAGAGAGTGGTTGTGTGCAATTGACGTTGCTGTCCATTTTTCATGTGCCTGGGAAAAACATATGCATATAAAAAACATCCCTGGGATAGGGGATTAAGAATACTTCCCAAGTATTCCCTGCGTGTCGTAGAAGGTAACTAAAAGGGGAGGGAGCAGGGGGCTGGAAATCCTCCCCTCTCATTTTTTTCTTTTTCTTTTTTTTAATTTTCCAAAAGGAGGAACAGAGGGGGGCCAGGTGAGGATATTCCACAAAGGCCCAGTCCTCTGTTCTTGACGCTACCTCGCTAGCGCGGGAAATGGTGAATAGTTAAAAAAAAATAAATAAATAAAAAATAAAAAATATTGTTTGAAGCAGCATTACAGCTGGAGATATTTTGGTAAATGTACATCTTAATGACACTATGAATTAATTTACGATAGTGATGAAAATGGTATCGGAACAATCATTACACTCACTAAAATAGTTATGGACATGCAGCAATCACGTACAATATGTATTTTTAACGGTAAGTTCCCATTAAGTAGGAAAGGCACTGAAGCTAGGGGAAAATGTAGGTTTAAAAACAAGGATTATAAACGAAAGGAAAAACAGGGTCCAAAAAACCCAACCTAACTTAAACCTTGCAAATTGGGTACATACATACTTAAAAGAATACTTGACATGTGGTAGAAATCAGCCCCAGATAAGCCAAGAAGAGATATTTATGTAATGCAAATGGCAGCTGAGAAGTCTTATTCATCAAGGAAGATCCATGTGGAGTGAGTGCTTTGTGCAAACCCTGCCATTAAGGCTGAATCTCATTATAGGAATTTATACATAGGTTGGGTAGTTAGTCACTCGCAACATTCAAGAGATCTGCCTCATAGCTGAAAGTAATACTGGATGACTTATGCTACTTATGAAAATTAGCATAATGCAACAATTAAGATGTGGGAGAAGCAATTAAGAGAAGAGTAATTATTCAAGACACAAATGAAGTGGTGAATGCCATGCACAAGCCCTACTATCAGGGCAAAATTACATAGTAGGATGTCACAGGTAGGTACAGTAGTGCTGTAGGTACCCCATATCTTTGTGTGTAATTCTTTTTCATGACTACCATCCATCATGTTGAGCAGCATGTATTTCTAAACCCAAACCTTATATGACAAACTCACCTGTATATTTAGTGTATCTATAGAAGAACTGAGCCAATTATTTACTTCTTCTCTTTCCCGTTGCGCTGGATCTTTATTTTGTGCTGCCCCTAGGCCCTCTTTACTATATGCTTTGGTCTTGGTTTCTCTTTCAACAACCTTAAATCTTTCCATTTGCTGTGAAAGAAAAGAGAGATATAGGGGAATGAAAACATGAAATAATGTGTACAATTTTACTGATTAATAAATAATAAACTGCAAACTTTTAGAAAAAGAAAGTGTACTAATTTAACTTTTCCTACTGATGACTTTCTTTTATAGTGACTAATATGGCTCAAGCAAAAACATGCTTCATCCAAGGATATCTCAGGTGAGAAGAAAAACTTAGAAAAAAAAAGTGAAAATGAATCAGGGCTCTCAAGGTGTTTGTGTACCTGACTCTAACAGAAAAGTTATAGGGGGATAAAAGAAGAGGGATTGCCACAGTTTAAATGTTATAAGTAAGGAGGAGTCATCTTAACAGTCAACCCTTAAGTGGTCATCTTCAAAGAAAAATTTTAGAAAGCAGCTGCCAGGTGCATATTTTTGGTCCAAGCCTTAGTGACAAGGACACATGCAGACAGCTCACAAGAGCAGCAGCCAAAATAATACCCGCAGAATAAGTAAAGAGCTACAACATTATGGTGTTCAGAAAGGGACAGTTGAAGAGAGGTGATGGAAGAACTAACGGCCACTCTCGCTAACAGAGGTCATCAAAGATACATCCAGGTATTTGAGCAGTGCTCCATTTCAGGATAAATAAAGCCCCTGTAGACATGAAATAGCTGATCACAAGAGAAACAATCAAGGCAAATATACTAGTCTCCCAGCTTCTGGAATGCAGACTTTGTGATGTATATACTGGTTTTCCAAATTCATGTGGAGGATATGATTATGCCCAAAATGTTTAATTCATTATAGGGGGGGGCTCTGAAATTAAAAGAGTGGGATAAGAATTACACTATGAAAGAGATGTATGAAAATGTGCTTTAGCATTTAGAAATATGAAATCTAACCAAGTTACTGCCTCCTTGTGTCTGAAGGAATAATAGTTCCAACAGCATCATATGGTTGCGAGGCATTGGCTATAGACAGGGTTGTACGGAGGGGGGGTGCATGTGTTGGAAATGAACTGTTTGAGGATTTCATGTGTGGCGAGAATGGATGAAGGCAGCAAGTATACACATGTATTTAAATATGTATGTCAGTGTATGTACATGTATGTATATGTTGAAATGTATAGGTATGTATATGTGCGTATGTAAACATTTACGTATATACATGTGTACGTGGGTGGGCTGGGCCATTCTTTCATCTGTTTCCCTATGTTAGAGACAGCTAAAGACTGAGTGTGAATGAATGTGGCCTTTGTTGTCTTTTCCTAGCACTACCTCACACGCATGCGGGGGAAGGGGGTTGTCATTTCATGTGTGGTGGGGTGGTGATGGGAATGAATAAAGGCAGTAAGTATGAATTATGTACATGTGTATATATGTATATGTCTGGGTATGTATATATATCACCCCTGGGGATAGGGGAGAAAGAATACTTCCCACGTATTCCCTGCATGTCGTAGAAGGCGACTAAAAGGGAAGGGAGCAGGAGGCTGGAAATCTTCCCCTCTCATCTTTTTTTTTTTTCCCCCAAAGGAAGGAACAGAGAAGGGGGCCGGGTGAGGATATTCCCTCAGAGGTGCAGTCCTCTGTTCTTAACGCTACCTCGCTGAGGTGGGAAATGGCGAATAGTATGAAAGATGTATATATATGTATATGTTGAAATGTATAGGTATGTATATGTGCATGTGTCGACGTGTATGTATACACATGTGTATGTGGGTGGGTTGGGCCATTCTTTCGCCTGTTTCCTTGCGCTACCTCGCTAATGCGGGAGACAGCAACAAAGTATAATATAAATATAAATAAATGAGTATGTAAGTGCATGGGCCACTCTTTGCCTATTACCTGACACTAACTTGCTGATGCAGGTAACGGCAATCAAGTGTAATAATAATAATAATAATAATAATAATAATAATAATAATAATAATAATAATAAAGAGAACCAGTTGAAGAAATAAAATACTATAGATAAGGCAAATAAATTCACACAAACATACATAGAAACAGTGTAAAAGGAAAAACATACACTGAAATACAGAGTACCAAAAAAGAGATACTTTAAACAAAGAATTAAAGTACACAAAAATATTGATATGTGACTGTAATGGAAAAACGTGAGGTAAGATATGGAATTAATAAAATAATTTGATATGACAGAACTTTTTTTAAAGGGGAAGTAAATGTTTATAGTTGTGTTACTGGAGTGATAGTTTTCATACATGGTGCTTTGACAAGAAAATAGTGAAACTGAAAAAATGTAGCTTAGACATTGAAGCTTATTGATACAGTGGTTAAATTGATGAGAACTACTATTGACGTTTGTGTAAATAAATTAAACATTTCCTTTTTCCATAGCCAGAGGTTGAACCATTATGTGACATTCATTTTTTCATTTCATTTCAAGCTAGAAGTTTCAGTTTTCTAAACTGTTTCTTACATTTTTCACATGTATATATATGTATGTGTGTGTGTGTGTATGTGTGCGTGTGTGTGTGTATGTGTGTGTGTATGTGTATATATATATGTATATTATCCCTGGGGATAGGGGTGAAAGAATACTTCCCACGCATTCCTCGCGTGTCGTAGAAAGCGACTAGAGGGGACGGGAGCGGGGGGCCAGAAATCCTCCCCTCCTTGTATTTTTTTTAACTTTCTAAAATGGGAAACAGAAGGAGTCACGCGGGGAGTGCTCATCCTCCTCGAAGGCTCAGATTGGGGTGCCTAAATGTGTGTGGATGTAACCAAGATGTGAAAAAAGGAGAGATAGGTAGTATGTTTGAGGAAAGGAACCTGGATGTTTTGGCTCTGAGTGAAACGAAGCTCAAGGGTAAAGGGAAAGAGTGGTTTGGGAATGTCTTGGGAGTAAAGTCAGGGGTTAGTGAGAGGACAAGAGCAAGGGAAGCAGTAGCAGTACTCCTGAAACAGGAGTTGTGGAAGTATGTGATAGAATGTAAGAAAGTAAATTCTCGATTAATATGGGTAAAACTGAAAGTTGATGGAGAGAGATGGGTGATTATTGGTGCATATGCACCTGGGCATGAGAAGAAAGATCATGAGAGGCAAGTGTTTTGTGAGCAGCTGAATGAGTGTGTTAGTGGTTTTGATGCACGAGACCGGGTTATAGAGTTGGGTGATTTGAATGCAAAGGTGAGTAATGTGGCAGTTGAGGGAATAATTGGTATACATGGGGTGTTCAGTGTTGTAAATGGAAATGGTGAAGAGCTTGTAGATTTATGTGCTGAAAAAGGACTGATGATTGGGAATACCTGGTTTAAAAAGCGAGATATACATAAGTATACTTATGTAAGTAGGAGAGATGGCCAGAGAGCGTTATTGGATTACGTGTTAATTGACAGGCGCGCGAAAGAGAGACTTTTGGATGTTAATGTGCTGAGAGGTGCAACTGGAGGGATGTCTGATCATTATCTTGTGGAGGCTAAGGTGAAGATTTGTATGGGTTTCCAGAAAAGAAGAGTGAATGTTGGGGTGAAGAGGGTGGTGAGAGTAAGTGAGCTTGGGAAGGAGACTTGTGTGAGGAAGTACCAGGAGAGACTGAGTACAGAATGGAAAAAGGTGAGAACAATGGAAGTAAGGGGAGTGGGGGAGGAATGGGATGTATTTAGGGAATCAGTGATGGACTGCGCAAAAGATGCTTGTGGCATGAGAAGAGTGGGAGGTGGGTTGATTAGAAAGGGTAGTGAGTGGTGGGATGAAGAAGTAAGAGTATTAGTGAAAGAGAAGAGAGAGAGGCATTTGGACGATTTTTGCAGGGAAAAAATGAAATTGAGTGGGAGACGTATAAAAGAAAGAGACAGGAGGTCAAGAGAAAGGTGCAAGAGGTGAAAAAAAGGGCAAATGAGAGTTGGGGTGAGAGAGTATCATTAAATTTTAGGGAGAATAAAAAGATGTTCTGGAAGGAGGTAAATAAAGTGCGTAAGACAAGGGAGCAAATGGGAACTTCAGTGAAGGGCGCAAATGGGGAGGTGATAACAAGTAGTGGTGATGTGAGAAGGAGATGGAGTGAGTATTTTGAAGGTTTGTTGAATGTGTTTGATGATAGAGTGGCAGATATAGGGTGTTTTGGTCGAGGTGGTGTGCAAAGTGCGAGGGTTAGGGAAAATGATTTGGTAAACAGAGAAGAGGTAGTAAAAGCTTTGCGGAAGATGAAAGCCGGCAAGGCAGCAGGTTTGGATGGTATTGCAGTGGAATTTATTAAAAAAGGGGGTGACTGTATTGTTGACTAGTTGGTAAGGTTATTTAATGTATGTATGACTTATGGTGAGGTGCCTGAGGATTGGCGGAATGCGTGCATAGTGCCATTGTACAAAGGCAAAGGGGATAAGAGTGAGTGCTCAAATTACAGAGGTATAAGTTTGTTGAGTATTCCTGGCAAATTGTATGGTAGGGTATTGATTGAGAGGGTGAAGGCATGTACAGAGCATCAGATTGGGGAAGAGCAGTGTGGTTTCAGAAGTGGTAGAGGATGTGTGGATCAGGTGTTCGCTTTGAAGAATATATGTGAGAAATACTTAGAAAAGCAAATGGATTTGTATGTAGCATTTATGGATCTGGAGAAGGCATATGATAGAGTTGATAGAGATGCTCTGTGGAAGGTATTAAGAATATATGGTGTGGGAGGCAAGTTGTTAGAAGCAGTGAAAAGTTTTTATCGAGGATGTAAGGCATGTGTACGTGTAGGAAGAGAGGAAAGTGATTGGTTCTCAGTGAATGTAGGTTTGCGGCAGGGGTGTGTGATGTCTCCATGGTTGTTTAATTTGTTTATGGATGGGGTTGTTAGGGAGGTGAATGCAAGAGTTTTGGAAAGAGGGGCAAGGATGAAGTCTGTTGGGGATGAGAGAGCTTGGGAAGTGAGTCAGTTGTTGTTCGCTGATAATACAGCGCTGGTGGCTGATTCATGTGAGAAACTGCAGAAGCTGGTGACTGAGTTTGGTAAAGTGTGTGAAAGAAGAAAGTTAAGAGTAAATGTGAATAAGAGCAAGGTTATTAGGTACAGTAGGGTTGAGGGTCAAGTCAATTGGGAGGTGAGTTTGAATGGAGAAAAACTGGAGGAAGTGAAGTGTTTTAGATATCTGGGAGTGGATCTGGCAGTGGATGGAAACATGAAAGCGGAAGTGGATCATAGGGTGGGGGAGGGGGCGAAAATTCTGGGAGCCTTGAAGAATGTGTGGAAGTCGAGAACATTATCTCGGAAAGCAAAAATGGGTATGTTTGAAGGAATAGTGGTTCCAACAATGTTGTATGGTTGCGAGGCGTGGACTATGGATAGAGTTGTGCGCAGGAGGATGGATGTGCTGGAAATGAGATGTTTGAGGACAATGTGTGGTGTGAGGTGGTTTGATCGAGTAAGTAACGTAAGGGTAAGAGAGATGTGTGGAAATAAAAAGAGCGTGGTTGAGAGAGCAGAAGAGGGTGTTTTGAAATGGTTTGGGCACATGGAGAGAATGAGTGAGGAAAGATTGACCAAGAGGATATATGTGTCGGAGGTGGAGGGAACGAGGAGAAGAGGGAGACCAAATTGGAGGTGGAAAGATGGAGTGAAAAAGATTTTGTGTGATCGGGGCCTGAACATGCAGGAGGGTGAAAGGAGGGCAAGGAATAGAGTGAATTGGAGCGATGTGGTATACCGGGGTTGACGTGCTGTCAGTGGATTGAATCAAGGCTTGTGAAGCGTCTGGGGTAAACCATGGAAAGCTGTGTAGGTATGTATATTTGCGTGTGTGGACGTATGTATATACATGTGTATGGGGGTGGGTTGGGCCATTTCTTTCGTCTGTTTCCGTGCGCTACGTCGCAAATGCGGGAGACAGCGACAAAAAAAAAAAAAAAAAAAAAAAGAAGACTGTAATGGAAATATGTAAGACATGACAAATAAAGAGTACAGAAAATAATTCTATGAACTAATAAGAATAAAAATGAAATACCTAAATCAGGGCAGTTCCTATCATCTCACATGTTACAGTTAGGAGAAATATTCACTATTTCAAAGAAATGACTCTGGTAAAAACTTACCGTTTCTATCAATTTGCGGTTCTCAAGAAGTTGAGATTTATCCTTAATTTCACCTGAAGCTAACCAGGACTTGATCTGATCTCGTAATCTTTGAAGCTTTTTAATCTCTTTCTTAAGGTCTGCTTCATATTTTTCCTTTTGGTTACTGTTCGTGGCATTATGAACTTTTTGCCAAATGTCTTCAAACTGTTCCACACCCTCTGCCACTTTTTTTAGGCACCGATCAATTTCACCTGAAGATAGAAGGTAATCATTAGGATTTGACAAAAGCCATTATTTACAAGGTGAATCTACATTCAGTGTAGCCTAGAATATGATAAGTTCTTGGAATCTTCCAAAGGAAAACTGCTTCAACCTATGGCCTATGATCTAATTCATGCATTATACAAAGAAATTTTCAGAGAGAGCGAGAGAGAGAGAGAGAGAGAGAGAGAGAGAGAGAGAGAGAGAGAGAGAGAGAGAGAGAGAGAGAGAGAGAGAGACTAAACGGGAAACTTTTTAATACCGAGAAGTCTGTTGCTATTGGGTAGATAATATTCTAGTAGCATGATGCAATTCCTGCCATCCTGTTTGGTTTGGTACCGGTACTCAGGAAATCTCAAAACCAACAACAGTGTTTCTCAACATGAACCAGTCTTAATTTTGTGTCTTCACCGTATAATTTCATCTATATCACGGATGGTTCCATCACCCCCTGGTACAAAATTACCTTCTTTATATCACTGAAATATACAAACACATGGTGGGATTCTACATGGTTCTGTTCGGAGGTCATTCCTACTACTGATTTATGTAAATGTCTTGCCAAAAAGTATGGACTCCTATCTGAATATGTTTGCAGATGATGCAAAAGGCATAAAGGAAGTGAAAAGCTATTTCAAAGTTGGTCTGATACATGGGTGATGAAGTAAAACTCAAGGGAATGCAAGTAAAGAGGATGGGTCACAGTCAAAGAACACCTCAATATGATTATCATCCAAATGGAAATAAGATGAAGGAATCTGTGTGAGAGAGACTTGGGAGCAAAGATTGTCCCTAACCTACAACCAGAGTCCTATCTTAGATAACAGTTAAGAAGACCATTTGTTAGTAAATATCCGATTTGCGTTCATGTTCATGTTCACAAGGAAATATTTAGTAAGCGTTACACATCATATACAAGGTCAAAACTAGAACGTGCTTCTCAAGTTTGGTCACAGCACCTATAAAAGATACAAAATAGAGAAGGTCCATAGGAGAAAAGATGGTACCTGAATTAACTGAGCTAAGTTACAAGGATATGATAGAAGCCTTAAATTTGCCCACTGTAGAAGAGCAAACACTGAGGGTAATCTGATTACAACCTTTTATTTCTTAAGACATTGATGACTTAGATACTGAGCAGTTCAAAAGATGTCAGGATAGAATAACCATAGAAAAAAACATTAAATAAAGCAAGAAACTTGATGATGTGAAGTACTTTCATAGTGAAAAAGCAGTGGATGAAAGGAGCAAAATAAATGAATATGTAGTTAAAGTGGAGAGCATACAAAAATCTAAAAAGTTGTATGACAGCAGAGAATGGTCAAGAGATGGGGTCCTACAAGTGTAGTACTCCCTCCTCATAATGTACGTATTGACAATTATGCAGACACACAAATTGTGAGGTCATAGGTGTACATAAAGTTTTTACATTAATACATGGACTGCAGATTCATACACAGTTAAGAGATGGGACAACATGAGTATAAAACTCTCCCCATAACACAAAATATAACAAATAATAATCACAGTAAAAAAATATCTACAAATAAGTGAAATAATGACTGATGTTGACCCAGCAATTTCGGCCCAGCCTTCTTTTTATATGACTGTTGAGTAATACCAAGACTGACAGCTTTGTGGATGATTAATTTGACTTAAATGGTCAATCAATTAAATCACTATGGTATTCTTTCTTTCATCCCTAGGGACAGATGTAATACTCTTACCAGTGTAAATTCACTTTTAAATATATTCTAATTATATCTCTTACTCTTGTTTAATGAATATACTTCAAGAGGGAAAAGTAACTGTTGAACCATAAGTTAATAATTTCATTCTTCCTTGACAAATTAGCACAATAAACCATCACCATGCTTAATATATCCATAAAAAATCTTGGAGTGGTTTATCATGCTAAGCTGTCAACAGCGTCCCTACATTACACATAGTTAACAATCTGTAAACAGGTTCAAACAGATTCTAACCAACTCAAATGTGTTTTTCAAAACCTTGCTCTAAGTAACATTAAACATAACCCAGTTAAAACGCACCTACTTATGTTTAACCTAAACTGGAATTAAGAAAAGTTACCATCATTTTTAATCACAATGCCACGAATAATCTATTATGATACAAATTTATTACAGTATGATTTATTACAATACAAATTATGATATAACTAGAAACAGAGCTTGGCAATCGTTACCAGTTTTTGGAAAATCAGTGTTTAGCATTTTCATGATGAAAGCTTGCTAATTTTCACCAAGAAAATATGACAATATTGTACTTTTTGATTATGACCTTGAAATCTTCTTTTTACTTTTTTTTCTTCAGAGAAAAAAAGGTTATGAAAAATAACAAATATTTCTATGATTTGTTAATCTCTGATTGGCTTGTTAAGCTTCATACTGATCGCTAAACATACCAGGTGTGTTCTACTGAATTTCAAACAACTTGAAAAATAGGTACTTAGTAGAAAAGATAATAATCATCTGTCTGTACAACATTTGTTTCACATGGCTTTCGGCACTATACATAATAAGTAAAGGATACTGAATAAAAAAATTCTGGGATCAATTCTTCAATAATTTTCCTTTTGAAACAAAACTGAACCTTTGACTTGTGGCTGTTCAATGAACAGAACAGCTTAATATCACAGTCATTCTCCTCACCATAAATTACTGGTACATTTATTTTAAAGTCATTAAGAAAAAAAAAAATCTAAACATTGACTGGTAATCTCAATATTAAGGTTAGGAAGATCTTTGCATGCTGTTGTTACTATTCATGAATGAATAAATTTACTACTAGGGACCTATAATTCAAAGAATATTTAATCAAAAATGTCACTCAAACAATGAGGTTAAAGTTGTTGATACTGACTTCTGTTTGTGAGCTATACATAAAATTATTGAATACTTTATTAATCTGATTAAATATGAGTCAGTAAATATAACATGAATAAAATGGACACTCATCAGAAATTAATTCTTCACTCAGTGTTCAACAGTTTTCTGTATTCTAAGCCAATTTACATTAGTAAATGAGTAAGCAGTTACTAGGCATTCCTTGTTTAGTTATATCCATCATCACCCAGTGTGAATATCTGGTGAAGTTCTAGTTCAAACCCAATAAAGAAAAAATTAAACATACTTCTTTTAAACATAATACAGACGTTTCTCATTATTCTCTTCTGCATTACAGATGGAAGGTGCATCTAAATAATTTCAGAGCTTAAATCAAACCTATCTACGCATTAAACAGTATTAATATGTTTCAATTCAGTCAGGAATCAAAACTAAAGGGTCCCTTGTTGTAAAATCACTCATTTCAATGGAAAATTACAATAAAACCCATCGTTTTAATACTCTGAGTAAAGACTCCAACCCTTAAGTGTGGTTATTTTGCATTATGAGGCATTTTACTAGTACTCTCAATTTATCATAATTGAATATAACTTCAAGTAAAAAAAATTCTATACTCTTTATAAAGAAAAATCCTTAGTACTATTTCATGACATATGAGATTATACAAAATACACCCTCTCTATTTTTCCTGTATTGTTGTCTGTTACTCAAAATAGGGTCTAATTCACCTAGCTAAGTTATTGAATATCTGTTCATGTAATTGCAGTCATATTATTTACAAACATTAAAAGTTTGTCCTTTAAATTCACAGATTTTCTCACCATATATATCAAATATCAAAAAAAAAAAAAATTCTACATATAAATACAGTGAACATTGTTTTCAGATTCAATCACTTTTCAACATTTTGAACCAAACTTGATCTACTAACACACATTTTCACTTCTGAGCACCAACGCATTTCATTATCTTTTCTAATTCCTTATAAAATCACTAAGTATCTTTCCCTTATGATATATTTGCATAGCAAACACCAGACACGCTGAAAGGAACTTTCATGGTTTTCCTGGTTTCATTTTTTTCTCATTACCTTCACCACAAGACACATATAGTCAACCTTCACAACAATACATGTAGCCCAATTAATGAGTTAACAGCCAAAGGTAAACCGTCTTGAAGCTGTTGGTATCCAGACACTGTGCCACCTTTTCAGGTTTCTGTTAACCAATTGCCACTTCCTTTATTCAGTTTTATCCTTCAAGTTGAGGTTAATCTTTCAATATCGAACATCAGACACATATTTTCAATGCCTTCCACAAACGCACTTCAATATCTTTTCGACAGCCATATAAAATCACAGGTTCTGAGAGCAAAGGCCATCAAATGATATAACACAATCATTAACGATATCCTCTCACTTGTAATATTGGTTTTACCTTTTGTCTTTTGCAACGATAAAAGCGTTGAAGTTTTCGAGGAAGAATCCTAACCATATTACTCTGAAAGTGTTGACAATGAAGCTCTCAGCTGTGCAGTCCCGTCAGTTAGACCATCGTTGTTCTACTACAACCAAGACCTCCGATGTCGGTCAAAATAAGCGTTAATCAACTCGTTTACGATACTCACATCACTTTCCCAGCAAATATTTTCTCAGTGGATAAAAAGTACAAAATCTAATACCATAATAAGATTGTATTGTAGCGATTTTCACAATGATGTTACAGTGTTTACACTTTGTAAACAAGCTTTCCTTTCGTACCTCGTCTGCTAAAAAGAGAAATCTCCGCACGTTCCCCTTACCTTGTAATTTTCTAGATGCTGCCATTGCTATGAGGAGTGTCTACTGAGGGTTTTGTTCATACTTGTAGGCCAGAAGCCTCACAACATAGACAGAAAATTGAAGAAAGTCACTATTATTTTTATTGACACTATCGACACAATATGGCCACCATCTAAAAGCTTCCTTGTCGCTAACTCTTTCGGATACGTAAAATGTTACTAAAAACTACAATAAGAGATAATTTTTATCAGATGAGTTTTAGATTTCTTTAAAATTGCTGTTCTATGGTTGCTAGTTCGTTGCCTTTAAACAGAATAAACCATTCAATATTTCATTCCGAAATTTCTTTCGAAACAAACACAAAGGTAGTATTGGAACTGTACCATTTTCAGTTCATGAGTAGACAGCAACGAAGTAACATCTATGTTGAATTTCCTATCAACGTTCTGTCTATTCATTACTTAGAAGAAAGAATATGAACAACATATCATGATTTCCTTAAGTCAGAAATAATTGTAGAGTCTGTCGCACCGCAGTTGCCTTTTATGAAACTTCATGGTACACAATAATTTGTCCAATTTTTAACATGGTATAGTAAAATTGAGTTGAGGTAGCTGGTAAACTCCGATGATTGAAACGATAAATATTTTTAATCGTTGTGAACTATACGTCGTAATTTATAGAAAGAAATATATGAATTTTCATAAAGCAGAACTCATAATAGCCTTTATATATATATATATATATATATATATATATATATATATATATATATATATATATATATATATAATAAAATAATATATATATATATATATATATATATATATATATATATATATATATATATATATTTTCTTTTAAACTATTCGCCATTTCCCGCGTTAGCGAGGTAGCGTTAGGAACAGAGGACTGGGCCTTTTTTGGAATACCCTCACCTGGCCCCCTCTGTTCCTTTTTTTGGAAAATTAAAAAAAAAAAAACGAGAGGGGAGGATTTCCAGCCCCCCGCTCCCTCCCCTTTTAGTCGCCTTCTACGACACGCAGGGAATACGTGGGAAGTATTCCTAATCCCCTATCCCCAGGGATAATTTTCATAAAGCAGAACTCATAATAGCCTTTATATATATATATATATATATATATATATATATATATATATATATATATATATATATATACATACATACCATAAATCTTGTCAGAACTGAAAAAATTATCGAGGAAATTAGGTCTACAGTAAGAAAGATAAACGTGCAATGTAATGTATTAATAAGAAACATAATTACACTCTAAAAACAATGATGTTTTTACATTTGTAACCTGATAAATGAGAATTGAAGATAGTGATTAATTATGTCTGACTCAAAAACAAAGTTCTTGGAAGAGATCTTTGGGATTAAACATGTAATATGTAGAACAGTATATATTCATATCCAGAATTTGCCGGGGTGGGGGGAACAATAAAAACCTTGATATTGGAGTGATAACACTTCTTCGAAAACTTGGCGCTTTGTGAGCATTTTCTAAGATTAAACCACTAATATGAGTAAAATGAAACTGAATGCAGATATTCTACAGAAGTAGTTTTTATGTAGACTGCCGATCATTTTTAATAGCAGTCAAAATGAGGATTTTATTCGATGAAAGTTTTTTTATATAGTAAACACTGAACACGGGTCTAGACGTTTGTATTACATGTAAATCTATTTTATCTTATCGATGGATTCAATTAGTTAGAATGATTATAGAAATTCAGAAATCATTATCAATTATTGCTTATCTCATACCATTTAGGTCATCTTCCCTTGGACAGTCTCTTTTCTCACGAGTGTACATAATGCTGCAAATCAGTTACTGTTCAAGGATTTTCAAGTTTAATTTGCTTACATAATCGGGGGTTATAAGATAAATATCTGCCATAAACAGACTAAGAAATCAACTTGAAGAGCTGTAATGAAGTTGGCAAAGACTATAAATGTTTATAGTCCTTGGAAGTTGGTGCAGGAAGAGGCATTAGCTCTTAGGGCCCACAGTGGGGAATGAAATCAAAAACATATAACTCGTAAATTGTTTTGCGAAGCGTGGGTTGCTTCTCCTTAGACTTTTGTTGTAATTCCGCAAAGTTCCTTTGTTGAGAAAACGTTGGTCATAGGAATGCTATCCTTTTCGTTTGCGAAGCTTGGATAGGAAGTTCGTAGATTTCGTTAAGAAAAAGATATACAAATTCGCAGTCCTTTATTAGCTTGTAAAGAAAAAAGCCTATGTAAAATTTGAACGGTAATTCAATGGATGTGGAACGGTAATTCAATGGAAGTGTAAGACTGTAGACTTAGTTTGGTTGTAAAGGATGGGACTTGACCCATTTCTTTTGTGAAGATTTTCGTAGATGAATATGATTCAATCATTTTTTTCTTTCTTTACTTTAAAAAGCTGAAAGTTTATTGTAAATTCAAACTGGTCCATTATTCTAATGATAAAAAGATCCATTCACCTAACACCACAAATACACTATCAAACATTCGCTACTACTTGCCGTCATTACTACTCTAAGGCGAATATTTCAGTCCTACTTTGGAGTAACCTACTTCCGACTCTGCAGGAGATGTTACCTGTTTTTTCATTAAACTTCCCAGTAAATCAATTTCTGAGGAAGCTGATGACAAACCGCCGTTCACACTCATCCCTAATGTGTGCTTCTTTTCTAATATGCCAACGGTTTACTAGGTCTTCAACTGTTTCAAGGTGTTCCTTCTTTAGATAACATTGCAACTTGGTTTTGTTAATAAATGGTACATTCAGTGACGATCGCGATAGGAAATTTGATGAAGGGTTTAAAGCCCAAACAATGATGCACATTCCATATTGTTCATTGACGAAATCTTAAGCCTTGGTTTTGCAGAATTTATCTCATCCCATTTACGTCAGGTACGCATGAAATTTTCTACAGCTGTATACAATTTATAATTGTTTCCCTACATTTGAATGATAAACAAGTGAAGAGTATTATACCCGTAACACAACCTTGGATTTAACTTGGTTCATTACCTAGAGAAATTTCTCCTTCGGTTTTGAAATTTCAATGTGGAAGTTGATAGTGTCCTTTTTGATATCTTCCTAAAAAATATTTTCACCCATTACTGGTTCACTCTCAGTTGCATGCAGGCGTCACAATGTTTCAAGGAACAATCTGATTTTTCCCTCTCTTTTTAGCGTTAGTATGCCGCATATTGCAATAACCCTAAGCTTTATGAGTTATACAATCAAGCAAGAACTTGATCAATTTTATTGTTATTACCACTTAAATTCAAAATGTTAATTGATATATGATATATCAAAGGGGGCATGCAATCATGCTTGCACTTCCACCTAACAGTATCTAAATCATAAACCCTCATATATAGAATTTAAAATCTCTCAAAAAGAAAAAACATTCCATATTGTAAGATACATTACAAAAGATAATCACTTTCATACACAGAAATGGGTATACATTTTTACAAATTTTACAGTTATTAAATAGTTCATACAGAATTCATGCATAATACGCTAAGGTTCGTTGCAAATAGAAGTAATGAATTTAAGTAGTGATTATAACTATGCAAAATTTTCAGGAATGGTTTGATAATAAACGGCATCATAGGCATTGTTTTGATAACAAATGTATATGTTAGGGTATCGTATGACATATTTGTTATAGAATAACAAATTCGCTGCTAATGATTTGTTAACTAGTATTGGAAATATTCATATAATTTTTTTTTTCAAAAAACTAAAGTTGAGCACTGAATGTACCGGGATATTGTTTTTACTCAGATAGCGCTCTGCAGTACTTTTTGGCTTAAATTTAAGAAGTAGAAATATTTTGAATAAATTGTAAGATGATATATAACATCATACTTTGGATTTTTATGTGCCTCAAAATGAGAACCTCACTATCTCTCCAGCAATAAACAGGTTTGTTATTTTCAGGTTTCTTGAAGGTGAAAATCCGGATATCAATCCGAACTATAACATTACCTAAGGCATATTTAGCACAATAATTCTGAGAAAAAAAGTACTTTTCTAGTCTGGTCTGGATATTAAAACTTCGAATATGATTGATACAAATATAATATAATTTCTTTTGAATTCATATGATGCATAAAGTAACATACTCTTGAGGTAAATGGACATTTTGCCATATTGTTGCTTAGATGCAGCCGTTGTTGACTTCATGATAGATTCAAAATCCACAATTTATAATTTTCATGATACGTATACTATGGCACATAACTACCGATACTACTTTATATAAAATAATCGTAATTAAGAGGATGTATCTATTAAAGGAACAATTTCAGCAAATGGCTTCCTATCCGAAATCCGACCACATATAAAAACACTAACAGTAGTGTTTTCTGCTTTAGGGAAAATTGTATACAGAAATGTCACTCGTGACGAAAGTTTTATCCCAAACCTACAGGTCAGCAGTATAAGTTGTTATGGAAAAGACCGCTTAACACTTGTGCCACGTATGTAGTAAAATAGTGTGACCGTTTATCAGTTGAATTCGGCGTCGGTAATAACCCAGAGAAATGGCCTCTCTCTTATGTGGATTTATTTCGTAATGATTACATGAATATTTGCAGGGCAGGATTAGAGCATTATATTTTAACAGAGCCAAATTAGATAAGGTCAGAAAGGTTTTATATAAAAAAAATGTGCTGTTAACGTAAAGATAATTGTATTCTGAAAAGTATGTTAGAAGCATCAACTAAGTATATTTAAATATCTTCCTTCAGATTAGCATATCTAAATATCTTATTTCAGATTATGTATGTCCAGACAGTGGGGCCATCGGACTATCAGCACAGCTGCGGCACCTCTTTGCTTTAAACTAACTCAAATGCTTGGGTAAGTTCCCTTAAAGTTACTTCATTTGCATGTTATATATGTTAGGCATACATAGTAGTGTCGGGAGTATTACAGGAACATGTTTTATCCTTTCATGTTATTTTGAATCTTGTATCATAGTCTTTCAACAGCACCATTTCAAAGTCTGCTACACAGTTGTATGTGGTATTGTCCCGATTTACTTTCATACTATTTTTCTTTTTTTTTGTGTTGGAGGCTCCAGTCAGGATAAAAGTCCACATCAAGGACAGGCCTTAATTGAAGTATAGAGAGAATTATGAAACGCAAAATGAAAAGACAAGGGAAAGTATTTATGAATTTTTGAGAAAGTGAAAGACCTGTCTTTTGGAATGTGTTAGGTCATAGTTATTGGGAAAGATATGAGAGAATAGAGAGTTCCAGAGCATCGATGTGTAGGGAAAGAAGCAAGTATAAGAATTTGTCTTCCTCTCTGGATGAAAGTGGAATAGCATTCATAGAGTGGCATATGTAGGATTTCTTACACAAAGGATAACTTAAAGTGAACATGTGTGATTAAGGATACTTGCTGGTTGGTAGATACTTTTATTTTTTTCTCTTTTTTCATGAATTTTCTTGTGTGTAGTTTTCGCTCCTTTTTGTATGTCACTGAGTGGCAACTGATTTGCCTATGGAATAGTTAACCAACAATGTATAGTCCTTGGCAAAAGTTTTGAGGCCTCCCTTTGGATCTTTTTAACTTTTGAGGGAATGAATATGGTTGCTAACAAATATTTTGAGAAGATTGTGTGCACCACATCATTGTAAACCAACTGATCATATTGAAATGGTCTTGTATTGGAAGGAACTTTATGTCATTGTGTTTGTGTTGAATGCTTGTGGTTGCTAAGCAGCCAGTGATTGTTTCAAGTGCTTGGTTTTTTGTAGTTCTTTTTTCATATATGTTAGGTTGAATGACAATGCAGATTAAGTACAGTTCAGAATGGAGTGAATGAATTATTTTCTTGTCCAAAACTGTTGTCAGCAAGTGTTTTGAAGATGTTTAGTTTGTCTCTTGCCTTTTGTTATGATCGTTCTTGTACAGGGATTGTTGCACATGATATGTAATGAAAGCCTTAATTACAATCCAGTTATCCTAATTTTGATTTACCTGTAATTTGTCTGTGTTGGGTTTGTCCTTAATTATATCCATGTTTTAGGGCTCAATGAAGAATACATCATAACAGTTTCATGAAGTCAGGACAATAATGCAGTCTTTTTGCTGTGGTAATACAGTAAAGTGGTTTACTCTCTTGAAATAGCTTCAATATTGATAATTTTGAAAAGATAACAATTTATATCATATATGTTTTGCAGAGCTGAACCGTTAAAGAAAAAGAAGAAGTTGGATCCTATGATAGTTCGTCAGAAGGAGGAACGAAGGAAAAGAAAAATTGAGAAATCCATCCGTCGCTTAGAAAAAAATGCTGGCCAACTTAAACCAATAGATGAACTTGAAATCCCACCAGGCCTTCGTCAGGAAATTGGGTTAGTTCTTCATATTATTAATTCATGCTCTTTAGTTAAAAAGGTTCAGTAAGATATTATACTGGAACTGAATGAGCTATTTTTCATTATGTGTAAGACAAGTATTTTGGCAGTTCTTTGTTTATTTCATCTAGATAATTATGCATGATTGGTAGACTATCCCTTATCTCAATTTTTTTTATAACGCATAGCACAGTCAAAACATACCCCAATCAAGGCCATATCAGGTGAAACAAAATTAAGGTAAAAGGATTCCCAAGGTGTTGCGGTTAGTGTTCCTGACCACGATGCATTCATGGGCCACCCAGGGTCAAGCGCATAGGTTCGAATCCTGGATATGGCAGTCAGTCCAGTCAACCCAGTTGTTCATCCACCCCTGGAGGTTGGTTGATAAAATGGGTACCTGGCATGTGAAATGTCTGGGGGTAACCCATGGAAAGGCCTGTGGGACAGTTAACAAAAAAAAAAAAAAGTATCTGCAGGGGTTTGCAAACTTGACTCTTAAAGGAAGAAAGATTTTATTGAGAGGGAAAAAGAGAACATAGCTTAGCTGTTTGAAGGATTATAAATTTGTTAAGATATTTTGAATATATAATGATATAATCATGTTGTCCTATTTTATTATCTTTATTAGAGAGACCACAAGTATTTATAGTCTGTGTTACTCTTTACCTGTTATCTTTATTTCTGTTATTTCTTAATGGGAATCAAGGGGATGCATGCACATGTTTTGGGTGTTAATTTTGTAGAATCAGCATTTGTAAATTACATTTACATATATCTTCTTAGGATTCGTAAAAGACCCCAGATCACCATTACTGAAGAAATCGAAGGTGAACGTAGTGCACTATTGAAGGAATGGTCAAAGTACAAATATCAGCAGCATTTAGCCGAAATCAAAATGATTGAAAATATCATTAATTCTAGAGACCGAGCACTAGAGGTAAGCAGATTATGGAGTGTAGCTAAAACATGCCCAAATCATGGTGGAAGACTCTAAGAATAATTATGCTAGATTTCAGTAGTTTTGCAAAATAATGAGAGTAATTAGGACTTTAAATTCTTTATTGTGCTGTATTGAGGATTGTCAGTTCTTTATTGTAGCTCTTATTTACACTGCTTATTTTCATTTAAGTAAAATATGCTCTTTGATTAGGTCATATTAAATTTCTAGGGTATTTCTTTAGGTCCAGCATCTAAATGGCACACCAGTGACTTACTACTGATGTATTAAACACAGTCAAATACACTTACACCGAAGCAAAATGTGGTGTTGGAGATGTATTGAGTAAGGCTGAAACTGAATAAGGAAATGGGAGCATAATGAAATATCTTTGACGGCCTTTACTTATCTATTTGTCTATTATTACCCCAGGACCATTTTCTGTGATAAGAGTCATGATGTTACTCAGGATCTTTCTAAAGGCTACCGCAGTTAAAGGCTGCACTGTGTTTAGAAGCAGAAATGCAGACTCCTTTGGAGTGAGAAATTCTTTCATGAGACTGTATTCCTAATGATACAGCCTTCAAAGTGATTTTTCAATTGCAATGTAACTTTGAGCAGACATGGTCTTTTAATACCTTGTCAAGTGTTATAAACTTCCAGAATTAATATGCATGTTTTTATGTATATTTTCCACAGACAAATACACGACACCATTACTAATACGTTTAAAGAAGGATGGAGTGGAAGAGGCCTGAAAATGCTGGAGGGTGTGAGGCATTCATGGGATAAAGTGAATTGGAACAATTTCCTATGCAGGGGCCGAATTGTTATCATGTAGTTGAACCGTGTTTCTGAAACTGAGACTTGGGAAATACCTTAACATTATCAGGAAATATCTAGAGAAGTGGCTGCAATTTTTGGTATGTAATGTGTAAATTTAGTTTTTGTTTTCTGACAGGAACTTCGGCAGGAATCTGAGGACCTGTGGTTAGAGGCAATACAGTTGGATCAGGTGCTGCTTCCTTTCAGAGCAAAAGGACCTGTTGTAAGTCTCCCAATCAAGAATTATGATCCACCTGATGGAGAATACATTGACAAAACTAAAACTTGGGAGTGAATATATTATAATTTGTGAGGGTTCCTGTGTAACATAACTGCTGCTAAATTTGTGAGGGATCCTGTGTAATATAACTGCTGCTAAATCCATGTAAAGTGATGTGATGAGAGATTGATTGTGCAAGACTAAAGGCCTGTCTACCCGAGCAGGCCTGATCGGCGGGTTTGCCCGTTAACGGGCAAATTCTGGCGGGCCTGCCCGTGAATGTTGTCCACACGACCGAAGTGATGAACAGCCGGGCCTGCCTGACGATGTTGCCAGTAGCAGGTGGAGTGCGGTACGAGAACCATGGTGCCTAGCATTGTCAAGAAAAAGATTTTGTGCTCTATGATAATAGCTTTGTGTCTCAAGAACAAAAAGAAGAAAAGGATATGGTGTAAAGATTGGTTAAAGAAAAGAAGTAAGTTTGGAAGCACTGCAACAATACTTCATGAACTACAAAGTAGTGAGGAACACGACTTCAGAAATTACCTGAGGATGAGTGTAAGCACTTTTTACATCTTGTTATCAAAGGTGGAGCCATACATAGTGAAGAAAGACACAGTTATGAGAAACAGCATTACAGCAGAAGCTTGTCTGGAAGCAACTCTGTGATTTTTAGCAAGTGGGTCTACTTATTCGGAGTTGCAGTTCATTACACGCATATCAAAGCAAAGCTTGTCCCGCATAATGCTCTCTCATCTCCGCAGCAATAGCCTTCACTGCTGTTATGCATTTCAGCTTCACATTCCATAAACATGGATTCTTACGATAAAGGTCAATCAAAGTACTAGTAAGTGCTTTAGACCAAAAAATTGTTGGTGGCTCACTAGAGTTATCCTGGGCTGCCATCGTTAAATGTTCACTTTGCTACTATGCCGTGGGATGTGAGATGAAGGCCCGCTGTGGGTTCATGATATTATCTTGCGTCTGGCAGGGTAGAAACTCCAGCTACCGGGCACCAGCTCAGTGATTTCGCTCGGCGGGCTTTCGGGCAATTTGATCGTTTGCCTGTCAAATATGCCCGTTAACGGGCAAGCCTGCTGATCAGGCCCGCTCATGTAGACAGGCCTTAATGTACAGCATATATTTCATGATCTTGTTATGTCAACAAAATTATAATAAAAATGCAAAGATATTTCCTGTTTTTTCTGATACTGAATTTTAGATGTAGTGTTAACACTGACAGCTAGAAATTTTCTTCAGACTATTGTCCACTAAATTGTAAATTACTTTGTTTCCAGTAGGTAGAATTAGTGCACTGGGGGCTCATATAAAGTATTTCAAGTTGTTCTAATTAACTATACTATCAAGTATGAAAAACTCAGTTATTTCACATGAATCACAGAATATTTCCAGTCAGTGGTGTCTCTCTTTGCATCCTCAATCTATGATTTTTTTCACAGCAGGTATATGTTGTTTCAGTTTCTGTTTGTAATATGGAGAGAAATAATTATATAATGTTCAGATATTCTATTAAGATGTCATTTGTACACTTGTATGCTGCCTTGATGTTACAATAGCACAAATCTAACTGCTTATCCTTAAAAAGAGCATTCAACATGCTGACAAAACCCTGGCAACTTTAGTGGGGCACAACTAAAGCTACCAAGCACGAGAATTGCACCATCCAATCTGTCACTCCCATAATCTGATATGATCTCACATAGCATGATGATGGGATGTTAATCAAATCCTTTTGGTATGTGCGCCAGCACAAAATTAACACAAGATAACCATGTGGAAGAAAGTTGGCATCTCACCAATATGGGAGATAAAGGAGGGAATTATCAGATGATAACTGGTAAAACGATTATAATTCATGAAAATACATACTTTACCTTACTGTTTGATTTATTCACATCACAATGAGCAATTATAATGGAGAAACTTAGTGGTGTTATAGCAAGTGATGGTTTTCTTCCAGTTAAGTTTCAGTGATACTTATTGCACTGCAACCCCATTCCCCATATCTCTAACACCGTTTAGTACACTCTGTGCATTCATTCTATAGGGTTCTGCAAAATCTGTGCTTTCATTTTGTTTCTTTTCAAACAACATTACTTTACTTTTACCTCCAAATACCTATGCTTGTATATATCATAAAACACACAACCTTCTGCGTGTTGGTTTACCCATCTGTGCACTTATGCTTCCAAATCATGCTTATACAATGTTTCATGACTGGATGATTTAACGTGAACAATAATTATAGCATAGATACTACATAAAAAGTTAAACATTTACACTTGATTAAGATTTCAAGGTTGGTGTCTCAGGTCAAACTAGCAAGATCATGTGCTAATAATCATTTGTTTACACAGTATCTGAATACTGAGATAATGGTTGTAAACCAGATTTATATTAGTTAATACAGCATAAGGAATTGTTGAATTTCTTCCAGATGGATAGTGGAGGGATTGAAGCCCTCACGTTCCCATTCTCAATGATTTAAAGCACGTTATCTCCCTCCCTACCCATATTCTTGATGGTGAAACCACTCTCCTAATATTCTGGATTTGTTTTTCAATACACAATCTTGTCTCCAGTTGGTTCACCCGATCACACACTCATAAATGTATCTATTCTAATGACATCTCCCCCTCCAGCAGCACCTTCTAAGTGTAAATTCTGGCACCTCAACAAAACTGACAAGAATAATTTACATAACTTCTTTTCTGACTTTCCTTAGGTAAATTAAAGTCTCTTATGAGGTGATGACTGTAAAGAACATTTTGTACACTTCAGTACAATTACAAAGCATATTTCCTAAGCATTCTCTTAAATGCCTTCTGTAAGTTCACAAAAGCTAAATATAATATTTGTATTACAGAATGAGCCTCAGAAAAGTAATTTCACTTACACACACTTATTCTTCACAAAGTTCATTTTTTATATTATACCAATCTTTAAGGAAACGAAAGAAAATGGCAATTATACCAATCTACAGGGAAATGAAAGAAAACTGCAATAAGTATAAATGGTTATGTTGAGCTCGATATCATGACAAAAACATTACAAATTTTATTTATTTATTTATTTTGCTTTGTCGCTGTCTCCTGCGTTTGCGAGGTACAAATTTAGTTGCTAAAATCATGATGCACTCCATAATTTTACTTCAACCCATTCACCATAAATTTGTCCTCAAAAGCAAAATGCCTCTTCGATTTATAAAACTCCCAACAGTGCTTAATAATTTTATATGCATAACACAGCATGCTGCACTTTTCACTTCCTTTTTCTATTCATATGGTTTCTCTATACCCATAAAAGCTGCACACAATAATTTCTTTTCCTCTAAAGCTTTCTCTACAACCTGCCTCAGAGGAAAAAATTTGGCATGTTCATCCTCTTCCATTAAATGTGTTAAATCAGTCTTGCAACAAGAGAAGCAGCTCAGACAAAGCCTTATTTGTGAACAACAAATGTCACAGAGCAAAACACTTAGAAATAACCAGTGACTTGAATATCCTTACACAAACACACACAATATATGCATGGATTCCTCACTCAACACAGTAGATGCATTCCTAGAAACTACTGTGCTAAGTGAAAAAATCTATATGAGGAATATAGGTGGTCAAGCAAGGTTGTACTCGTATTCATTTTTTTGGTTAGGCAGCCATTTATATTATAAACACAATTACAGGATACAAACTCTTCTAATAACCAGTCTATATTGAAAAGAAAATATACTATACTGTATTTATAACATACAAGGGAAGTAATTTGAATTACTAAGTAGAAAAAGGAACTGGGTCTCCACCACTTACATAACCATGCAACCAAAAAATATGATGAAATATACTAGAACAGAACAGTGCATGCAATTCAAATTGCGTAAAAACTTTCTTTCTTATGCAATGTAGGAAGATCACATACAAATAATTAAACAAACAAAACAAAGGAATTCAAACAGCAACAAACCTTTCAAGGCTGTTTTTGATAGTTATCAGAATCTCACAAATTAGTGTGATAAAAGTTAGAAGCCATATAGATAATTCAAAGACAACCTGCAAACTGTCACCATGACCAAAGAGATGCAAGTAATGTAAGTACTGGACATGAAGTAAAGCATTTATTAAGAGTATTCTTAAATGCTTTCTCCATTCAAACTCATACCCCAACTAACCTGTCTCTTTGCACTGCTGAACTTCATAACCTTGCTTTTTATTCACATCTACTTTCAACTTTATTTTTCACACACTCTCCCAAACTTGGAAACCAATTTCTACAGTATGTATGTAAGTATGTATACATACATATGTAATAACCTATTGGTGCTGTATGGGGAGGGAGTTTTACACTTGTCAGGCCCCTTCTCTAGAACAATCTCTATCATACAACCTCCTATACTTATGTAGGCTGTCTGCATTAACCATGTCCTCAGTCAGTCTGTTCCATTCATATATGTATATATGTATGTATGTATAGTCTAAAATTTTAATTATGAACATTAACAACAGTAGCAGACTCAGTAATGGGTAACTATCTCTGACTAAGTTTTTCTTTCATGCGGTCAAGATTATGATCAATTGCCTTGTATATAAATTCAATATGTGGTTGTTCAGATTCACATGCTATGTGACTCTGGGCACAGGTCTTGAGAGCTGTTCGCAGCAAACTTGCCAAATGGTGCGACTGTAATAATAAGAAGTAAGTTAAGAGAGAAATAATGCCATTCCTTAACCTAGATGAAAGCAATCCAAGGGTCTAAGAATATGTTGAAATAGTGTTTGTAGTGTTGCAAGGATGGGTGATGTCTATAGTATACATGGGAAAGTGTTCTTCATGTTAGTCTGAGGAGTGTGGCCTATGATGCATGTACATCTTGTGTTGTGGGACAGAGTTTAAGAATGAGCTGAAGGTGCAGAGGTTTAGTGCTAATCAGATTATTTCAATTTTCTCCTATTATAGTTTAGCTGTGCATAGCAAAGACCTCATCTCACTCTCAGCCTACATAATGTCCTATCCATAAATGCTTTATTTGACCAAGGTAATATTACACAGCCACTATATTCCCTCTATGTCATTTATCTAAAACCCCTCACTAATACCACAATTTACTCTGAAACTAGTATACTTCTATCAAGAATACTCTACCAGTCCCTTGGCGCAAATCACTCTTCTAATGAACCAATGAACCTAATATCTCTGGTGGCCTATTGAGTATTTCTCCAAACTGAATACATAGGGTGATGTTTCATCCAAGTCATGCAACTTAGGTTGGTTGTTTGGGCTTTAGGCCTATTATACTTACATAGCCATAATAAGACTGTGCCTTCAATGACTTAAAAGGCAGCATATTTGTAAAATGATTAATAAAGATGGAAAAAAAATCTAGCGACAAATGCTCTCAGTGACTCCTTTGCAGAAATCTGTCCTAATATTTCTTCTATCTTCGTTAACCTGTGTTAATCTGGGATAAAAAAAAATGGTCCCCAGAAGAGAAAACCATATCAGAAATTAATCAAATTTACCAAATTAAGAAAAATAATAATCTTACTTGTTCCTCCATATTGGAGATATTGACAGGAGGATACAGCTCAAGAATTAAGGTGTCAACTGTTTTGGACACAAGTTTACAATCTTCATGAAGCTGGTCTAACTCTTGCACTTTGTCAAGGGAGGCACATGAACCATTTTTCTCAACTGCCGCTAACAATCGCTTGTAGAGTATCTGAAAAGATGATACACAGTAGAGAATACTACAAGCAAATCAGGTGCAAATGATATTTCATGAACCTTTTTTTTCTTTTAAACTATTCGCCATTTCCCGCGTTAGCGAGGTAGCATTAAGAACAGAGGACTGGGCCTTTGAGGGAATACCCTCACCTGGCCCAATTCTCTGTTCCTTCTTTTGGAAAATTAAAAAAAAACGAGAGGGGAGGATTTCCAGCCCCGCGCTCCCTCCCCTTTTAGTCGCCTTCTACGACACGCAGGGAATACGTGGGAAGTATTCTTAATCCCCTATCCCCAGGGATATTTCATGAACCTATTAAAGTAATATGATATAAGAAGAGAACAGTCTGGTCAACCACAACTTAACAGAACTTTAATACTTGTCTTATTCCGAGAACCTATCAACAAATGACAAATACAGCCTTTCCAACTTAGAAAACTTTTCATACTTCTCAGAAAGACAAGCACATAAGAGATGTAGAATGTTATAGAAAGTAAAAGACATGAGGAGTGGTGTTGCAGAGTGAATTAAGAAAAGTACCTTGAGGTGTTTTGGTCATGGAGAGGATAAATATAATGACAGGTAAAGAATACATATATGAATGAAACAGAAAGATAGAAAGTTAGAGGACGACAACTTGAGAGAGAGAGAGAGCACTGTAAAAGGTAGAGAGAGAGATAAAGAGAATGGGAAAGAGAACCTATACAAATAACGAATACCTAAACCAAGATTTTACCATGATGGCAGGAATAGCACATATCTTGCCTGATGAATATAAAGAGGGAGAGAGGGAATTAGGTAGAGGACCTGGGAAGGTGTAAGAAGATGGAGTATGCTAAGGAGGTGTATTTGGAAAGGGCAGATTGGAGATTTGCCTGTTTTAGTTGACCTCTGACCCCATTGGGGAGGATAAAGAGGGACAATATCATATTTCTGTGTTAAAGTGTTTATTTAGTACCTAACAAAACCATTTTCAGAGTATAATACTCATCTGATACATTGCTTGCTACTCATAAAGTGCTCTCTTATTGATGAAAATTCCCAAAGGGAATGGGCATCAGAGATACTGATTGACACTTTACATATTTCCCTAGTATTTTTTCCATAAGTATACTCTGGAACAGGAATACATAGTTTTCAATGCTACAAATAAGTCTGTGTACTCAATGTAATAAATGTAGTAGTTTACATACGTCAGGTGCAAGATCCATGAAAACATAATGCTTTGGAGAAAATAAATGTTTTTAAAGTTACTTACCTTGGCAGCTTTGACAAGGTTAACAGAAGGACCTATAAGCTCCTTGTCCTCATTTGTCCACTTGTCATCCTCCATATCATTTTCACTCTCATCTCCCAGATCATCCCAACCACTTCCATCTCCTTTAAGGGCCTACAAAATATGAATAGCTCTGTTAAAGAGATCAATTTGCACAGTGACTATATGAACTACCATATTGATAAAAATAATAAATATACACAAACACAATTATTCATTTCTATCATACTTGCTTGCTGTTTCTCACGCCAGTGAGGTGGCGCCAGGAAACAAAGAAAGAAAGACCCATCTACTCATATAAACACATATATACATTATCTATATTCATTTATTATACTTAGTCACTGTCTCCCGCGTTAGCTAGGTAGCACAAGGAAACAGACGAAAGAACGGCCCAACCCACCCACATACACATGTATATACATAAATGTCCACACATGCACATATACATACCTATACATTTCAATGTATACATACATATACATACACAGACATATGCATATAAACACATGTACACATTCATACTTGCTGCCTTCATCCATTCCCCATGCCACCCCACCACACGATACGAAAACCCCTTCCCCTGACACATGTGCGAGATAGCGCTAGGAAAAGACAACAAAGGCCACATTCATTCATATTCAGTCTCTAGCTGTTATGTGTATTGTACCGAAACTACAGCTCCCTTTCGACATCCAGGCCCTACAAAACTTTCCATGGTTTACCCCAGGTGCTTCACATGCTCTGGTTCAATCCATTGACAGCACATCGACCACGGTATACCACATCGTTCCAATTCACTATATTCCTTGTGCACCTTTTATCCTTCTGTATGTACATGTGTATATATGTATATGTCTATGTATGTACATGTACGTTGAAATGTATAGGTATGTATATGTGCGTGTGAGAGTGTTTATGTATATACACGTGTGTGGGTGGGTTGGGCCATTCTTTCATCTGTTTCCTTGCGCTGCCTCGCTGACGCAGGAGACAGTGACTACGTAAAATATGAAAATAAAAGATATATAATTTTTCTTTTTTTATTACATATATATTCATACTTTCTTGCCTCCAGCTATTCCCAGTGCCATCCTGTCCCACTAGAAAATGTATATATAAGCACACAAAATATTTTCTTTAAATACACAGATTATTGAAGACCAATGAGTATTTAACATTAAGTAACTTTCTGTTAGTTTTTCCAGTTTTTCCCAACGTTTTGTTTCAGTGAATTTAGTGTAAATAAAATTGCCTATGTTCATTTTCACTTGATTCTTGAAATACAATAGCATTTTGGGTACACAAACTTCCCATCTGCAGTCACATTCACTCAAAACTATACAATGTATGAAGAATGAAACAAGAATGGATCACATTTTGAAGTGTTATAAATGAGAGTGGTGTAGGCAATATTTTGATCTGGGGACCATGTTCCCTCGAAGTTCATGCCCGGTAATGTGATTGGTATGGCTCAAAATTGATGAGTTAGCAGGTGGAAGATTTGCCTCAGGTCTCTGCACCTGGAAGGGCTGAATGGAGGTAGAAACTGGGGTCATCTGGGGGTGTGGTTGAGAATAACTTTAAGGCCCTAACTTGCTTTGTAGTTTGATGATCTAGGAAAGGGTTATATTCTCTTATGTACCATAACATGTCTTGTAAAGTTGTGGCAATGTTTCAGTATTAATGTGTTTTCAATGAGATGCTGATGAGTGAGATTTATGTGATGTTGCTTTCATTTGTAGTCCAGCTCCAATATAAGATGCAAGTGCTTTAACATTAAATATAAATAATGCTTACCTCGGATATCTCATTAAAAGCATCTGAGACAAGGCTGTTCTGCCCATGTAACTCTTTCAAAACTGCTGCTTTGTTGTCATGAGGACACTTTTCTAGCATGTCACATCCTTGCCAAACAATACCAGTTGACTGACGGTATCTTACATCTCTGGTAAAAATGAACGTACATTGTCAGAAAAGTCAAAATGTATTTGGCCACACAAGCTGGTAACATCTTCCCACAACACTGCATGTAATAATCAGACCAGCAGCACAATGTTTTTCTTTAAACACCAAAATTTTTTCATAAACTTCATAAAAACAAACTTACAATGCTTCACCACCTTCATCTTTTATGACCTTCAATAGCAATCGAGCAGCTTGAATGGCTCGGACAACCGCATACTGGACACTGGAGCGAAGGGCACTGCCATGAACAGGGGACAGCCTGTAGTACAGAGAAACCATAGACAAGACAGCTTGCTCCACAGCTGTCATGAGACCTAAGGAAAGAGACAGCACATGACAAAACTTTTGTTAATTCTGTGCCTTAGAAATCTGTTGCAGTCTGTTTCTGCTTTTATTTCTTTCCCCCTTTTCTACTTGTGTTAAGTAATCTACCAACAGGATGAAGAGGCATACATTTTTCACCTAATACAAGAGGGCACCTATTTTTTCAACACAATAACAATACAACCCAAGGTAATCTCTGAAAGCTGTTATAAGAATTTTATGCCCTCTTCCAAAACAAAACAAGGTTGTGGGAAAATATACTGTGTGCAAAGTACCTGGAACATTCTGGGTAAACTAATCCTTTTAAATTAAGAACACTCAAGCATAGTGATACAAATGATTTCACACATAAGCTTAACAAATGGCAGAAAATCATGTTATTTGATGAGTATATTGAAAATAAAAGAGTAAATACGATATTCATCAGAGTTTTACTGACAACCTGACTGTAAAAAGGCACTGGAAAAATCTTTTTATATTCTACAGTAGTTTCTACTCTTTCATGGACTACGATATAATCAAACATGCCCCCTCTTTGCCTTCCTAGACAGTGATCTCCCTTTCCACACACTCTTCAATGCATCCAGGACCATAGCCCCCTTAAGTATCTAATAGCTCATTTCAACTTCCATATTTCCATTCACTGCCATGTCCACTCTCCCTCCTCTCTTCCTACTTGTACAAACACCTTACTCTCTAGACAAAAAATCTTCACTGCTTCTCGTAGCTTTCCTCCTACATCATATATTCATGACACCTTTCCCTTAGTATCTCCATCAATATTAATTTTTTTTTTATACATATTCGCCATTTCCTGCATTAGCAAGGTAGTGTTAAGAACAGAGGACTGAGCCATAAAACCTATGCAATATTTTACCTAATCAAACTCTACACAAGGAATGTTATCACAGTGTCCTTATTTCACAGACACACTCAAAAATATATATTGAAGTCATCAGTAATAAAATGTTGAAGTGTAGGAGCAAACTGTAGGACTTTTGTCCTCCTTCTACCAAATATCATCATATACTTTTTTTTTTTTAATACTTATTTTCATAAAACAGACAATACAACTGTACAAACTTACTAAAAAATGTCAAACCTATTCTGGTTTACTTTATAATCTCGTTATTCAAATGTCAATCAACTTAGGGTTTACGGTTTATATATAAAAAAAATTTGGGGGTATGAATATTCCTGCACTTAACAAAAAAATCTGAGTTCTATTAACAGCTACATGATAAAACTCTACAAAGCCAACATAATCAAAGAGAACTTACTGGAAGTTTCACTGGCTGTTGGAACTGGAGATTTGGTGAAGGATATGCCAACTTTTGTACATTCAAAGGAAAGCTTCTGAGAGATCAATGCTGTAATAGGCCAATGAGAAACGTTAGATAACACAAAATTCTTTGTATACAAACACTTTAGCAACGTAACAGAGAAAAGCAATATGAGAATCCATCAAGTGAGATATCAAATATTTAGTCATCAAACAAGTTGTGACTTAGGTTTACTTTAGTTCATTTGTCTCAGTACTTACTATCTTTGCTGACCAAGAAGTACTTCAGTTTGCTGCATGCAAAACTGTCTGGGGAACTTGCATCTAGATATAACTGTAGTTCATGTACTGAATAGAAAATGAAGTTTCTGAATTCAAAACTGGTTTCCATGATTTGATACTAAATCATGAAGACTACTGCATAAAATCATAAGTAAGACAATTTAAAAGAAAAAGCTGTCACTGGTTTACACACCTGCCCTAGATCTGAAGTTCTTAAGGTTATCAAGGATACTAACTCCAAACAGTAGTTCTTATGAAAACCTGAACCCACCATTCACAGTCAATCACTACAAGCTGTAACATGATTTACAATGAATGCTTCACATTCCCTGATTCAGCCCCTTGACAGCACATCATCACTCATAAACCACACTGATCGAATTCTTTCTATCCAGTGTATCCCCCTCATTCTCCTGAATGCTTATGCCCCAATATCACACAGCTCTCTTCATTACAAACTTCCACTTTGTGCTTTCCCTATCCCCTCCACAATGAGTGTGACAAATCAGTGTTCTGCAAAATTAGGTCCCATTTACAAGCAATTACTGTGTATGTTAACTCGTTGACAGTTCTTTAAGGCTGACGAACAGATACATCAACTTGTTTACATCACAGCAGATCATACAAACTCAGAGACAGTGAGCAATATATGTCCTGCTTAAAGTTTATAAATATCAAAAAATCATACAATAAATGATTACAGTATCTAGTGTAGGAATTTCACCTAGTACCTCTTGTAATCTTACAGCAGTTTTAACATCCAGACTGAACATATTAATGACTGACATTTTTCCTAATCTAAAGCACAAAATTTAAGATTGACCTAAAAAGAATTTCACTTAATTCTTTGATTTCTATGCATCAACACACCACTGAATCATAAAATAGTGTTTGGTTCTGATATATTAAAAGGAAAGAAAAATATATTAACTGCTAGTGTCACACTAGAGGGAAACAAAAGACTTTCAAAGCAAAACAGAAATTAAATGTTTGAGGACAGTATTCGAGAAGAGGGTGTCTTGAATTGCTTTGGACATATGGAGAGGATGAGTGAGGAAAGATTGACAAAGAGGATATGTGTGTCAGAGGTGAAAGGAACAAGGAGAAGCAGGAGACCAAACTGGAGGTGGAGGGATGGAATGAAAAAGATTTTGAGCGATTGGGGCCTAAACATACAGGAGGGTGAGAGGTGTGCAAGGAATAGAGTGAACTGGAACAATGTGGTATACTTGGGTCAACAGGCTGTCAGTGGACTGAACCAGGGCATGTGAAACATCTGGGGTAAACCATGGAAAGGTCTGTGGGGTCAGGATGTGGATAAGGAGCTGAGGTTTTGGTGCATTATACATGACAGCTAGAGACTGAGTGTGATAGAATGTGGCCTTTTTTGTCTGTTTTCCTGGCACTACCTTGCTGAAGAAGGGGGTAGTGATGCTGTTTCCTGTGGGGCAAGGTAGCACCAGAAATGGATGAAGGCAAACAAGTATGAACATGTACATGCGTATGTCCATGTATGTGTATGTATATGTGCATATGTTGAAATGTATATGTATGTATATGTGCGTGCATGGGCGTTTATGTATATATGTGTGTATATGAGTGGATGTGCCATGCTTTGTCTGTTCCCTGGCGCTATCTCACTGATGAGGGAAACAGCGATCAATCGTAATAATAAAAAAAAAAAATATATATTTCATATCTTGGACCAAAATTAAGAACATCTAGAAAAAAAACACTAAGTGTGGCACATGGTATAACTGCAGGACAATTCTAACGCTGAATCCTTGATGCCCTTAAGCTAGCTTCATATACTTCTTGGGAAATACGACAAAGAAAAAAATCTAACACTGCAGTCTTTAACCCTGATAAAAAAATTCAAATAACTTTTAAATTTAGAAATTACATCTGAACATCAATATACTTACTCATATTCTTCCAAAAGTTTTCAAGAGTAATATCATTATTTTCCTGGTGCCCATCATCTTTATCTGAAACAATGTTATCATGAATTAGTTACAATAAACTCCATTATGTACTGACTGCACAAGAACATCCTTTACCAGCATTTATCAACTTGATTGCAGTGCAACGCAAGGGTAACCGGTATACATGAGTGCACGAAATTATACTATAGCAAACATAATGATATTTCTATCGCAAATGGTGGATTTTCGAAACTGTGATTTTCCCGACACAATCTGGGGTTATAAGTGGCCATGAAATATACAGTAGCTATCCTTTTTCACCCTTGTCTGAATAGTACATCAATACGCACCTTGCACTTGCAGCTCTGCTATCAAGAGATTTTCTATAGTGTTCTGTAATATATTTCCCAAAGACGATTTGGATGGAGCAGCCATACTCGCCTCCTTACACAACTTTCACGATGATAATGGTGACAAAATGTAAAGTCGCTTTACCTAAGATGTTGCAACACCCAGGTCATAACCTCTACGACTTGAACTACATCTCTGAACACATGTCAAGTGAAAAGACCCCAAGACGACACAAGATTTTTTTTCCTAGAGCGAACAAAAAATAAGAAATACCCTAATTCAAATTGATGGATTTTTCCCTCCAGCATTGTTAAAACAGATTTGTATCACTAAAATACACTATCCGTAATATAGGAAAAATAATTTCTTTTAGTATTAACACATGATGACATAATGGCTTGCAAGCATAACCCTGTAATAACTTTACTCACACAAATCCTATTAGACTATTTGAATATTTTAATATGGTAACCCTATCCAAATTTAGTCAGCATGTGCAAAGTCAATATATTACACTAAATATGGCAATATAAATTGATAATGTCTCTTCATACTGTGAAAAAAATAACTGCTATAAACAGATGTCACAACTCTAATTATTTACAATGATAACTATGAGTGAATTTCTTGTGTAATCTTAATTTAATGTTCTTTATAATTAGTGTTACGTATCGCATAGATAAAATGTTATAACTTATCACATGTTTATGAAACAAATTGCTCTGATAGAGAATCCAAAAAAAGAAAAGGGTACGTAGAGATTTTCAAGAATTATACCTTACAGTAAAAGATAAATTTCATTTCAACATTAAAACAATAAAAATAAGTACATGAAAATCGACACAAAAGATTTTTTAAAATGAAACTTTATTTTGACTTAGGGAAATCTAAGAAACTTAATAGTTCCCATAACCACTACTACAATGGAATGACAGAAAACTTTACAAAGTATCTCGTTACTTAACCCATCTATTTTAGTCAGTTTTCAAGTAAAAATCTTGATCATTATTAAGAAAAATAAAACATACAGGTACAATCTCATGAATTGAAACCAATTAGAGAACACAGAAATGATGACATATCTTGCAAGATTCAAATTCTTGTCGAGGCTGAGCATTTCTTAAAAGGGAGCGTCACCATATCTTTAAGAAGCATTCCACCTCCACCCCAACCAAATCCGTGTATGATTAATCACAACTGTTGACGCAATGAACATACTTGGCATTACTATAACATCCACTCATTCTTGGAAACCACACATTACAGGAAGAGCCAAGTCTGCCTCTAAAAAACTGGGTGTCCTGTTTAGATGTCGAAGTCTCTCTTCTGAAAAATTGATCAGTTTATACAAGGGATTTATTCACCCTTGTATGGACTACTGCTCTCACATTTGGGATGAATCTAGCTCTGCATCCTTACTTGAGAGAGTTGAGTCGAAAGCGATCCGCCTTATAAAAAGTCCCGGGCTAGCGCCGCAATGTTGGTTCACTTTCCCTCTTCTACAGGTAATACGGTTTTTGCTCCCGAATGCTGGCTGCTTGTATGCCCTCACCACTAGCTAGACCACGCAATACTCGGCAAGCTGCTGCGCCATATGATTATCGTGTGGCCATCAGCAACTCAAGGGTGGGCCGTTTTGAAACCTGCTTCTTTCCCTCTTCGTCGAAGCTTTGGAACTCTCTACCCCCCCATATCTTTCTCAGTAACTATGACCTAGCACATTTCCAAAGACAGGTCTTTCACGTTCTCAAAAATTCGTAAATACTTTCCTTTGACTTTTCTTTTTTTTCATAATTGTTTCTATATTTCAATTAAGGCCCATCCTTAACGTGGACTTTTGTCTTAACTGGACCTTTCCAAAAGAAAAAAAATACAACATATTCTTGCCCGGTGAACATGGCAGCCTTCCTAAACGCTGTGGGAACCCCACAGAAGAAACTCCTGGGGCAGAAACAAAGGGTGTACACACACACACACACACGCACACACAGTGTGTGTGTGTGTGTGTGAAATGGAGGGGACAAGAGTTGGAGTACAAACTGGAGATGAAAGGAAGAAACGAAAAAGATTTTGAGTGATTGAGACCTGAACGTGTAAAGATTGAAAGGCGTGCCTGGGATAGTGACCTGGAACGTTGAGGTATGCAGGGGAACCACCATATATGTTGAAACCTACCTACAGCACTCCAATCTACGGACGGTACACTGGGAGCAAGAGTGTGACGATGATAATAATAATAATAATAATAATAATAATAATAATAGTGATAGGGCAGATTCTAGTCATCACTTTATTATCAATGGTAGAAAGATTTAATGCAACTGATAGAATTTGGAATATCATTAGTACATTTTTCAGTCTATCAGTGATATTACAATTCTTTCAAGTTATTTTTAGCTAGAAACTAATTGGCTTGGCACAACTAAATATAATGAGTACTGTTTGGATATGAAACATGTTCCAGTCATTGAAGTATCTAATGACTACTGTTTGGATATGAAACATGTTCCACAGTCATTGAAGTAAACTCTTAAATCATTCTAAAATTTTGATAAATTGAGAAGAATACACAAAATATCATTTAATGTTTGGTTTGGACTTTGTATCTTGCGGTGAAGTCTTCAAGAGTCGCATAGAAATGTGATCAGTGGCGGATAGGTAAATACCGTCCACAAATATTGTTTAGGTTCAAACGTCAAAAGTTCAAAACCCGGGAGGTACAGACTTATCCTCGTAAATGTCGTAACCTGTTGCAAAAATGAGGGCTGTACCAACATGGGTTGATAAAGTTCACGACAGAGATAAAGTGGAACAGTGGTAAGGAAATAATAGCCTACTATGATTGTATATTGAGTATGGGAAGAAACTTTCACCCATTAGGAAATATATATTTAGTTGTTATCCTACATAAAGCCAAAACCAGAGTATGCTTCTCATGTTTTATTTCTGTACCTAAAGAAGTACAAAGAGCTAACAGAGAAATACAGAGGGAAGGGAACAGAGATGGTTCCAGAATTAAGGGAGCTAAGTTATAGGATAACTATACATAAACTAACGAATAAAATGGAATGAATTGTAGACTATAAATTTACATTTTAAAGAAAAATAACAATACAAGAGAAGAGTGAAATGTCACATTATATGATGTCTTGGTTTGATAATGGTATCATTCATAAGTGCCTGTTTACTGAGAGGTTTTTGGATAGCCTATTTTATGTTGTAGAAAAAGCAGCATTTTATTGTGCATCCAGGTCTTGACTGATGTTGAAGAAAATGCTATGATAGACACCCACTTTTCCATAAAAGATTACTGATACCTTTGATTTACAAGAAAATCATTACAGTAAAGCTTTCTTCAACTCACTTTGTGAAGGTGCTTTCATTTAATGTTTACAGCTGATTTCCATTGGAGGTTATTAAATAAAGCTGTCTGAATATCTTGGAGGATCTTGGCACCCATCTGTTCAATATCAATGTTCATCAAAGGTTGGCAGCTGTGACAGTATGTCAGGGCTTTTTATAGTAGGTGTTTGACTTCAAACTTTTACTTTTCAGCATCTACGATTTGTGCTTTAGACCAGATGGCTTACAGCTGATTGTGGCAGCAGGAAATCGTGTGTTGGTTTATGACACTACTGATGGTGCCTTAGTACAGCCTCTCAAAGGTATGTTTGTAAAGAAAAGGTTATTACGGTTATTGCACATTCTGATTAAAGGAAAACCCAACGATGCTAGATTAATTGGTTGAAAATTTGTGTAATATAGTATCTTGAAAAATTTTAGCTTGCAAAATATTACACAAATCAGTTTTACTCCCATTTTTCATGATACAAACTGGGATTTTTTGAAACACTGGCATAAGGACTTTATGTCAGCATCTTAGATGAAAAGCAAATGCAAATAAAACTGGTTTTATCAAAACTTTTATCAAGTTGCTGACATGGTTACTGGAGGAAACATTACCAAGTTACTGATATGGTTGCTGGAGGATACATTGTTATCAAGTTGTTGAATTTTATGTGCATAAGAGTAAGAGTAAATGTGAATAAGAGCAAGGTTATTAGGTACAGTAGGGTTGAGGGTCAAGTCAGTTGGGAGGTAAGTTTGAATGGAGAAAAACTGGAGGAAGTAAAGTGTTTTAGATATCTGGGAGTGGATCTGGCAGCGGATGGAACCATGGAAGCGGAAGTGGATCATAGGGTGGGGGAGGGGGCAAAAATCCTGGGAGCCTAGAAGAATGTGTGGAAGTCGAGAACATTATCTCGGAAAGCAAAAATGGGTATGTTTGAAGGAATAGTGGTTCCAACAATGTTGTATGGTTGCGAGGCGTGGGCTATGGATAGAGTTGTGCGCAGGAGGGTGGATGTGCTAGAAATGAGATGTTTGAGGACAATGTGTGGTGTGAGGTGGTTTGATCGAGTAAGTAACGTAAGGGTAAGAGAGATGTGTGGAAATAAAAAGAGCGTGGTTGAGAGAGCAGAAGAGGGTGTTTTGAAATGGTTTGGGCACATGGAGAGAATGAGTGAGGAAAGATTGACCAAGAGGATATATGTGTCGGAGGTGGAGGGAACGAGGAGAAGTGGGAGACCAAATTGGAGGTGGAAAGATGGAGTGAAAAAGATTTTGTGTGATCGGGGCCTGAACATGCAGGAGGGTGAGAGGAGGGCGAGGAATGGAGTGAATTGAATCGATGTGGTATACCGGGGTTGACGTGCTGTCAGTGGATTGAATCAGGGCATGTGAAGCGTCTGGGGTAAACCATGGAAAGCTGTGTAGGTATGTATATTTGCGTGCGTGGACGTGTATGTATATACATGTGTATGGGGGTGGGTTGGGCCATTTCTTTCGTCTGTTTCCTTACGCTACCTCGCAAATGCGGGAGACAGCGACAAAGCAAAAAAAAAAAAAAAAAAAAAAAATCATTGCTTCATTGCCAGAGGATAGGCAGGGAGCAACATATTCTTTGTTAGAGGCAGTACCAGTGTTTGCTGTCCATAATAACTGTGCTTATGGCTGCTTGTTAAGTAATTGGTATATTACTAAATGTTTTTAACTATGAAAGATGGTGTATGGTAATACTTTAGATATGAAGTGTTTTTCCAGAAATAAACCTGATTAAAATCTAGTATATAAGATTGAGTTATAGATTTTGGAAGATAAAAGATATGTTATGCATCAATTTTAAAATCTGCATCCTTTCCGGTCAGACAACACAAATGTTCTGGGTCACACTATGGAAGACACTTCAACAAAATGCATATACTTACTAAATATTTACTTGACTCAACTGGATAATATCTTTTTACTTGCTTTGTTTACTTTGATAGAATACAGTTCATCATAAGAAAGACTAGGCATTGAATGGTATTACTTCGAAAAAGGTACAAGCAGGCAATTGAAACATTTATCTATATATCTGTATCTCTGATACCCGTTCCCACTGGGAACTCCTATTAAGGGGTGGCAGTGGCAAAAGAGTCTCTACTTATCTCTGGTCTTACATGCTTGCCACACAACATGATTTTGCACATTCTTCCACCTTTTCTCTCCCTCCTGTATTCATCCACCCTATTTGCCCATGTCCCAGGTGGTCTTCCTCTCAAACCAACTCCTTTAATTGTACTATCATACACTCTCCTTGTAAACTCCCAGTCTTGCATTTTTTTACATGCCCAAACCACCTCAAAGTTTTACATTGCTGTGTTACCTTTAGTAGATAGCAGAAACATTGACAGGTCATTGTGTGAAGATGAAATAAAGAGAACTTCAGTAATATATGAATGGAGGTAACAATATTGATTATTTGGGAAGATTTATGTTGATTTATTGGGCCTTTTCCTTATGAGAAGTTGGATGAAATTTCATATCATTGATACCAAGTTATGCATTGAATTAATGTAAATTGGTGTATTGATTTCTGAATGAACCCTGATACTTGAAAAGTAGGCTAAGCTCTTACTTAATGAAACTTCACATGTTACTTTTAGACTTTCATAACTTGCAGGTCATAAGGAAGCCGTTTACTGTGTGTGTTACAGTCGAGATGGAAAGCGTTTTGCATCGGGAAGTGCAGATAAAAGTGTTATTATATGGACATCAAAACTGGAAGGCATTCTTAAATACTCGTAAGTTTTTTCAAACCGTCACTCTTTCTTGTGTTTCCAGGGTAGTACCAATAACAGATGAAGAAATGACCTCATTTGTTCACAGCTATTCTTTATTTGTCATGTATGATGAACTGAATGCAGAGCCCCTTATCCTCAACCAGGCCCAACAGATCTTTCTGTAGTTTCCCTCAAATGCTTTGTATGTCTAGGTTCAGCTCCTCCCCAATCTTATGCTTTGTACATGCCTTCACCCTCTAAATCAGTACCCTCCCATACAGTTTTCCAGGAATACTCAACATACATATGCCTCAGTAGTTTGAACACTGACCTTTATCCCCTTTGCTTTTGTACATTGGCACTATACATGCATTCAGCCAATCCTCAGACACTTCACCATGATCCATACATACATTGCATATCCTTACCAACCAATCACCAACACAGTCATCCCCTTTCTTAATGCTTTCAACTGCAGTACTATCCAAACTCACCGCTTTGCTGGATTTCATCTTCTGCAAGGCTTTCACCACCTCTTCTTGCTTTTCTAAACCACTCTCCCTGTCTCTCACTTTACACACCACCCCGACCAAAACACCTTACATCTGCCACTCTATCATTAAACACATTCAGCAATCCTTCAAAACACTTCATCATTACTTGTTATTGCTTCCCCCCTTGCCCCCTTCACCGATGTTCCCATTTGTTCTTTTGTCTTATGCATGTTATTTACCTCCTTCCAAAACATCTTTTTATTCTCCCTAAAGTTTAATGATACCTTCTCACCCCAAATCCTGTTTGCCCTCTTTTTCAACCCTTGCTTCTTCCTCTTAACCTCCTGCTGCTTTCTCATATATATTTCCCAGACATTTGCACTACTTCCTTGCAAGTATCATCCAAATGCCTTTCTTTTCTCTTTCATTAACAAATTTACCTCTTCATCCAACCATTCACTACCCTTTCTAATCTGCCTACCTCCCACCATCTCATGCCACATGCATCTCTTGCACATGCCATCACTGCTTCCCTAAATACATCTTATTCCTCATACACTCCCCTCGCGTCATTTGCTCTCACCTTTTGCCATTCTACACCCAATATCTCCTGGCACTTCCTCACACGAGTCTCCTTTCCAAGTTCATTTATTCTCACCTTATTCTTCTCTCTGACATTCTCTCTTCTTTTTTGAATACCTCTACAAATCTTCACCTTTGCCTCCACAAGATAGTGATCAGACATCTCACCAGCTGCCCCTTTAAGCACATTAACATCCAAAAGTCTCTCTTTTACATGCTTATCAATTAACCCGTAATTTAATAATGCCCTTTGACCATCTTTCCTTCTCGCATACATCTACTTGTGTTTCTTTCCTGTTAAACCAGATATTCCCAATCACCAGTCTTTTTCTAGCAAACAAATCCACAAGCTCTTCACCATTTCCATTCACAACACTGAATGCTCCATCTACACCAATTATACCCTCAGCTACCACACCGTTCACCTTTACATTTAAATCACCCATCACTAATACCTGGTCTCGTAAACCAAAACTGCTGACACACTCTCTCAGCTGCTCCCAAATCACTTGTCTCTCAAGATCTTCTCATAACCAGGTGCATAAGCACCAATATTTGAAGTTACACAACATCATGCAGACTAGATGCCCTCAGAACACTATCTGGCACCAGATTTGGACAAGAATATTAACTCACCATCTACAAACAGTTCACTTGCTCCTCTTTGAATTTTGCCTCATCTTCCTTGTCTTCCACCCTTGCAAAAACCAATATAACAGAGATGCAAATCACATAAAATAGTGCACTTAAACAATCACTGGCTGTCTAGCAACCACAAACACTGCATCTTCACAGTGAAACAAAGATCCACTCTATAACTAACCATTAACTCCAAGTAGAAATAAAAAGCTTACCTCTGCCTTACACATCAGGAATTTCTATTCACAGATGTCCCACCCCCAACAAATATAAGACTGACATAATATATATACACAGAAATAACCTGACAAGTACTAAATGGCGCACCTCCAAACTCAGTCTCGAATTTCAATCCACCAGACATACATCAGTCAGATACCACACTCCAGAAAAATATGAGTCACACTCGCTTATGCTCTGTGCATCACCCATCACTACAACACTACAAACACCATTTCATCATATCCCAAGACTGTTCATGCCCATGATGCAACTACCATAAAATGACCTTGAGAACTTACTGCACAGTTGCATTGCACTCTCTGCACATAGGCACTTACACTTCACAAAACCTTATGACCTGTGGCCTCAACTAGTGGATGTGGCTAGCTTCCTGAGTGCTGCAGGAGCCTCATTAGGATAGAAGGGACTCCTAGGGCAGGAACTAAGTAAATAGTACATGATTTGTAGTGTCTGCATGAAATATCCCAGATGAGAAAATACGTAACATTAAGAGATTTATGGTTTATTATTTTCAATTTCTTTATTTCTAATGGGCACAGTGGTGCAGTTCACTGCTTTGCATACAATCTAATGTCTCATCAGCTAGCCTCTTAATGAGTTATTATTTTCAATATCTCTAACAGGCACAACGATGCTATTCAGTGTCTGGCATACAATCCAGTGTCTCATCAGCTGGCCTCATGTGCACTCAGTGATTTTGGTTTGTGGTCACCAGAACAAAAGAGTGTACAGAAGCATAAAGTAAGTTTCATTTCTCAGTTATGAGATGAGTCTCTTTTCTTGAGGAATTTTACTTTGTTTTTATACCATGCCCTTTTAGGAGTGCTAAGGATTCTTAATTTTGCTATGACTTTAATTAAGGTGATTCTACTTAAATGTTTGATTGATGCAGTTGGGAGGATAGTTTGGGATTCAGTAAGAAGCGTTTTTTTGTATCAAGAATAATGTGATTTTGTACTGGCTTTGTTGTAGTCTTTAGAGAAACTGGGAACATTATTTGTTGTTGAATTGAAGTCTTATGAATGATGAAAGCAGCTGAGCATAAGACTGGAAAATGATAAGAGGCGTGATGGAGAGAGAAGCATGAACATATGTAGATTGTTAATTGATAGATGGAAAATTTAGGTAATGAATAGTTTATTGAGAGTTGGGAGGGGGGGATATCTGGATGGATGTGGTTGTATCACCCAGATTTCCACACTTAATCTACTTACTGAAAATATTTTAGCATAAGAGTGATGTATGTACAGTTCTGGACATAAATTTCTTGTCTCTAGTGGACACTAGTGATATCTGACAAATCAGTGGTTGTAAACATTAGGTTGTTTTTCCTACAATGCTATCTGGACTTCTGTACCATGAAACATATCCATCTTTGCCCTTACAGACACTTTCCACATTCTCCTTAGTGCACCTCAGGCTTTAGCCCCTTCACCCTCCATTTGTATCACATCAGTTCCCTTGGTTCTGTCTACTGCCAAGTTCACTGCTGGGTATGTAAAACACTCCCCTTCCACCATTTGGGCTCACACTCCAACCAGCCTGTCTCTCTATCCTGTTAAACTTAGTAACCTTGCTTTTATACACATTAATTCTTAAAATGTTTGCTTTCACACACTCTCCCAAACTCAGACACCTACTCTTGCAGATTGTCATTCATATCTGCCACAAAAGCTGTATCATCAGCAAACAGCAATTGAATTGCCTCCAAGACCCCCTTCCACCAGCAGACTGCAGACCTGCCTTTCTTTCCAAGACCCTTGCATTTATTTTCCTCACCTCCCCTATTCATAAACAGATTAAATAGCCTATCCACTTTCACCCCAAACCATTTACACTTCTCTCTTAGTACTCACACATTTGCCATATTCTCTTGATAAAATTTCTTCACTGCTTGAGCAACTTGCCTCCCACACCATATATTCATAACACCTTCCACAAATCATCACTAGCACCCCTGTCATATGCTTTCTCAAGATCCATACAGATCCCTCTGCCTATCTAAGTATTTCTCACAGATTCTTCAAGGGAAACACCTGATCCACTCATCCTATGCCACATCTGAAACTATGTTGTTCCTTTCAAATTTAATGCTTTGTGCATACTACTACCCTCTCAGGTACCTCTGTCCCATACTATTTACCAGTTGTACTTAGCAAATAATAATGATACTGTGGAAATGATAATAATTATGATAATGATGATAATGATATTAGCAATAATGATATTAAAGGTAATAGTAATGATGATTATGATAATGATGTAATGATAATGATGGTAATAATGATAACAACATTGAGTAATAGAGATATAGGCACAGTAATATTTAAATGATATTAGTTATTTTCATTCTTTTATCTTTGATTCCCTTTCCATTTATAAAATCTTTTGTTAGGTTTTTGTTCCAAATCACACTGTGGTTACTTAGAAGTTACATATAAAGTGTAAAGTATAAGTTTTAAGATTAGATCTAAATTTGGTGCCTTTTGGAAACTGAATTTCAGGCAAATGTGATACACTTTTACGCCTCATTTAATCAAATTCCTGGTGGTGTAATTTGTACATGAGGTTGAGATGCAAGGTGCTTTGGACCGTAAAAAGTGAATGATGGATACATGGTAGTCTGAGGGATGTGAGTTACTCTAGACGTGAATCTTCAAGCAACTTAGTAGTACATAGCTTTGAAGTACCTGTATCAGAATTTTTTTTTCATCCTGTGTACTGCAAGTCATTAATATTTATTTGTTTGATGTAGTTGCTTATGTGAGTGATTTTTGTGTGTAGAATGTTTTTCTGTTTTACAGAGCACAAGCCGAATCTGTAGCTGTGCATGGACTAATGATGGTGTTTATATGGCTCTTGGACTTGCAAATGGAGTTGTATCCATCAGAAACAAGGTAAGAAATATTAGTTGCAGGTAAATGGTATCTTTACAAGATTAGTCCTCACCATCTCCTGAATGGATAGAGGTAGTAGAATGGTAGTGGCACTTGGTGAACTAGATCCCAAGTAGGTCAAGGTGTCAAGTCACTTTGATCTACTAAACTTAGGTGAAGGCAGAAGGCCATATCATCATAGGGTTCATGAATGCTGACTGAATATTAATAGGTGTAATTTAGAATCCATATACATATATAGTCCATATACTTGAAAGATTTTACGATACTTGCCAGCAGACAGTTTGTCTCCTTTACTGTTTTCCTAATGTGGGGCTCTGGGGACAGGTTAGAGATGATGTCTACTCACAGGTTTTTCTCATACACAGAATCCTGAAGCTTATTTCCTACTTGGTAAAATTCATATGGAGGCTGTCTTTTGCTTTGTCCTATCCTCTTTGATTTATATTTGCTTGTGTTGAATTTCATCAGCCACATTTCTTACAAACTTTGGCAAAAGTCTGTTTAGGTCCCCTTATAAGCTGATGGAATCCTCCTTGCTTTTCACTTCCCTCATGACCTTTGCATCATATGCAAACGTATTAAGGTAGGATTCCATACCTTCAGGCAAGTCATTAATATAGGTCAAGAAGAGTAATGGTCCCAGAACCGAACTCTGTGTTACTCTGCTGGTCACCTCAACCCATTTGGAAAATGCTCCTCTGACATGCATCCTTTGTTCCCTCTTGCTGAGATAATCTTCTGTCAATCATGCTTTGCATGAGTTTGTATGTGTGTATGTAAGAAAAAGGGGAAGAGTGAGAAAAAATAAAAGGTTGGAGTGATGGAAAGTTTGAGGTATCAGGGCCTAACATTCAAGAGTTGAAAGATATGCATTGAATATATTGCAATGATGTAGCATGTGGTAGAGACAATATGCTGTCTGTGGGCTGAACCAGGGCATGTGAAGTGGTCAAGGTAAACCATTGAATAGTCTGTGGGGTATGGCCATGGGCTCTTGTTTTGATAAAGTATACTTGATAGCTTGGGAGTGACCAAGTTCATTTTGAAGCCATTGTTTGTTTGTTCATGATGTTGCCTCACTAGGTGGGAGAGGCAGTTAGGTATAAGAAAAGTATTTATATTTGTATTTTTATATATTCATATGTTTTAGGTAGGGGAAGAGAAAATGAGAATTGAACGACCAGGAGGCACTAGTTCTCCTGTTTGGTCACTAGCATGGAACCCCTCAAAGTAAGTTTTCTGATAGTGTGAATTTATTTTTGATATATGAAGTGTGTTAGTCCATGAATAATATTCTTGAAGAAGTGCTTCTCTTGCACAAACATACAAATTCACCCTTGACTGCAGCACTGTTTTTTTATAGTAAGGCCACCTGCTTTCTCTGTGCAACTTTTAAAATTGCACTCAACCATGTTTGCATCCCACTTAGGAGTTATGTACAGTACTTGGTATTATTGGGAATCATTTGGATATTCAAGATGTAGATGATCAGGGTTACTTATGAATAGATTCCTGATGCATATTTATGGATGGTACAGAGAAAATTCATTCAAAGAGTTCATGAAAGAATATAGTATAGTGAGATAAGAACTTTAACTTCACTGTTGAGTTTTGTTCTTAAGTTGTATTGTGAAAGTTGTTTCTGCCCTTATATAATGTTTTCCCTTTTGCACCTTTTGTGATTTGTGGAATTCCCTCCTTGCACATGATTTTTGTCCTTTAAACACAACCTGAAGCTTTTTTTTTGTGTCTATATAACAACCTTGTATTTTATTATTTGGAAAACAGAATGTGCTTTTATTTATGTTATTGTATCAGATGCATCATTGTGTATATCATTAACATTTTTTGCATCTTCCTTAGCACCTTATTAATCTTCAAAAAGCTGTCAGGAAATCATCAGCCATGGCAACATGAATTACCTTTTTCTGAATCAAGCCTTGGAGTAAAGCTAGATATTTATTCATTCTGTTTTTAACATGCAAGCAGATTCCAATGTGAGAGCATTAAGTTAAAAAAACTTTTCAAGATTTTGAAATCATTTTCTGATGATTGTTTTGAAGGTATTCTTTTTTTTACCTCTGATTTTTTTATATACGTAAATTCAGATATACACTATTTATCTTTTAACTGCAAAAATTGATAAGCATTCTACTAAAAAGAAAGTCTTCACTGATGGATCTCATACTTTCTGTGTGTATACATACATATATTTTTTATTTTACAGGGATGAGCCAGTTGATGTACTTTGTGTAGCAGACTGGGGACAAAATCTCTCATTTTATACCCTTAGTGGAAAACAGGTAATGACTGTAGTTGGCTATAATTGGCTGGGTACCTTCCTGATATGGGAAATGGCAAACTTGTATGAAGGCAAAAGAGTTTTACTTAAGTTAATATATGGAAAGTTCTGGGGGGCCTGGATGTGGATAAGGAGCTATGGTTTTAGTGGTGCATTACACAACACAATGGCTAGAGAAAGGATGTGAGAGGATGTGGCCTTTCTTCGTCTGTTCCTGGCACTACCTTGTTTACATGGGAAATGGCGATTGAGTGTCAAAAGAAAGTTTTTTGGGAGCATTGAAGAATATATGGAAAGCGAGAATGTTATTTCGAACAAAAACGGGTATGCTTGAAGGAATAGGGGTTCCAACAATGTTATATGGTTGCGAGGCATGGGCTATAGATAGGGTTGTGTGGAGGAGAGTGGATGTTTGGAAATGAAGTGTTTGAGGACAATATGTGGTGTGAAGTGTTTTGGTCAAGTAAGTAATGAAAGGGTGAGAGAGATGTGTGGTAATAAAAAGAGAGTGGTTGAGAGAACATAAGAGGGTGTATTGAAATGGATTTGTCACATGGAGAGAATTAGTGAGGAAAGATTGACAAAGAGGATATGTATGTCAGAGGTGAAGGAAACGAGAAGTGGGAGACCAAATTGGAGGTGGGAGGATGGAGTGAAAAAGATTTTGAGCAAATGGGGCCTGAACATACAGGAGGGTGAAAGGTGTGCAAGGAATAGAATGAACTGGAATGATGTGGTATACCGGGGTGGATGTGCTGTCAATAGATTAAACTAGGGCATGTGAAGCATCTGGGGTAAACCATGGAAAGTTTTGTGGGGCCTGGATGTGAAAGGGAGCTGTAGTTTTGGTGCATTACACATGACAGCTAGAGACTGAGTGTGAACGAATGTGGCCTTTGTTGTCTTTTCCTAGCGCTACCAGCTAGAGACTGAGTGTGAACGAATGTGATGTACTTGTGATGCCCCATGCCTTCAAGGCAGCCATTAGTAATGCTGTAATTTCCTACACATCACCTCAAACTCATCTCAAAGTTTTGGATTATCTTTGCTTAAGTCCTCTTAGAAGTTAAATTTCACAGTTTTACTTCTCAGGTTTTGCTCTTATTCCTTGTATGTTCATCCACATTTCTCATCCTATACTTTCTGCAGTAAAAGGCTAAACTCCATAATTCCACCATATGATATGATATAAACCCCATCCTAACCCTGTCTTAAACTGCACATCATTCACACTTCCTGTCATAGTAATTTTTGATGATAATTGACTCTTGTGTATACTGCCTTCCCTCTGTTTATACCATGGATACTTCTAAGCATATACATAAGTAAAGTATGAACTCACAACACTCATGCCTGTCGCTGCACACTTTTCACATATTCATTTACCATTATCATTTACAGCCAGGACCCCACATCCAATTATCACTCCCTCTTCCATTTCTCACCCAAATCCATCCATTCAAATCATCTGCTCCACATTTAATGTCCTGGATCAAAATCCTGTATTGCGTTCTGATTTTTCAAATAAAGAATTTTATTCTAAAGAGTACACTATTTGGTTGATGTAGACCCCATATTCAAGGCCTCAGCTCAAGGCCATCCTTGTCGTAGTGGAAAACTCACAACTTTTCACTAGAATTTCTTGTTTTATATTGTAGTACTTAAAGACTTGCTGGTTTAAGGAAAAGTAGCCTTTAGATGGGATTGATGGATAGAGTCAGAATATTGTAAAGGGCTAGTGATATTGCAGATGAGAATGCAAGAGGAATGATTTGGGACTGAATGCATTTGAGACTATTTGTGTATAGAAGTGAAGAATTGAAAACATGGGTCTTTTTTGATGAATCAAGTTATTGTGTAAAGATAAAAATGAAAACACGTATGTGTGGAAGTTTATATGTCACTTTGACAGTGGATTTAGGCTGTAGTTATGCATAGGCTATATATACCTGAATTGATCCAAGGAATTAGGAACAGATTAATGATAATAGATGTGCAAATAGACATAATTTTAGAAGTAGAATTAGAGTTAATGATAATAAAGTGTTTGAATACGAGTCTTCACTCATCTTTTTGTATTTTTACATGTAATATCTGAAGACTGGATAATTCTTTTCAATATCCAAGATGAAAAATAATTTGTAGTATAGAAAGCTTAATAGGTAGAGAGTTGAAGAGGATGTGCTGAAATGATTTGATATATTGATAGAATGAATGAAGAGGGGTAAACAAAGAGGATGTATGTGTCAGAAGTGTATGGAACAAAGAGAAGGGCTAGACCAGATTGGAAATGGATGGATTGAGTGAAAATGATTTTCAGTGATCAGGGCCTGAATATGCAGGAGAGTAAAAGGCATGCATGGGAAGGTGATTTGGAATGATGTGGTATACAGGGGTTGACATGATGTCAATGGACAGGACCAGGGCATGTGAAGCTGCCAGGGTAAATCATGGAAAGTTCTGTGGAGCCTGTTTGTGGATAGGAAGCTGAGATTTCAAAGGATTGCACATGACAGCTGGAGAATGGATGCAGGAACAGTGATCAAGTATGAGGAAAAAAGGTGGGTACTGTACGGTTATGATGGCCATTATTTTTTGTGTCTCTAGGTTGGAAAGGAAAGACCTCTTGGATTTGACCCGTGCTGTGTAAACTACTTCAGTAGAGGAGAATACCTACTTGTTGGGGGTTCCAACAAAGCTTGCCTCCTTTACACCAGAGAGGGGGTTAAACTTGGGACTATTGGAGAACAATCTTCCTGGGTGTGGTGCTGTGCTGCTCGACCAGACTCTAACTTTGTAGTAAGTACTAAGTGCTTGACATGTTGAGTTTTATCATATAACTTTATGATAATCTCTCTCCAAAGAGTTATAGAAATCTGATTGCTTTGAACTGATCTCTTTATCATGAAAAAAGGCACTAAATTGCTTAGTACTTATCAGTCCACTAATGTACACATGTCTTTCTCAAACAGATTATGAGTAGAGATTTAAGTTATGACAGTATACAGATTGATGTCTTAAAATAGATATGATAATGATTAATTATGTAAGTCAATATAGACCATGGATTATTGGCTTTGCTTTAATTATATTATATATGTCTGCTTTAAAGACATCTAGTAAAGTACTTATTTTGTAGAAATTTCTTTATTCTGCCGGTCTGTCAGTTATTTGAATGAACTTGCATGTCCTTGAATTTCAATCTGTTTATGGATGGGGTGGTGAAGGAGTTAAATTTGAGGGCCTTGGAAAGAAGAGTGAACCTGCGGTCTGTTGGGGTTGGGGGATCTTCGAAGCTGAGTCATTTATGTTTGAGTGACAAACTGCTGAAGATGGATTCTGAGTTTAGGAGAGTGTATGAGAGGAGGAAGTTGAGAGTAGATGTGAATAAAAGCATGTTTATTAGGTTTAGCAGTAGAGAGAGATAGGTTAGTTTGGATGTAAGTTTGAATGGGGAGAACCTGGAGGAAGTGGTGCATTTTAGATACCTTGGAGTTGATAAGGTAGTGAGTGGAACCATGGAAGCTGAAGGGAACCATAGGATGGGTGAGGGAACTAATGTCTTGGGCACATTTAAGAGTGTATGAAGAGAGAGATCTCTCCTTGTGAGTGCAAAGATGGGTATGTTTGATAGTATAGTAATCCTGATGGTGTTGCATGGATGTGAGGCATGGACCCTAGATGAAAAAATAAGGAACAGGGTATATGTGTAGGTAATGAAATAATTCAGGACTGTTTGTGAGGAAGGTTTATTGAATAGGAAATGATAGAGTAAGAGAGAGATGTAGTTGTAAAAGGAGTATATATAAGAGAACTGATTTGGGTGTGCTGAAATGATTTAAACTAAGGATATCCCTGGGGATAGGGGAGAAAGAATTCTTCCCACGTATTCCCTGCGTGTCGTAGAAGGCGACTAAAAGGGAAGGGAGGAGCGGGGGGCGGAAATCCTCCCATCTCATTTCTTTTAATTTTCTAAAAGAAGGAACAGAGAAGGGGGCCAGGTGAGGATATTCCCTCAAAGGCCCAGTCCTCTGTGCCTAACGCTACCTCACTAATGCAGGAAATGGCGAATAGTATGAAAGAAGAAAGATATAATGTTATTCATTTATTTGTAATTACTGCGGAACTATTTCAGTGAAAGAGTCCTGATGTTACCCAGTACCTCTTTTCAAGACTCATGCAACCCAAGGGTGTGTTACCTCCAGTAACAGGGAAATGAAGACTTCTTTGGAATGCTATGGTCTTTGACAAGACTATACTGCCATTGCTATAGCCCTGCCAAAGGTGACTTTTCACTTGCAGTGTACTGGAATACATGTTTGCTATTTTCTGTGTGAGTAGGGTAGCATCAGGAACAGATGAATATGCCTTAGGAGAAAAAGTCCTCATTTGGCTCCTTCCTCCATCCTCTACTACTAATTGTTGTGCAGCCTTGAAGCTACAAGATCTCCATCAAGGTTTTTTGGGGTTGTATAATAGGAATGGTATAGATTTTGTAAAAATTTGACTTATGTTGCTGTAATAATACTTACTTCCAGGCAATTGGTTGTCAAGATGGGACTATTGCTTACTATCAGCTGATCTTCTCTACTGTTCATGGACTCTATAAAGAACGTTATGCTTTCCGAGAAAATATGACTGATGTGATTATTCAGCATCTAATCACTGAACAAAAAGTGAGAATTAAGTGTCGGGATCTCGTCAAAAAGATTGCCATATACAAACACCGTTTGGCTGTAAGTTTATATAGATTCACTGTTTCAAATTTGCTGCATACTACCTGTGTAAATCCAGTTAATCTCTGAAACAGCCTTAAGCTTATAGAGATTCAGTGTTTAATCTGTTGAATGCTAGATGTGTAAATCCATTTCATTTTTGAAAATGGTTACATAAAGTGAGTTTTACCTGTTGAGTGTAAATGAATTTTTGATGTCTCATTTTATGGGTCAGTACACTGCAGACATTTTCTTCAAAAGTGTTCAGACATTGCATGTATACAAAGAAAGTGGGATCGCTGAAGGACTTAACTTTAGAAATCACACGTTTGCCTAAGTCTGTCAAGTGCCATACCTTAATTCTAACCAGAATCCCTAAGAAAGGAGGCCCAAATATTGATAACATCAGAAACAGTGTTACCTGTTCTGAGATGGCATCTGTAGGTGATTCACTGTAAAATGGAATAATTTAACTTTTATCCTAAGATATGTGTTTTAATCTTATTTTTCAAAGATTTAAAATAAGTAAATATAAGATATTCCTTATTAAAGTGAGTTTGACGTATTTTATCAGCCAGAAAATGCTTTTTCTGTTGCAATGGGTCTTATACCACTTTCATAATTCAAGATTTCCTTTCTATTGGGCACACAGTTATGCCAGATTGAATAATGAGGAAAATGTACATTAAGGGACAGAAGATTAATTTTCCATTTGCTTTTTGCTCATGTAAGTATGATGTAGATGTTCTTCACTACTATCTGTTATTTATACTAGCTCTTGCAGCACTCTGGATCATAAATGTCTGTATGCTGAGCATCTCTGGGCACCAGCCTGATATGATAACCAAATGGTATGTAAATTTAGGCTGGTTTTGATTTTTCACTTCCTGAATAGGATTACCTTATGATGTTGTAGTCATTAGAATTTAATCTATGCACAGACCAGGCTGCAACAAAGGGTATATATTTTTGTTTCTGGGAAAATGTTCAAGAAAAAGAAATTATCTTATTTCTTTGAAATATTATATTGTTTATTCATGGTTGGATAAGCAGTGTAGAATCTTTTCCAGACTTTAGGGACTCAATCCTGAGTCATATATGCTTGATATGTGACTTTTTTAAAACAGGTTCAGCTCCCAGAGAGGATTATAATCTATGAACTATACTCCCAAGATGCATCAGACATGCACTACCGTGTACGAGAAAAAATTAACCAACGCTTGGACTGCAATCTTCTTGTTGTGTGCACCAATCATATTGTTCTTTGTCAGGTATGCCAGTGTTTAATAGTGAGTCTAAAGTTAAAGTTAATACCATTAGACAGATGATTTAAGGTTTAGGTAGGTATTGTCAAAGCTGCTGTATTCCTAACAATTTTGGGTATGGTTCATGTATTGATAGACATTTGTTTCTTTGATTTGGCAAGGTTATGTATAGTTCACATTAATTGGTAATGTTCACTTCTTGTTGTGTTTCACTGGAGAGTGAGAACAAATAGAAAATGAATTTAATGTAGGAAACGAAAAATCGTATAATGTTGCATGATAATATATAATGGGATCATTTTCATAATCAAACTAATTGGAAGATGTTTCATATATGAGGAATTACTGTGCTGTAGGTGTTGCTGGACTTTACCTGCTACTGGAGGTAGTGGAGCCTTGGGCTGCAGGAGCCTTTAGAAAGGTTGTGGGTAACAGGTAACACTAGGACTCATTTACAGAAATTGGCTCAGGGAAATTATAAATGTGAAAATAAGTTACACAACATATATATTTTTTGAGGGACTGTTTGAAAATTTGTATAAAGAATATGCTAACATTACTTTACTAGTGCACTGTGAATATATCTCATTGAGAATAGGAAAATCTCTTCCTTTTTAGTATATTTTTAGGCCAGTGGGACGATGACGATGGCCTGGTCAGTACTTCATGAACTTCAATATATTCTGTCAAGCCTTCACACTTCTAGCTATGGCATTGCAATCTTTTATTTTCTTAGTCAACATTGAGCATTTTGCAGTCGCCAGTGTACTGTTAAAAATTATTGATATCTTACTTGTTACTTTGTTCATACCCAGAACTTTGTATAGTTTCCTGATAACTTTTGTCCTATTAATATTATACTCAATGAAACTTTTTGTTTGTGTTAATTCATTGCAGATGGTACATATACCTTCTCTTTTTGTTTCCTGTACACTGTAGATTATAAAGTTAGGGATTTTGAATTCTTAAAAATGTAGTGTGAGGTGTTGCAACATAAATATTGGTGTTAATGTTGTCCTCTACCATAAGCTAATTGTTAACATGCAGTAGATCATTTATTTTTCCCTTCTGTATGTTAGTTATCCTTTAGATGTCTGAGATAGCAAAATGGAAATATCATGCTGCGATGAGAGTGGAGGAAAATCCCAATAATTTCTTGGATTTAATAGATGTTTTCAATATATCTGTTCATGGAAAATAGATATCCTTATAAATTGATGTGTGTTATCACTGAGACTGATATACAGTTCTTTTTTGCATTAGTGTAAGAGAAGCAAGAAAAATACAGTTCTCTTCAGATGAATGAGAATTAGAGATTCTAGTCTCCATCTGATAACCTCATCCAACATTCTCCTTATTTTTGAAGATATAAGATTGCTACGTGGGTGATGGGAACATGGTGTGGCATACCATGATCTGCAGAGCAGACAGATAGTGGAGGTTGCAGCGCTAGTTGCTGCAGATGTGTATCAGACAGGGCAAGTCCCAGAAAAAGGGTGTAGCTATCCCCCTTGGTTACTGGAGGGTTACTAAGGCTTCATGGCAGCTCCAGTGACTCATCCTTTATTTAGGTTACCATTTATGGCCAGCCAAAAACTTTTGAAATATTCACATAATTGAAGTTATTGATTGGCTAGATTGAGAAGAACATCCTACTGTGCTTGCCTTGGTTTTATATCATTGAAAGGATTGAAGTGCCCTTCCAAATTTATCATTACTGGTAGAATGATGGTTTTAGTAAAAATTAATGTTGCATTGTTTCTGCAGGAAAAGCGCTTGCAGTGTCTCAACTTTAATGGTGTAAAGGAACGTGAATGGCAAATGGATTCCTTAATTCGATACATCAAAGTTGTTGGTGGGCCAGCCAACAGAGAAGGTCTCCTTCTTGGTCTTAAGAATGGTCAGGTATGACAGAAGTGATACTTAGAGTATATTCATATAATACTGAAATGTTCTTTGATGGTTTGTTATGAATTAAAAAAGATTTGATACATTCTGTTGGCATAAATTTCACCCAATTTTTTAGTAAGGAGCCACTAGTTGCTGTTGGTTACTTGGATAATATGTGCAGTCAAGCGTGTACATAGCAAAATATTACCAATTTGTCTTATTCTCAGCAAGTACTAGTATTCTTTTAGATAAGTTTTATACTTACTGCCACATTTCTGTTAAAATAAGGGGTACTATTTTTCTTTGAATTTTTTACTAAGGTAATTATGTAATCCTCTTCATTGTTCTTAGTATGTTGCTTATTTAAGAATATGCTCGCTTATTTTGTTCTCAAATTGTACAGTATCTATAGATGCATTTGCACAAAAGGCAAACTAAGGCTAATCAATGGAAAATGCTATATGGAACTTAAGAACAGGACTATGTGGGTTTGTTCAACACTTCAGTGTTGGGGTAATCAATGAATCCATAAATCTTTCATAAAATAGTGGGGAATAGAAGGCACAGAATGTGGAAAAGAAACTCCTATATAAAGATTAAAAAGCTGGTGCATGTGAATAAAAGGAGAGAATGAGGATCTTTGAAGAAATACAGCCTAATCCAATGGAATGTAAATAATGTAGTTGAACAAGAGGAGAAGTCAGAGGAAAGGCAAAGTGCTTTGATGATGTCTGTCAGAGGAGGATGTTAGGAAGAAAAACTCTTGTTTTTGAAAGAGAAGGGCAGTCGATAGTTAAATGAAGACATACCATAGGGCATTTGTGATTATAGGATTATTTGAGAGCAATGATCAGAATGGATTAGACTGGGAGAACTGATGGTGAGAGTAATACAAGGGAGAAGATAGTGATTAGGAGGAATTTAAGCACAGAATGTGCAAGAAGCTTGAATGATAAATTTTGTTTGTCCCAAATCTAACATATGGATGTAAAAGCATAGTTTTCATAAGTCTAGACAGATGAATAATGAGAACTATAGAGAAGGATGTTTAAAAAGAGGAAAGCAGATAGGGTAAAGAGTAAAGATGTAAGAAAGATATGTAGTGTGAAGAAATGTTTGAAAGAAATGATAAGGCTGCATAGGCAGACAATTGACTGATGAAGGTGTAAAGAAAGCCACACAAAAAAAGTGGTTGATTGCAAAAGAGTGGGACAAATTATGAATGAACTGTTAAAACTTAGAGGAATTTTAGATAAGGGTGTTAGAGGAGTGATTTTGGGATCATTTCTGTGTAAGGGTGGAGATGTGAATTGATATGTTAATTTTACTGATGAATCACTTAATCATGCATCGTAAAGAATTAGGAAGTGTTTATATTTCAGTGGGGGTTCATGTTCACTTTATTACATTGGGCATGATTTGATGATATATCTGTGAGTAAACTGAGAGGGTTCATGTACTTGATCCTCCTCATGTAAATGAAAACAAAGTTAATTAATTGGCTTTTATATTCTATCATATCCTCAGGTTCTGAAGATTTTCCTGGACAATGCATTTCCTGTGCCTTTGCTAAAGGTACCTGCAGCAATCCGTTGCCTGGACCTGAGCTCTTCTCGGCAGAAATTGGCTGTTGTTGATGAGCACAACACTCTCCTTGTTTATGATGTAAAGACATCTGAGTTACACTTTCAGGTAAAATGCTAATTCTGTTTAATGTTATTAGACATATTAGAAAAATTATCAGTTAAATAGTATGTCTTTTCTTTTTCATTTTTCACATTTGTTTGCTGTTTTCCATGCTAGTGGGGTGATTGGCAAGAGAATTATATTAGTAAACCCTTGATATGATGGAATTTAGTACCATGGAGTTTGTGATATAGAAAAAAATGCAAGAAAAAATTGCTTCAGCACTGTTACAGATGTGATAAGGTCATTCTATTCCCATGATTGGCTGGAAAAAAACTACTATGCAGCAAGAGGCAGTAAGACATTTCAAAAGGATCTAAAATATCTTGTGTCAAAGATATTAAATAAAGAGATGGGGAGACAGATAGACAAAAAAAATTTGTGCAAAAGTGCCTGGAAGCAAAGATTCACATGATTATTATAAAAACTGGAAGAGAATGCATATGATGTTTCTTAGGTATGCAAAGAGTAGCTAGAGGTAGAGAGAAAAAAGAGAGAGTTTCCCAGTCAAAAAGTTGAAGCTATCAGAGGCTCATATTTTTTCCATTCTTGTTTGTTGTTTTTCAAATTAGAGGTAGCACCAAAAACAGATGAAGAAATATCTTCATTTGTTCCCATCCATTCTCATGTGTAATGCACCAAAATCAAAGCTCTCTATCCACAACCAGACTCCACAGACCTTTCTCTGGTTTATCCCAGCTGCTCCAAATGCACTGGTTTAGTCCACTGGCAGCACTTCACCCCCTGTATACCACATCACTCCACTTCACTCTTTCCCATGCATGCCTTGCACACTCTTGTATTTAGTCTCTCTTTTCTTGTCATGGTGTAAAAACACTTCCTCCATGCACATTCAGATTTGCACTTTACTGATTGTAGATTTAGGACATGTCCTAATTCCTCAAAAAAAATAAGAATTTTGATTTGTGTTATGAGTGACAGTAATGACCTTTGCTTGTGGACTGACAAGAAAGAAAATTAACAGTTGCTTCACAGATCAGGATGCTTCCAGCTGTTCTGTTCTCATAATGGAAGGGCTTGTGGCTGAAATGGAGCCCTATCTTTCTTCTTCTACTAAAAATGGCACAAAAATGGATCAGTGCAAAGAAAGGTCTTTCTGACATGCTGTCAGTGGGTTGAACCAGGGATATGAATTGGTCAGGGGAAACCACAGAAAGGTCTTTTGGGGTTGGGTGTGGAGGGGGGGCTCTGGATTTGTGCATTATACATGACAGCTAGAGAATGGATATGAGCAAATGAAGCTGTTCTTTTTCTTTTCCTAACACTAGCTTGCTAATGCAGGAAATGGTGAACATATTTGAAAAAAAATATTAATCATATAAATAATATGTTTTATTTCTTTATCTCTGATGCCTTTTCTGAGCTGGAACTCCCTGAGGGGGGTTGGTCACTGCAATAGTCTCCATAACTAGTGAACTCCAGTGCCACTTCTTAGCCTGTAGTGCATTACTTTTAACAAACCACTGGCAGAGGGCAACTTTAGTGCAGTGTTTGTAGAGGCTTCTACCTAATGTTCATCCTGACTCCTACTAACTATGGCTCCTTCCTAATGTTCATACCTACTACTTCTACTCAGTGTTTCTGTATTATTATTACTTTATTATCATTGTTTCTTTAAGTTTCATTATATTTGTTATCATTATTATTTCATATCTACTGCCTGTGATGTTAAATGTTAAGATAATGTATTATCCCTTACTCATTGACAACCTGTAATCTTTCATATGGAAATGTCATAGAATTCATGTATTGCTTTGCAATGCTACAGTGTCCACCCCCATATATTTTCTAAGGTGATACACAGCCAAGGTTTATTGTGGTTACAAACACATGATGCTCTCAAGGTGAATTCATTGTACATCTAGTCACTGAGACTAGTTTTTTAATGGTGGGAGCACCAGCAATCTATCTCAGTGTGCCTTAAGCTATCTTGAGGGAATGCTGTTCTTTCTGTACTCTTCTGGGGTGCCACTTCAGTTTAGGAACTTTGCTTCTTGATGTTGTGTATCTTTTATATGTGCTTCAAGATTGGTTCGTACCATTCTAAGGAGGAGAAAGCCTGAATTCTCAACAGGAAGCAAGAAAATGTGGGTATATATGACAATTCTTGGTGCACCTGGTGCTCAAAATGCATGATCAGGCAGTTACTTCCTGCAATGCTGCATCAGTGCCTTACCTCATTTAGGAGATTAAGACTCTAATGACCGAGGGCATGGAATTAGAATACTACAGGAACCTTACCAGTTTCATGCCCATATGTCTGCAGTGGTAATCAAGGCCAAAGGAGAAATGAGAAAGTAATAAGATATAAGAATGATATCGCCTATCAGAATGTATGGGGGGCTGACAAGAATTTTGTATACACTGTGGCTTTTGTGTCCATGCCAAGCACAGAAATGAATCTTTTTTCATAAAGGTAATTTTATTCTCAGTATTGTTGTCATTACAACCACAGTTATTGAGAAATAGGAGGAGCCAATTTATGACAAGGGTAATTTTATTCTCAATACTGTTGTCATTACAACCTCAGTTATTGAGACAAATATGAGAAGCCAATTTTTTATTGAATTGTGAAGTATCTGCACATATAGCATATTTCAAGATATGCAGTGTCCTTAGCAACAAGTTAATTTTTTTTATGAAATTCATAGAAAGGAGACATCTCATCTTACTGCATATGTTTCAACAGGAGCCTAATGCCAACAGTGTAGCCTGGAATACCAGTTGTGAAGAAATGCTGTGCTTTTCTGGTAGCAACACCCTCAACATAAAGGCTTCAAACTTCCCAACACACCAGCAAAAACTGCAGGTAACTCTTTTTTTTTTTTTTTTATCTAACACTTGTCATGATTATGTGAATACAGTGCACTGAATATTGATTTTTTCTCTTCAGGTAATTGTATATCATCAATAGATTATTTGACTCCAGTACATTTTGAATGGTGCCAAAACTGTCCATTATATGAAGTTTTCTTGATATTTCAGGATCACTGAAGTACACAATATTCTTAAAGATATTTTGCTGGCAGAACTTGGCATGGGACTGTGTTAAGTAAGCAGTAGGTGGAGTGGCAATGGCATTGATTGCAGTAGTACTTGTGAGGTTGTAATTCTCATTAGTCATATCATTAGAACTCATACTGAATTGATAGCTTATTTTTAGGAATATTTTACATGTCCTTGCAGAGAAAAAAATTTGTCATTTTTCATGGTATTAGTTATGTAAGTTATGCATTCCTATTGAGTTTTAGTTATATTTATGATAGAAATTATAGCCCCAAAAGTTAATGAGGGAGTACAGTGTTACAAAGCTTTCATGAAGTCACTTGTTACTGTAGTTTCATATGTCATGCCATCATCCTCATACCAACACTATAGCAGCACTTTGAAAAATGTAGTTTCATAATTTCTAATTGCACATTCCCTTATTCTAATATGTACAAACTTTATTATAATCATGATTTAAGTAAGAGATGTAATGAGTAGTCCTTGCAATACATATCTGCGTGTATTTAGTGCATAACCCCATTATGGTAAATATATGGATATTCTTGCAAGTCATCTGACCCTCTATCTTGATGTAATATGAACTTCTTATGATCTTTATTTCAAAGATGGTTTAATACCAACATAGCTTGTGAACCTTTTATAAGTTTTTATCTTGTGTATTTGGATTTGAGTGATGTTTAGGTATGGTACATAATGTACATAATGTATGCCCAGAGTAGTAATTATTAGGATAATTAAGGATTGTAGGGGGAAGGCTGAAGAAGGAAGCAGAATCATGTGAGGGAGAAAAACAGGGTGCAGTGAAAGTTGTGTTGAATGGAAATAATTAAACATTCAGTGTGCAAGAAGTTTGCATGAAGGAGTATTTATCCCAACACTGATATATTGGCTGTAAAATGTAAGTTTGGGTTATAGAACTGAGCCTTGTGGTATCCCACTCACCATATGAAGCGAATCAGATGCTTCCCCATCAAACGCCACTTGTTGCTTCTTGTTGAGAGCCAGTCTGCTGTTCACCCATAGATTTGATTTCCTATGCCATGAGCTTTAGTCTTACTGAGCAGTGTTTGGCTTAGTGATTTGTTGAAAACTTACTTTAAGTATATATCATTAGAGGGTCATTATCTAAGATATAACTAAGAATTCATTCAAATTCACCAAATGCAATTTCATAAAATTTCAAAATTCATGTGGATAATAGTCTGTTATTTTCAAGGGAATCAGTGAACTTGTCTCTCATTACTGTTTCAAACTGTTTTCATAGAACAGAAGTAAGGCTATTGGGATGGTAGTCTGAAGTGCAGTTTCTTCCTCTTTTTTTGGAAATTGTCATCACATTAGCAAGTTTCCAGTCATTTTGCATTTTTCTTTCGTATGATGATTTATTGAATATTTTGGTGATTGGAAAAGCTGTTTGATAGCTGACTTCTTTCAGTATTCTTGGAGAGATATTGTCTGGATCAGTTCACTTCTGTGGATTTAGTTTACATAGATATAGAGTTTCCCTCTGCCACTGGCCTGTTAAAGGTGATACACTGAAGGATAAGAATAAGAAGGAGCACTGGAGTTAACCAGTTATGGAGACTCTTTTGCCATTGCCACCCCCTTGAGGGAGTTTCTGGAGAGAATGGCCATTAGAGATATACGTAGATACATAGATAAATATTTAAGTACCTCATGGCAAGCATTATTTTTTGAAGTCTCTGAGGCATTATGTTTAAATAATTGGGGTTGTTAGGTGGAGGTTTGCATTGGTAAATGTGTTACAGGGATAGCTTAACACCAGACTGGTCAGTCTTTATTGACCAAAAATGTTTTAAGAATAAATTGGGAAGGAAAGGACAATTTTTGTAGTTTGACCTCCATTTCATAGTTGTGCAGTGCCATCTGTGACAAACTGTAAGTGGCTTGTTTTCTCATGGATCAAGGGAAGAAGGAAGTCTCCATGTTTGAAACTCATTTTTATTTATGTTTTATGCATCAGAATGTGCCTCTATTTTTTTCCTTTCCATTAACATGTAATCCAATATCGTATCATCGAAAAAATCTGAGTCTTTGTTATGTACTTTTTCCTCCAGGATTTTGAGATTCATATTAAAATCCATATCAGTATACAGGTCATCAATCTTTTTCCAGGGTTTTGTAGTTGGATTCAGTGGCAGTAAAATCTTCTGTCTGCATATCTACAGCATGTCCACAATTGAGGTTCCTCAGTCAGCCCCTATGTATCAGTATTTGGACAAGAAGATGTACAAGTATGCATTGTCTCAGAGATTTCTTTTATGTGCATGAGTCTGAAAGTTGAAATGAATTTCATCAAGCTTCAAAGCATAGAGAATTAGTTACTGCAACCAGGGATTATGAATCTTATTCATGGCATAGATGTGTTATATATTTTGTGCACTTGATTTTTTCCAGTATCATTAAAACATATTATTTGTCTCCCACATTGCATAGCATTTCAGCTGCATATTTCTCTATATATTTACTCCACAGAGAGGCTTATGAGATAGCATGTTTGGGTGTCACTGATGGAGACTGGGAAGCCTTGGCTAAAGCAGCTCTCGAAGGGCTTGAATACAACATTGGCAAGAAAGCCTTCACTCGTATAAAGAACCTCAGATACCTTGAGTTGATACATTCCATTGAGGTAACATATGCCTGATGCTTGTTAGTTCATTTATTCATTTATTTTTTTAAGCATATAGTTTCATACATTTACAGCAGAATGCTCACAGGAAGTTTTCTTTCCAGATATTGTAGTCATGCTTATTTTGGAATGTGTATCTATATTATTGCTACTTTCATTTGTTGTTCCTCCTGCATGTTTAGGCTCTGATTGCTCAAAATCTTTTTCACTCCATCCTTCCACCTCCAGTTTGGTCTCCTGCTCCTCCTTGTTCCCTTTACCTCTGAAAAATAGATATTCTCTTTGTCACCCTTTCCTTAGTCATTTGTTCCATATGTCCAAACCATTTCAACACACCCTCTTCTGCTGTCTCAACCATGGTCTTTTTATTACCACACATCTCTCTTACGCTTTCATTTCTTACTCAAACTGCCTCACACTACATATTGTCCTCAAACATTTCATTTCCAACACATCCATCCTCCTCCATACAACCCTATCTATAGCCCATGCCTTGCAACCATATAATATTGTTGTAACTACTATTCCTGTGGGGCGGGATACTGCCGGAAATGTATATATGTATATGTCTTTTTATGTGTATGTATACATATGTATTAGTGTATGTTGATATGTATATGTGCGTGTTTGGGCGTTTATATATATATATATATGTGTATATGAGTGGATGGGTCATTCTTTATCTGTTTTCTGGTGTACTTGCTGATGCAGGAAACAGTGATTAAGTATGATTGTTTCTTCGTTTTATTATCTTTATGTTTAGTGTGAGACAGTATATGTATTGATTAAGAACTATTCATCTCTTCATATTGAATGCTACTTCATGATTTATATCTTGTGAAGATATCTCATCATTATGATGTTTTATTAATAGAGATGTGATGATTAATATATGTCCACTTTTGTTCTTTAGGAGCGTCGACACAAGGGGGAGGTTGATAACAGTGTCTTCTTAGGTGACATTTTAGCATACGAGGGCAAATTTTCTGAAGCTGCCAAGCTGTACCGCAAAAGTGGTAGGGACCAGTTAGCCATGAACATGTACACAGATCTTAGAATGTTTGACTTGGCACAGGTAAGTTCATAGTGGGTGTATTTGGAAAGTGATATTTTTGATTTCTTTATACATAATTGGATGTCAGTTCCCCTTTGGAGCTGATTTTGAAATAGCAGTAGATAAGTTCTGGAAATGGTAATGGGAGCAAGTAACTAAAGTGAGCAAAAGAACAATTATCCTACAGTAATATGTATAATCTATGTGTAATTATCATGGAATACTTTTCTCTTTTCTGTACTTGACAGTAAACCTTTGAGATTCATGCTTGTAACTTGTTGAAGCTATAGACATAAAAGATATCGTAAACAAAAAATACTGATTAACAAAACAGACATTCTCCTGGTTTGGCTAGCTGATTGTTAATCCCACCCCACTTTCCCACAAGATAGTGTGCCCTACTGCAGGCACTAGTTCAGCCACATTTCAGGTTTTAATGTTATAATGCATTGATATTTTCTTGTGACAGGCTGAGTTTATAGAATGAAGGATAGTAAATAATGCAGGATTTGTATTGGTCATCATAATTGTTCCATGTTTTGACTCATGGAAATTGAAGAGCAGATTTTCAAAATATTCAAAAAGCTTATACCTCTAGTTTCATTTTTGTACTCTACTCCATCACACTCTACACATGTACATATCGTATTCTTCATTAGTTGTACAGTCTTATTTGAGATTCATTAGCTACTTAAGGTCTTGTAGTGCAGCAATTGTAGCTCATAGGATTATGTTTTGATGATCAGGTTGAAGTTCATTTACTAAACAGTTATGATGCACGTGTGGCTAAGGTTGATTTAGCATACGAGTCATATCAGTGAAACAAAATTGCAGCAAATCCATTCTAAAGCTTTGATTGCTGTACATGGTCAGATATTCATTCCTTAACTTCATAACAGTCCAGGTGTACAGCAAAAAAGGATAACTATTATCATTTGAGGCAAATGATTGATGCGTATTAACAGGTCATAGGCATGTGTCTTGCTTTTGTATGTTCCTCAGATCCGGAAAGAAGTTCCCTGTGCTTTTGACCTAATTTTATTAAGATTTTTGTTTATTTTAGTTGCCTTTGAACAAGGGTGGTCATAGTTACATTATGACAATTATTTTTCATGGACATCTAAGTTAAGTGCTGATCTTTATTGTCTTCAGTAGGTACTTTACAGGATTAATTCATAAAAGAGATTATATGTCATACCTGATTCATCTGATTGGTGTTGATAATTATGAATATATTCGGCTTTTTATGATTTTTACTAAAAGAGCAAGGAATTTCCTAAATATGAAATTTAAGTTTGAAAATCAGCATTCAAAGTAATCAGATTCAAGAAAAATACTATATATAAAAGGCAGAATTATTATGGTTTGGCTAGTATTCACTGAACAGAAAGAAATGGAGGTTGAGATTTATAAGTTTTAGGTAGAACCTGGCTTCTAACTTCATCTCTGTGAACAGGACTATCTTGGTTCAGATGAAACAGTTGACAGGAAGCAGCTCATCAGGAAAAAGGCAGACTGGGCACGAAACATCAATGAACCTCGAGCGGCTGCAGAAATGTATCTCTCTGCTGGAGAGATTCACAAAGCTATTGATATTATGGGTGAAAATGGGTGGGAGGACATGTAAGTTACTGTCTTCATAACTGTAATTATTGATTTTTAGTGTCATATGTGATACCTAGCATGATTCCATTTACTGCCAGGTATTTAAAAAAACCACCTCCTCCAAGTTTGCTTCATTCAAACTCACACTCCAAATAACCTCTCTCGCTTTTGCTGAGCCTAATAATCTTGTATTTATTAACATTTAGTCTCAACTTTCTCCTTTCACACAATCTCACAAACTTGTAGGTTTTACCAAATTCCACCTGCATGAGGTTACACTGTAAGTGGCAAGTCACCCTTGGGAAGGCTGTATTATTAGGAATACAGTTTTTTCAAAGAATTTCTTACTCCAAAGAGCAGGAACAACAGCAGCAGCTCCTAGAAAGAGGTCTTGGTAACATCAGGACGCTTTCTAAGGAAGAAGTCCAGGGGCAGTTATACCTGGATGGACATGTATATGTGATTTTAGAGAGTAAGCAATGAAACGGAAAGAGAGAGTTGAGTTAATGAGTGTGGTTGATAGCTGTAGGGGCTTTCATTGGGCTGAACCATGGTATGGCGAGTGGTCAGGGGAAACCACAGAAAGATATGTAGGGCCTAGTTATGGATGTGTAACTCCGGTTTTGGTGCAGTAAATATGACAAATAGAGGGTGGATGATTGAATGAGGCCATTTCGTTGTCTGTTCCTGAGGCTACCCTGACCCTGTTATTATGGAAAACAGCAAATAGGGGTGTGTGCTGCCACCATGGATATTTGATTTGTTTATGGATGGGGTGGTAGGGGAAGATAATACAAGGGTCTTGGAGATAGGGGCAAATATGCAGTTTCTAGGGGTGAGGGAGGAGGGGGGCTGTTAAGTGAGTCAGTTGTTTGCTGATCACACAGCACTGGTGACAGATTCAGGTGATGAACTGCAGAGTAGGTGTCTGAGTTTGGGAGAGTGTGTGAAAAGAGGAAGTTAAGAGCAATTGTGGATAAAAGCAAGGTTGTTAGGTTTAGCAGTGCAGAGGGAGAGGTTAGCTTGGGTGTGAATTTGAATGGAGAAAATTTGGGATTTTTAGTGTTTTAGATACTTGGGAGTAGACATGACATTGAATGGATCCATGGAAGTGAGTCATGGGTGGTTGAGGGGGTGAAGGTTCTTGGAGTATTGAGGAATTTGTAGAAAGTGAGGTCATTATCCCTCTACCTATATGTCTGATGCCTGTTCTGACAGGGAACTCCCTTAAGGAGGTGGCAATGGCAATATAATCTCCAAAACTAGTGAGCTTTCTTACCTGGGAGGGTGAAAATGGGTATGTTTGAAGAAACAGTAGTCTGTGTGATACTGTGTGGATGCAAGGCATGGGCTATAGATAAGAAAGTTTGGAGGAGGGTAGATGTATTGAAAATGAAATATTTGAGGACAGTATGTGGTATGGGGTAGTTTGATCGATTAAGTAATAAAAGGATAGGAGAGTGGTGTGATAATAAGAAGAGCTTGGTTGAGAGAGCTGAAGAGGGTGTGGTTTAGACATATGGAGAGAATGAATGAGGACAAAGAGGATTATGTGTCAGAAATGGAGGGGACAAGGATAAGGGAGAGACTGAATTGGAGATGGAATCCTGGAGTCAAAAAGATTTCAAGTGCTCAGGGCCTGAGCATGCAGGAGGGTGAAAAAACATGCATGGAATAAAGTGAACTGGAGTAATGTGGTATACATGGGTTGATGAACTGTCACTGAACTGAACAAGGGCATATTTAGGAGCTTGGGAAACCACAGAATGGTCTGTGGAGCTTAGTTGTGGATAGGAGGCTGTGGTTTTAATGCATTAGACACAACAGTTGAAGAATGGATGTGAATCAATGAGGCCTTTCTTTGTCTATTTCTGGCAGTACCTCACCAACATGGGAAGCAGTGAACAGCTCCCTATCCACATCCAGGCCCTACAGACCTTTCCATGGTTTACCCCAGACACTTCACATGCCCTTGTTCAGTCCATTGACAGCATGTCTACCCCGGTATACCAATCATTCCAATTCACTCTATTCCTTGCATGACTCTCACCCTCCTGTTGTTCAGGCCCCGATCGCTCAAAAACTTTTTCACTCCATCCTTCCACCTCCAATTTGGCCTCCTGCTTCTCCTTGTCACTCTGACACATATATCCTCTTTGTCAATCTTCTCTCACTCATTCTCTCCATATGTCCAAACCATTTCAACACACCCTCTTCTGGTCTCTCAACCACACTCTTTTTATTTCCACACATAGTTATAGATATGCATACATCTGTACCTACTGATAATTGCCTCTCCTGCATTTGTGATGTAGCTTTAGGAAAAAATGAACATTGGTATTAATTGTGCACATTCCTAGGCACAGGGGTGAAAGATTGTCACTGAAGTACTTCCAGGATGTCATACAAGATGACTGAAAGGAGCAGGAGTGAAATTGCAAGAAATCTATCCCTCCTGTATTATTTCTTTCTGTAAGTAGGAATATAAGGGGGCAGGGTGAGGAATTTTCCTCAGAGATTGCATAATTTTTTCCTGTATGCTACCCTGTAAAGACAGGAAAGAGAAGTAAGTATAAGATAAAAGTATTTTGGATGCATATGATGTACAAGAGATTTTTTCAAGTGCACAGTTTTAATGTATTGCATTATCATTTTGCAGCACAACTGATAAGTATCTCTTATCAGAGGTACTATTCTTTTATTTTGTGTAATCTGCATTTTCACATTTCTATAATTGAAGGCTCTTGGATGTTGGTCGAAAGACTGACAAGGCTGATCGTCAGACGCTGAGCCTGTGTGCTCAGCATTTGCGTCGTCTAGGATCGTTGACTCATGCTGCGGAAATGTACAAGTAAGTCACATATATATCGTATGTCATCACTATTGTATAGGTGATCCCTGTAGAATGACAGTTTATGGATCAATGAGGGAAAAAAGATGCCATTTCTAAACCAGCTAGAGAGAAACTTTTAAAGAATGCATGAGCAACATTCAGGTGATTTTCCGAAGAATTTATTAACCACAAACTAATGCTTACTTCCAACTGGTAGCTGCTGAGATTTAGGAAATTAGGGAATGTAATAGGAAAAATAGACTTACAACATTTGTAATGAAAATTATGGCTCATTTTGTTCTTCACTTCTATCCTTCATGATTTTATAAAATCACATCATGCCATGCAAATATCAGTGATAGTGCCTGGTTATTCACATACCTGAAAAAGAATTAAGCATTTAATGTTACAGCATCACAAGTCATTATGTTTTACCAGCATTTATGCTTTTTACATTTGTAGAGGACTTATTGAAGACTAAAATCTCTAAAGCATAGCCCATGGCTTGTGGTTATTATAGTAAACCATTATAATTTTGTTTTTCATCATCCTGACAAAAGTCTTTATTCTTTTATGTTTTTAGGAAAATGGGAGAGATACAGAGTGTTATAGAGCTGTATGTGGAAGGTGCAGGACTGGGAAGAAGCATTTATATGGGCAGATAAACACCCAGAGTACCGCCAACTTGTTTATGTTCCATATGCAACATCATTAGCTGAACAGGACAAGTTCTTGCAAGCACAGAAAGGTTGGGTATACTTCTCTGTTTTATTTACTTGAACTTCAGCCATTGATTTTGGAATTGCTAAGGTAATATTTTTATCTTTTGGAATGATGGGTTGCTATTTTGATTTGGTGTATACAAACAGAAGTTAAGTGATGTTATTTATAAAGAACAATTTGGTATGCAACATATTGTTGAATGTTGAAAGAATGATTTGAGTGGGTGCTGAAAAGTAGGCACTTGGTTACAGCTCTAAAGAAAATATTTACAAGTGAAAATATATAAATTTTGGAGGTAATATAGCTTGTAGAAGGCATCCTTCAGCCTTTTGTGATGTATGTATATCACATGGTTTTGGAACAGAAAAATAATGGATTGTATGCGAGTTAACAAAATTAACTTATGATACTTAAATAGTTACTTATAAGCTTACTTATATGGGTAATTTACTGATATGTTCTTAATAGATAATTAAGAATTATATTGTATTGCCATAAGGTGCAAAAAAGCAAAACAGGAATTCAAATGGTAGGTTAACATACTGGACACGGAATACTCCAAAGGGAATTTGAAATCATTTCAGCATTCCACAAGGCCGGGAAACCAGATGAGGCCTTCAGGGTATTAGAACAGCTCACAATGAATGCAGTGAATGAAAATCGGTTTGATGATGCAGGATACTATTTCTGGATGCTGTCCATGCAGTGTCTAGACATCGCATCAGAAGAGTAAGTATTTCAGGGCACTTATTCCTTGCTCTTAGTTTTTATTTGTGACTACTTGAAAACACTGTCAACTTTTTCATGATATTCATAATGTTGAGCTCCATTTACTTGACTTAGTACCAGAGCTGTCAAAATATCTCTTCATTGTACGGATTTGGTTTTGCATTGTATGTAAGGTATTGATTCAGCTGATTTTAATGTTTTAGGAACTTAGACTAAGTAGGGGTATCTGCATTCCAAGGTACAGAAATTCTTAGTTACCAGAAGCTTCTCACAGTAAATGTAGATATACACAGTAGTTGGTAGGCAGCTAACTATCAGGGAGGTATATTACCAGTACTACCCACTTGGCAATCAGTGACATATGCTTAGTGAGCCAGCACTTTAGTGGTTGTCAAGTTGCACTCTTCTGACCCAGGTAGCTGTCTTTTCTTTCTGCCTCGCCAACAAATTGACTACTGGCATTCTGTCCTCAAACATACAATCTCTCCATGTCATATGTAACACTTGACAACATGTAACTCATGCAGCTCATTCTTTGTAACTACATTTTCCTGTGGTGAGCATTACGTGCTAGCCCTGCCGTTTGGCAAAATGGAAGGAGCAGTTGATAGAAATATAGGTAGAAACATTTAAGCAGGAGCATTAGGCAGAAACATTAGGTAGAAGTAGTAGGTAGGAGCGTTAGATAGAAGTAGTCTTTAGGAACATTAGGTTGGAGCCTCTGCAAACACTGCACTAGCCTTGCCCTCTGCTAGTAGCCTGTTAAGGGTGAGGCACTAAGGCTAAGACTCAGCATTGGAGTTCTTTAGTTATGGAGCCTCTATGCTGTGCCCATCCCTTTGAGTGAGTTCCAGTTGGAACAGGCATCAGAAATATAGATAGATAGATAAATCATACTTCAGTTATAAAACAGAATGTACTGACTGTACTATACTTTCCTGTTCCAAGGTCTGGTTTTATAAGGCTTATGCTATGCTCAGGAAGTCAACCACATCCACTGGACAGGACCACAGGTCAAGATGTATGGGAGTTTTAAGTAAATATCTGTGTGGAAAGTGGAGGACAATTAAGAATCAACTTTTCAGTGTCTTCATTGTTGACTTCTTTGTAAATACATTTACAATTTGGGAATAATGATTTTTTCATTTGTACATATTTGCCATTTCCCGCAGTGGCGAGGTAGTGTCAGTAACAAAAATCATTGCTGAATGTAAGTAATTTAACCATAGTAAAACGCATTGTGATCTATAATTGTATACAGTAATTCATTACTTAGTAAACACTTTCTCATAAAAGTGTATGCTAAGGCACAAATGAATAAAACCTTTCACAGCAGAGATTTACCAGGAACTTTAAAAACATGTAGCCACTGCACTTTTGAAGCAGTAGACAAAATCTTGTAATTTCTGTTTGGCTTTACATCAACACCAGATATTGCTAGGTATAAGAAATAGCCAGAATTGATGGTATTAAGTTAAAGGGAAGATGTAGTATAAATATAGGCAATTTTTTTTTTCTTTTAGCTTTAGAATTATAGAACACTGAAATGAACTACCATTAGGTGTTGTCAAAGTGAAGACTGTCGTTCCATTTAAGTCATGGGCAGAAAAATACATTGATGACTTTAAGTATCAGTAAATAAGGCTGTTCAAGAAGGAAATACAGTATGCATGTACCTCAAATTCTTTTTCTTTTCAGATTTGAGTTTTCTTGCCAGATTATATAGCTGCTGACATTAGGACAGTGTTTTCCAGTTACACTTGATCATAGAATTTTCCTGTCATTATGTTCTCTTCATACTTCATAGTGTTTTTTCTCATCTATCTTCCCAGTTACTCATGTGCTCAAAGGAGAAATGGGTGGGGAGGACAGATTAGGAGCTTAGGATAAAGCATTCTTATTCATTTCCATCAGGTCTTATTATCTTTCATTTCTGTATACTGTCTGTTACCACGAACAGGAGGTTTGCCTAGTCCAACCTGAAGTTTGAATTTGTTAATTTCATTGTACAAATAAGTAATTACACATAGATGTATCCACAGAGGTAAGGCTGTAGAAATATAACCACCTCTTCCTCTGTATATAAGTTGGGTTCAACGAATGGGTAATAACACAAAATGAGAATTTCTGGCCTTTTTCTAGGTATGTGTAGTACGCAGACTATTGTGAAGTTCATTTTTCAGCGTTCTCTTCCTCTTGCTTCTTCCAGTGAAAATGAACATGAAGCAATGATGAACAAATTTAAGGACTACCAAAAGAGAGCATCAATGTACTATGTTTACCATACTATCCAACGATACATGGTAAGTTTATTAACGCCGTACTTTATGTATTGTGTCAGATCATTGAATTTTGTCCGCTAAGTTCTTTTTTTTCAAGGCTTCTTTCTGTTTGTTGCGGAGGGATTTTGTTGTAAAGACATGCCTTTCTATATCTTTGATGCCTGTTCCCGCTGTGAACTTTCTCAAGTGGGTGGCTATGGCACAAGAGTCTTCATAATTGGTGAACTCCAGTGTAAACATACATGTAGCTAAAATCATATTTGTTGTCTTTATAATGTTCAAGTCTGTTTTTACTTAAAGCACTCCATTAAAATGGAAATGGAATAATGATAGATAGATAAACTTGTCTTTGTACATCTTCATTATAAGTGCAGGTTTAATATTGATAAATGTTTGTTAATGCCTCTTCAAACTTTTAACTTGTTACATTTTAGGCTTACATGATTTTGATACTTATGGCTAGAGCATAATCACAAAAACTTGGCTGTTCTAGTTACTTAAACCTTTTCTGGCTGAGCATCCTGCAAGGGATACTCAATTCATTTTGCTTTAAATGATGAAAATTTTGGACCTTGCCTATTAAAATTTAAGCATAAGAATCCAGTTAAGTTTGAATTTCTAAGTGTTTTAAGCCAGTTAGAATATGAACTCAGTTAAACACAAAAAAGTAGGATTTTTATAGATGTAATGTTGAAGTCAGGCTTAAAAAAGGAAAGAATGAGAAGCAGATATGTTAAATCATGTTTAGTTTAGTGATTTGGATCTTAATAGAATAATTTACTAATAGTACACAGAAAATTAACATGATTGGGGATAAATGTTTTAAAAAGATGCACAGTAGACAACAGTACGGGCTTACAGGTTTAAGTACATTACACAGAGAACTAACATTACTGGAAGTGAAAAGCTGAATCACCTACACTTGTTTGTATTAGCAGATGTTATTTCATCATTAGTGATTTCAGCATCCATCTTTGTTCTCTTATCATTGATAATATGATATTTAACCCTTTTACCACAGAAGTTATCATATCAATTGTACACTTAGTGGGATGTTCTTAAATGTTTTGAAAAATATCTCCATGAGTTTATGTTTCATTGAACATAATATTTTAAAGAAAATGGTATACTTCTCAAGTTGGTGAAATATTTTAACATTTGCTATGCACCCTTTAACTTATTTTTCTCCACTGCTAGATGTATGAAGTACTCCAGGAGCATTCTGAAACATATGAAGTGAGATATGTTGTATTTTTGGAAGTGTTTTTGTTACAAATGTGATTACTAAGGGTTTTAATCTCTGATCTTTTATCTTATATGAGTTTCTCGTCTTAACATTATTACATACATACTGCGAGGGGAAGATCTCATACAGACTTCCTTAGCATCTCCACATATACTGATCAGTTTGTAGAAAAAATTTAGGATGTTGCATCAGGTGACAGTGTGTGAGATGCCACTATAAACATTAATGGCTTTCTACTTTGCCATATGACTGGGGCAGCTGATTCACGAATTATTAATTTATATACCCCAGTTACAGCAAACAGAAAAAAATTACTGGATTATATGTGCCCCAGCCACAGCGAAGGGGTTAAATAGTGACTTTGGATTAGAATGACATCAAATTTCAGTTTACAAGACCCTTTGTGTTAGTGTCCGCAAAATACTTTGTCTGCCTCTCCATACATTTCCAAAGGTGGTGTTGCACTTACAGTTTACTACTTTATCATCTCTCCTTTGGCCTTGATCACTGTCTTCAGATGTCTGGGCATGGAACTGGCAAGGTTCCTGAAGTATTCTAGTCCATGTTTAGGGTCCATAGGGTCTTGATCTGCAACACTGATGAGGTGTTGTAGGAAGCAGCTGCTTGATTGTGCATTCTGAGCACCTGTTGTGCCTAGAAATCTCATGTATACCTGCATTTTCTTGGTTCCAGGTGAGAATTCGGGCTTTCTGCTTCTTAGAATGGTAAAAGCCAACCATCTTGAAGCACAGGTGGAAGATATAAAGCACCCATAGGTTAAATTCCCAAAATGAATTGGCAACCTGTTACAGTAAAGGAAGAACATCATTCCCCCAAAATAGCCTTTACTGGTTTCTTTTACATGTACATTTATTTAAGAGCAGAAAAAAAAAAAATGTTTTGCTTCCAATAATGGCAGTGCACATTTGACATGAGTGTTTGTGTGGATGAATGCCAAGATGCACAATGGTTACAGTCAGGAAGAGATTATGTGGTACAGTCTGCACTGCAGGAAACAATTTACATTACTGAATGTAGGGGATGACATGTAAATTGTTTACATACATTGTTTCGTTCCTTTGTCAGTAACATTTAATGTTAAGACTTCACCTTATTTTTGGTGTTTGTGCCCTCTTGATGTTGGTTTCTATTTATGTAAAATTTGATTTTCATTTCCATTATATTATGTAAAATAATTTTTTTCCTCTTTTAGGATGAACCCTTCACATCTTACATGCCAGAAGCTCTCTTCAACATTTCAAGGTTTCTGATGCATGAACTCATGGCCATGCAGCCTACAGGCATATCCAGATTGTATCCTTTTTCTCTTCCCAGTCTCAGAGGAGTAAGGTAGTGATACCACATATAGTGCTATACTGCATATTATTTTTATAATTACTATATAATGGAGACATTTCCATTTTGATATTATCCCTAAAAAGTTTTGGAACACTAATATCTTTGGTTCATGCTGTTTAGGCTCAGAAAAGTAATTATAGTTGTTAGAGCCCATATCTCATTGAAGTAGGGTATAGATTCCACAAAGAAAGGTTTTCAAAATGTGGTTTCCAGGGTGTTGTGAAACTGTACATACATGCATTAACTTTGCTTTAGTGAATCTGAACCAGTTGATATCATTGTTCAAATGACTCTCTTTTTCTTTTTAGTGAATAATGCAAGGGATCTTACTCCTATAATATTATCATCTGGAATGTACCGAGTTGAAAGCGTTTTGTTAATTTTTTTGACTTGGATATAATTATGCTTGAGTAGATAAGATGTTCTCCAAACTATTATATCCTTAGCAGTTCTGTAGCTCCACCATGTACACTTTATCAAAGCAAGCAAGAAATCTTGAGGCATACAAACTGGCCCGTTATGTGTTGGATAAACTACATACCATGCGTATTCCTCCACGATTTCAGGTATAATAATATATATAATATGATTGTGTAATGGTGAATAAGGAGCATTTTTGTTGAAGTTTAAACGTGTACTAAACTGTTAATCTAAGTACGGCAGTGATACTTTTGAGCAATTCAAAATCAACTGCATCTTTTACTTACAGGAGGATGTTGAGTTGGCAGCCCTAAAAATTCGTGCAAAACCTTTCCATGATAATGAGGAACATCAACCTCTTTGCTATCGATGTTCCACAACCAACCCTCTTGTCAACAATAATGGCAACCAGTGTGTCAACTGCCGTCACCCTTTCATTTACTCATATGTTTCATTTGGTAGGAAATTATTATTAATTCTTTAATAAAACTGTCTTCAATTAGTTTAATGTATATGGAGGTCACAGGTCTCATACCACCATGGACGTAAGTATTCCCATCAGAATTTGTAGATTTAAGCTAGTTTTGAGCGTAAGTAAATTTCATTCAGATTGAAAAGTTTTAGTATTCAGTCTTTCCTTGCCAAAAATAACACTTAACTCAAACAAAGTTTTCTTCGTAACTTTAGATTTTACTGCACTGAGCACTGTATGCTAGCCGTACCTTTTGGCAAAATGGTAAGTGCATTAGATGTAAGAAGTGAGTAAGAACATAAGGCAGGTAGAAGTTGTCGGTAGAAACTTTAGGTGGAAGTAGCTGGTTGGAACATTAGGTAGTAGTAGTTGGTAGGAACTTTAGGAGCCTCAGGAAACACTGCTCTAGATTGCCCTCTGCCAGTGGCCTGTTAAGGGTGAGGCACTAAAGGATAAGAAGTGGCACTGAAGTTTACTAGTTATGGAGACTCTTTTGCCATGGCAACCCCCATGAGGGAGTTCCTTTTTTTTTATATGAATGAGTTGGTAAAGGGAGCTGGAGATATTAAAATCTTAAGTCTTGCTGTGAAATGAGTTTGCATGAAAGGTATATGTTAAAGGAAGAAAAAATAGTAAAGAGCCCCTCTGAAAGCATTGTAGACAACTGTTTGTTTGTGTGTGTATGTGCAATTGTGTAATAGTTTATTTGATATAATTTATTTGTACACCAGGTTTAGAGAATTTTGCACTCATAGGTCCCCTTCTCTCGTGCTTCTTATACTATTAAGAAGACTTTTAGATCTTTGAAAAATGTCCAGCATTCACAGTCTCCTTGCTTAGACTATTCCAACCATCCACTACTCTGACACTAAATGGCATTTTTTTACATCCTCTTAACTCTTTTTTCTTAGCCTCTAAGCATGCCCTGTGGTATTTGTGGTACTACACCTCATGAAGAACTGTATACTATTAAACATCATCAGTTGAAATAGGCACTTAAAAGCTCTTATCTGGTCACCCTTCTTTCTTTTTTCCTCCAAGGTGGACAGCTGTGTAGCTCTAACCTTTTCATTGTAACTCAGATTTCTTAATTTGCTACCGTCTTGGACCCTTGCAATCATATCTTTATGCTTCTTTGGATGTGGTAACTAGAGCTGAGAGGTATAATCTAGCTGTAGTCTAACATATGTTGCGAATAGCATACCAAACATTTCCTTAACCATGTACTTGAATGTTTTTAATATTTGCCAGCAGACAGTTTATGTCTTTTATAATTCTCATGATGTGTAGCTCTGATGACAAATTAAGTAATTTTGACCCACATACCTCTTTCATGTATTGATTCCAATGACTTGTTTCCTGCTTTGTAATATTCCCGCTGGGGCCTTCTTTCACCAAGTTCCATCCTCATGATCTTGCACTTACTTAGATTATATTACATCTCCCATTTATTAGACCAGCATAGGAATTGTTTAGATCTCCTTATAAGCTGATGCAAGGATTTTCGTTCCTTATTTCTCATGACCTAGGTATCATGTACCAACATGTGTAGGTAAAGACTAGTTATGTATGTACACTAAGAATAGCAGTGGGCACAAGACCAAGCCCAGTAGCACCCCACTTCTAACATCTCATCTTGAGAATGTGCCTCTTTCCTAAGTTGACCCATTATCATGTTTCAGATTTAAATAAATGCTGTTTAACAGTACCCCAATTTGTGCTTAAATGCCCTTTTGATGTAAAAGAGAACTTTAGCTTAGTGAAGGATAAATGGAGCTTTCATTCTTTATTTACACCTTAAATAGTACAGTACGATATTGATCTTGCTGAGAGGTGTAATATCCTTTGCACTAAAGGCCAAGAAGCAGCACTGGAAATCTCTAGGTATGGAGACACTGTTGTCGTGGCCACCCCCTTGAGGGAGTTCCAGTTGGAACAGGCATCAGTGATATGGATAGATAGATCAAGGATGATGCATGTCATTCTTCCTTCATTTTACCAAAACAAATGCTTTCTATTGCATGGAGGGCTGTGAAAGTGCAAAAATGGGTGAAAGTCATCTGTTAGATGGCCTTTATCCATATTACTTTGTATATTAGCTTGTAACTACTGCAGTTGTTGTCACTACACTTGATTTCATGGAAAATATTTCATGTAGTACTACATCTAGTCAAATCTTGGATTTATAATGGTTTTTGCAAGTGGTGTCTTTAGTATACATTGACCTGCAATGAATTTACTGTAACTTTTCGAATTTATCATCCACTTACAGAAATTCTACCTGTTGTAGAATTTGTATTGATGGATGGAATCACAGATGATGAAGCAGTGCGTCTTATACAACAGTCAGGAGGAAGTAGTACAGGAGACAATGAAACTTCAGCTAAAGAAAATGGAGAGGATGAAGAGGACAGTCGTTGGAGACAGTCTGAGTCAGGAGAATCGCAGGCTCTAACCTTGGATGGTTCACCAACACACACACAGAATAATGATGATCCCTTCACTGCTAACCTAATGAACTTTTATGTAAGCATCATCAGCATAGTCTTTACATCTTCTATTAAAAATGATCCAATTACTGAGCTTTCATGCAAGTAATTTAGAATTTTATAGTCATGCCCACAATGTGGTAGGGCATAATTTTTAGGTCATTGATGTAGCATCCCATAACTTAATTTCTCATTGCACATTAGGAGTGAAAGCCTCTAGAAGACTTTGTTATATCCTTTGTAAAACCCCTAAGTGCCAGATCCAGTCAAACTGGTTTGTCAGTTGTGAAAGGTTCTCGAGAAGTGTTTTATAAGACTAATCTCTTGCGGGTACAAAATATTCTGCAGAATTAGTATTTTGAGATCATATTCACCCTTTGTCTTGTATCCTTCTATATTCCTGTACCTTTAATAATAGCTTAATTTGACTTCTGTATCAGCAATTATCTGTTTGTTTCATTTGAAATTATCATTTTAAGATTGTAGGGTAACAAGTCTTCCTTAGGGAAATGGATTTTCCCACCCTTTTTCAGTTTGTGGGACCTGCTTGATAAGCAAAGGCTGATTGTGTTTTACCTTTGTCACATAAAAGAAAATTTCTTTTCATGAAAAGTATTTTGAGTTCAATATTTGTCATTACTACATGTTCACAATATTTTTATAGGGAGGGTCAGACTATCAACCAGTTACTGTTGGACAGTCAGCTCTGTTAGCCATGGAACCTCATGATGTTATTATATGTCGTTGGCCCAAACCACTCAGGTTCCAGTTCTTCAAAAACATAATGCCAGACATGCCCATTACCCACTGTGTGCATTGCAATAAGGTGAGGACATGAATGTTTTCCTTCTTTTAATTTTTTGTCTTTTAACTTACGTAATTCATATCTGAAATGTATGGGGGAGAAGCTGCGTATATTACTCTCCCTTCAGCATAAGAGAAAGCTTGCACTGTACATATGAATATCCTTTTCATATTTGTTTACCTTTTCCCCTGTTTGGAAGGTAGTGCCACATTCACTCATGTTATGCATGCTACACCAAAAATAGGATTCCTCATCCAAAACCAAACCCACAGACCATTCCCCTGACCACTTCATATACTCTGACTCATCCTAGTGACAGCATATCATCCCTTTCATATCACATTACTTTAGTTCACTTTACCTTAATCATGCCTTTCACTCTACTGAATGTTCAGGCATGAACATGAAGACTTTTTGCTTTCACATTTCCATCTACTTCTCATTCTTCCTGTCCCCCTTGTTCCTTCCACCTGATAGTTATGTGTGTCCTTTTAATGAGTCTTTGCTCATCTCCACAACCTTGGCCTGCTCTCTCATTCATACTTTGCTGACCATCACAAATTTTTTATTCTGTTGTAAACTAGGTGATGAAATTGTATATGCTGAGACCAATAGTTGAAAAAAAAAAAAAAAAAAACAGCAGTAATAAAGTTGAAGAGATGGGGCCTCAAGTGTAAAACTCCCACCCTATAATGTTTAAATAAGTAATTACAGAAAGATAATTGAGGGCAAAGGCTAAGATTATGGTCATTGTTGTAATAGGATGGCAAAGATACTTTTATTCATGTTTCAATATGTTGTGGTTACAACTAAGTTTCCACCTTTTTTTCTCTCATACGTGTTCATCATTTCTCACGAGTAAGGTAGCTTCAAGAACAGATGACCAAGCCTCTTAGGAAAATAGTTTTGTTTGGTTTCTCCTATTGTTTAATTCTTTTAGAGAATAATCAAGGCAGGGAGAATTTCCAGTATACCCACCCCTGCCCCTCTTAGTTACCTTCTATGACTTGCAGGAAATTTGTGTTCAGTATTCTTCCTCCCCTGTCCTCAGGGATAATTACTTTTCCTTAATTGTTGGTCAGAGTCAGGTAAGGAGGAGAGTTTTTTTGGTGCATTTTCTACCAGTACTATGTTATTGCTTATTTGTAATTTTTCATGTGTACTGCTTTTTTTTTCCTTTCTCAGATGTTTCACACAGATGACTACATTCTTCAAGTCCTACAGAAGGGTCACTGCCCCTTCTGCCGTACTCACACGCCAGAAAATTCAGACAACAACAATGATTGAAGATAGGTTGCCACTGCTTTGATGGAAATACCTATGTAATATATTGTCAAAGTTGACATTTCTTCATTTTTTTTTTTTTTTTATACTATTCGCCATTTCCCGCGATAGCGAGGTAGCGTTAAGAACAGAGGACTGGGCCTTTGAGGGAATACCCTCACCTGGCCCCCTTCTCTGTTCCTTCTTTTGGGGGGGGGGGGAAAAAAAAAAAAAAAAAAAAATATAGTTGAGTAGTTGAGTGTGCTTGAGATAATATTTCTGGAAACCTTGCAAAACTTGAATTACTACTGTTCAGTTTTGTAAGGAATCAAAACCTGTTTCATAAGTAAGATTAGTAAGATAATTATGATTTTTTTTCTATTTATCAATTTCTTTAGATTTTGGTCATAACTTTGACGGAATGTTTAAGAAACTAACGATGTATGCTCCAAGCAATGATGTCAAGCCTCTTGACACAAATATCTAACTCCAGTGACTTGAGTATTCAAAAAAGTTCCTTGGACTTCATATTTTAAATGTGGGAAATTTCTTCTTGGCTTTCAGAAGATACAAAGACATTAGGACTTTAAACCCTGAATGAGAAGTGAAAACTCAGAAAATTAGAGGAGTTTTGACTAGGATACCTGTTATTTACAGTTGCTGTTGTAACCATTTTGTATTTGTTAAAGCAGTACATTATTTGATTAATGTTCAGCTGTCAGTGATGCAATGATATCACATTATCTTGGCTGCAAGTCCCTGTGGATAGATGATAATATACAGCAGTTCCATATCGAGACTGTAATAACTGTTTTGGAAGTTAGTACGAGTCTTTTGTCACGAGCACAAAGCAACTCATTCTTGTCTTAAAAATTTAATTCTGTCAAACTCTCTGGCTGGAAGAACGCTCCTCATTATGAATCAAAGGTCATAAAACCATAAATGTCAAGCATTAGTTTATTTTTTTTTTGGGGGGGGGCATGCAATTGGTATTTTTTCCAAGTAAAAGAACAGCATAACATGCTTGACTGTAAATGTATACCTACCTGTCTTTTGTTAAAAAACAATAGATTTGGCAAGATCACTTCATTGTCTTGATACTTCATTTTTATATAATTTCAAACGATTGTCAGCAGTCCAAGCATATGGATATTATTGTATAGCAAAATAAGCTGCTTGTTTACAGATATTTGCCATGTTTAAGGTTTTGATTTGTAGCTACTGGTTAGTATGAAGCATTACTTGCCTAAAAATCATCTTTTGATACATAATCGTGATTCAAAACTGTTGTATGTATCTTTGGAACATAATTGAAAAAATTTCCTCCTGTTGTCTCAAGTGCTGGCTATATGATGTAACACTGTACCTGAGAAATAGATTAAGATTCCATAGTTATTGAAGAGTAGATTTTCAATTAATTTTCAGTAAACATGAAACATAGCTGTTAATTTGTTAATGACAGAAATATATTACATATTAGGTACTTGTTTATGAGCTAAATATTAAAATGCACGAGAGAATCTGTGTACAATATTTGTTGTAGATTTAATTTGACAAAGTATTAGGTTGTATCAAGGAGGCTTGATTTATGCATGCCAAGAACAGAATATTTTGATTTAGTGTTTGTGCAAGTTAAATAGGCATATGATATGGAGGAATTAAATGTTAAGTCCATTATAATATGCAAGTAATACTCGATATTTGAAGTACCGTTAGATACTTTCCTTTCAGTGCAAGCTTTAACTGCATGAACTAATACATTGCAAGAAGATGATAATGTGAAGTAACAGTATGCCAATTAGCCAGTCTGTGTCATTAGCATTGCCAGAATCAGGATCATGCTTGCACCCATTGTCTGTATGGAGCTAATGTTAATCATTTTTGTTCACTTCATTTGTACATTTTTTCTCTCCAGTCAATAGCTTTGTTAAATCTTGCCAGGTTTTGATATGACTTTTTAAGATTATTAGTTTAAACGATCTGAATCTCACATCTTTACATTTGTTGACTAACTTGTTCCAGATTTGATCAGACCCCAGGGAAATTATCAACTTAATGGTAGAGCCAAATCATTTACATCTGTATGGCATCTAAAGAGTCAAGAAATTTACAATATACTTATCCATGGACTCCAATAACAGTTGTCTGGTTAGAAATTAATATAATTTTGATGTAAATGCATCTTTCTCCAACCAGTTTGCTGTACTATATATAACCTATTTATTATTTTATTAATTTTGCTTTGTCACTGTCTCCCGCGTTAGCGAGGTAGCGCAAGGAAACAGACGAAAGAATGGCCCAACCCACCCACATACACATGTATATACATACACGTCAACACACACAAATATACATGCCTATACATCTCAACGTATACATATATGTACACACACAGACATATACATATATACACATGTACGTAATTCATACTGTAATAGTTAACATCGTGATACATATTAGTATCCTCTTTTATACAGAGGTAAAGTACACTTTTGTTTACATTAAACAAAGTTCCTATCTTTGTAGTTTAGGTGGAATGTACAATGCATTTTGATTTGATTTAGGAATAAAAGTTATTCTTGACATATTATAGTACCCAGTATTGTGATTTGGCTACAGTAACATGTTACTGAAAAGAATACAGTACGTGGTTACACAATGAAAATATTGTATTTAGTTTTTATTTTGAACAGCTTTATTGACTACTCTAAGTAACTAAATATGCATTTGAGAAAGTTCTTGATTAAGTATTTATGATCCTATAAAATAAAACATTTTCATTGGTTTACTTTTGTGCCATAGCTCTTCAACAGTTTTGTTTCTTTATTTCATAATGAGTACATACACTAATAATCATTGATATCCTGTGTACATTATTTTCCATAAACTCTTGATACTGACTTTCATTACCATATCAATCACCTGGTTGTACAGTTTCTTCGTGTACAGTTTAACATTTACTCAATGAAGGATGTGTGAAATATTGGTTTGGTAATGGTAGCATACCTCCTGTTTACACAGCACATATACCTCATCTCAGGATTGATTTTTAAATCCAGCCAATAGTTAACTAACTGGATTACATCCTCACCTTAGTTGTTTGGAATAAAGTAACATTTTAAATGAATTAAAATGAACTGATAATGTGACAAATCTTAATGATGAATTATGAATTTTACAAAATGTTTAGAATCTGCAAGTGAGAAATTGTGCCATAGTTGTACTATTACTAAACCCTGACAAATGTATTTTGGTGTTATACAGCCCATCCACAATGAATATTGTAGTAACAATATACTCTGTTAATATGATTTTTCTTTGCACAAATAAACATCCAGATACTTTGACTTTTTTTCCTTTTGCCCATAACAGTTATTTAAACTATAGATTTATATTACAAGGAACTTAATAATATGTGGATGAGTTTCAGTTATGATGGCTTCTTGATGATTTTTTTTATTTTGCTTTGTTGCTGTCTCCCGCATTAGCGAGGTAGCGCAAGGAAACAGACAAAAGAATGGCCCAACCCACCCACATACACATGTATATACATACACGTCCACACACACAAATATATATGCCTATACATCTCAATGTATACATATATGTACACACACACACAGACATATACATATATACACATGTACATAATTCATACTGTAATATTTAACATCATGATACATATTTGTATCCTCTTTTATACAGAGGTAAAGTAAACTTCTGTTTACAATAAACAAAGTTCCTATCTGTAGTTTAGGTGGAATGTACGTACAATGCATTTTGATTTGATTTACGAATAAAAGTTATTCTTGACATATTATAGTACCCAGTATTGTGATTTGGCTACAGTAACATGCTACTGAAAAGAATACAGTACGTGGCTACACAATGAAAATATTTTATTTAGTTTTTATTTTGAACACCTTTACTGACTACTCTAAGTAACTAAATATGCATTTGAGAAAGTTCTTGATTAAGTATTTATGATCCTGCAAAATAAGACATTTTCATTGGTTTACTTTTGTGCCATAGTTCTTCAGCAGTTTTGTTTCTTTATTTCATAATGAGTAAATACACTAATAATCATTGATATCCTGTGTACATTACTTTCCATAAACTCTTGATATTGACTTTCATTACCATATCAATCACCTGGTTGTACAGTTTCTTCATGTACAGTTTAACATTTACTCAAAGAAGGATGTGTGAAATATTGGTTTGGTAATGGTAGCATACCTCCTGTTTACACAGCACATATACCTCATCTCAGGATTGATTTTTAAATCCAGCCAATAGTTAACTAACTGGATTACATTCTCACCTTAGTTGTTTTGAATAAAGTAACATTTTAAATGAATTAAAATGAACTGATAATGTGACAAATCTTAGTCATGATGAATTATGAATTTCACAAAATGTTTAGAATCTGCAAGTGAGAAATTGTGCCATAGTTGTACTCTTACTAAACCCTGACAAATGTATTTTGGTGTTATACAGTCCATCCACAATGAATATTGTAGTAACAATATACTCTGTTAATATGATTTTTCTTTGCACAAATAAACATCCAGATACTTTGACTTTTTTCCTTTTGCCCAAGACAGTTATTTAAACTATAGATTTATGTTACAAGGAACTTAATAATATGTGGATGAGTTTTCGTTGTGATGGCTTCTTGATGATTTATTTTTTTTATTTTGCTTTGTCGCTGTCTCCTGCGTTAGCGAGGTAGCGCAAGGAGACAGATGAAAGAATGGCCCAACCTACCCACATACACATGTATATACATACACGTCCACACACGCAAATATACATGCCTATACATCTCAACGTATACATATATGTACACACACAGACAGACATATATACACATGTACATAATTCATACTGTAATATTCAACATCATGATACATATTTGTATCCTCTTTTATACAGAGGTAAAGTACACTTTTGTTTACATTAAACAAAGTTCCTATCTTTGTAGTTTAGGTGGAATGTACAATGCATTTTGATTTTATTTACGAATAAAAGTTATTCTTGACATATTATAGTACCCAGTATTGTGATTTGGCTACAGTAACATGCTACTGAAAAGAATACAGTACATGGTTACACAATGAAAATATTGTATTTAGTTTTTGTTTTGAACAGCTTTATTGACTACTCTAAGTAACTAAATATGCATTTGAGAAAGTTCTTGATTAAGTATTTATGATCCTGCAAAATAAAACATTTTCATCGATTTACTTTTGTGCCATAGCTCTTCAGCAGTTTTGTTTCTTTATTTCATAATGACTAAATACACTAATAATCACTGATATCCTGTGTACATTATTTTCCATAAACTCTTGATATTGACTTTCATTACCATATCAATCACCTGGTTGTACAGTTTCTTCGTGTACAGTTTAACATTTACTCAATGAAGGACGTGTGAAACATTGGTTTGGTAATGGTAGCATACCTCCTGTTTACACAGCACATATACCTCACCTCAGGATTGATTTTTAAATCCAGCCAATAGTTAACTAACTGGATTACATCCTCACCTTAGTTGTTTTGAATAAAGTAACATTTTAAATGAATTAAAATGAACTGATAATGTGACAAATCTTAGCCACGATGAATTATGAATTTTACAAAATATTTAGAATCTGCAAGTGAGAAATTGTGCCATAGTTGTACTCTTACTAAACCCTGACAAATGTATTTTGGTGTTATACAGTCCATCCACAATGAATATTGTAGTAACAATATACTCTGTTAATATGATTTTTCTTTGCACAAATAAACATCCAGATACTTTGACTTTTTTCCTTTTGCCCAAAACAGTTATTTAAACTATAGGTTTATGTTACAAGGAACTTAATAATACGTGGATGAGTTTCAGTTGTGATGGCTTCTTGATGATTTATTTTTTTTTATTTTGCTTTGTCGCTGTCTCCCGCGTTAGCGAGGTAGAGCAAGGAAACAGACGAAAGAATAGCCCAACCCACCCACATACACATGTATATACATACACGTCCACACAAGCAAATATACATACCTATACATCTCAACGTATACATATATATACACACACAGACATATACATATATACACATGTACATAATTCATAGTCTGCCTTTATTCATTCCCATCGCTACCCCACCACACATGAAATAACAACCCCCTTCCCCCTCATGTGCGCGAGGTAGCAGTAGGAAAAGACAACAAAGGCCACATTCATTCACACTGAGTCTCTAGCTGTCATGAATAAGTAAAAATTACTAATTAATCACAAATATAAAATCATTAAGAAACATTAAAGAAGAATCAAGTGATCAAAAAATGATTGCATCGATGTTATTGCTTTTTATTATAGTTTTGTGTGTACTTACCCATTTGTACAGTACATGAAGTGGCTCTACACTCATGAGGATCTCTATCTCTTGAGTTTGCATGCAAGTGGATTGAATGCCTATAAACAGCTAAAGCCTAATTCCTTGTGTTAATCCAAATATACAATATACAGAGTACAAAAAGTGTGTAAGTACTTATTTGTACAGTACAGGGTGGGAGTTTTACACTCTTGGTGTACTTTCTCAAGGTTGAACATTCTATCATACATCATCTTAAATTTATGTATACTGTCTGCATTAACTGAGTCCTCAGTCATTCTGTTCCAATCATCCACCACTCTAACAACATAAAAGTATTCCTTTAAATCCTTATTAACAATTCACTTAATTTCATTCTATGTCCTTTGGCTGCTTGCCTCTCATGATCTTTCTTCTCATGCCCAGATGCATATGCACCAATAATCACCCATCTCTCTCCATCCACTTTCAGTTTTACCCATTTCAATCTAGAGTTTACTTTCTTACACTCTGTCACATACTCCCACCACTCCTGTTTCAGGAGTAGTGCTACTCCTTCCATATATATATATATATATATATATATATATCCCTGGGGACAGGGGAGAAAGAATACTTCCCACGTATTCCCTGCGTGTCGTAGAAGGCGACTAAAAGGGGAGGGAGTGGGGGGCTGGAAATCCTCCCCTCTCAATTTTTTTTAATTTTCCAAAAGAAGGAACAGAGAAGGGGGCCAGGTCAGGATATTCCCTCAATGGCCCAGTCCTCTGTTCTTAACGCTACCTCGCTAACGCGGGAAATGGCGAATAGTTTGAAAAAAAAAAAATATATATATATATATATATATATATATATATATATATATATTTTTTTTTTGCTTTGTCGCTGTCTCCCGCATTTGCGAGGTAGCGCAAGGAAACAGACGAAAGAAATGGCCCAACCCACCCCCATACACATGTATATACATACGTCCACACACGCAAATATACATACCGACACAGCTTTCCATGGTTTACCTCAGACGCTTCACATGCCCTGATTCAACCCACTGACAGCACGTCAACCCCGGTATACCACATCGATCCAATTCACTCTATTCCTTGCCCTCCTTTCACCCTCCTGCATGTTCAGGCCCCGATCACACAAAATCTTTTTCACTCCATCTTTCCACCTCCAATTTGGTCTCCCACTTCTCGTTCCCTCCACCTCCGACACATATATCCTCTTGGTCAATCTTTCCTCACTCATTCTCTCCATGTGCCCAAATCATTTCAAAACACCCTCTTCTGCTCTCTCAACCACGCTCTTTTTATTTCCACACATCTCTCTTACCCTTACGTTACTTACTCGATCAAACCACCTCACACCACACATTGTCCTCAAACATCTCATTTCTAGCACATCCATCCTCCTACGCACAACTCTATCCATAGCCCACGCCTCGCAACCATACAACATTGTTGGAGCCACTATTCCTTCAAACATACCCATTTTTGCTTTCCGAGATAATGTTCTCGACTTCCACACATTCTTCAAGGCTCCCAGAATTTTCGCCCCCTCCCCCACCCTATGATCCACTTCCACTTCCATGGTTCCATCCACTGCCAGATCCACTCCCAGATATCTAAAACACTTTACTTCCTCCAGTTTTTCTCCATTCAAACTTACCTCCCAATTGACTTGACCCTCAACCCTACTGTACCTAATAACCTTGCACTTATTCACATTTATTCTTAACTTTCTTCTTTCACACACTTTACCAAACTCAGTCACCAGCTTCTGCAGTTTCTTACATGAATCAGCCACCAGCGCTGTATCATCAGCGAACAACAACTGACTCACTTCCCAAGCTCTCTCATCCACAACAGACTTCATACTTGCCCCTCTTTCCAAAACTCTTGCATTCACCTCCCTAACAACCCCATCCATAAACAAATTAAACAACCATGGAGACATCACACACTCCTGCCACAAACCTACATTCACTGAGAACCAATCACTTTCCTCTCTTCCTACATGTACACATGCCTTACATCCTCGATAAAAACTTTTCACTGCTTCTAACAACTTGCCTCCCACACCATATACTCTTAATACCTTCCACAGAGCATCTCTATCAACTCTATCATTTGCCTTCTCCAGATCCATAATTTTTTTTGCTGCTGTCTCCTGCGTTTGCGAAGTAGCGCATGGAAACAGACGAAAGAAATGGCCCAACCCACCCCCATACAAATGTATATACATACGTCCACACACGCAAATATACATACCTACACAGCTTTCCATGGTTTACCCCAGACGCTTCACATGCCCTGATTCAATCCACTGGCAACACGTCAACCCCGGTATACCACATCGATCCAATTCACTCTATTCCTTGCCCTCCTTTCATCCTCCTGCATATTCAGGCCCTGATCACACAAAATCTTTTTCACTCCATCTTTCCACCTCCAATTTGGTCTCCCACTTCTCCTCGTTCCCTCCACCTCCGACACATATATCCTCTTGGTCAATCTTTCCTCACTCATTCTCGCCATGTGCCCAAACCATTTCAAAACACCCTCTTCTGCTCTCTCAACCACGCTCTTTTTATTTCAACACATCTCTCTTACCCTTACGTTACTTACTCGATCAAACCACCTCACACCACACATTGTCCTCAAACATCTCATTTCCAACACATCCACCCTCCTGCGCACAACTCTATCCATAGCCATAAATATATAATAATATACATATATATATATATAAAGTGCGTAAGACAAGGGAGCAAATGGGAACTTCAGTGAAGGGCACAAATGGGGAGGTGATAACAAGTAGTGGTGATGTGAGAAGGAGATGGAGTGAGTATTTTGAAGGTTTGTTGAATGTGTTTGATGATAGAGTGGCAGATATAGGGTGTTTTGGTCGAGGTGGTGTGCAAAGTGAGAGGGTTCGGGAAAATGATTTGGTAAACAGAGAAGAGGTAGTGAAAGCTTTGCGGAAGATGAAAGCCGGCAAGGCAGCAGGTTTGGATGGTATTGCAGTGGAATTTATTAAAAAAGGGGGTGACTGTATTGTCGACTGGTTGGTAAGGTTATTTAATGTATGTATGACTCATGGTGAGGTGCCTGAGGATTGGCGGAATGCGTGCATAGTGCCATTGTATAAAGGCAAAGGGGATAAGAGTGAGTGCTCAAATTACAGAGGTATAAGTTTGTTGAGTATTCCTGGTAAACTATATGGGAGGGTATTGATTGAGAGGGTGAAGGCATGTACAGAGCATCAGATTGGGGAAGAGCAGTGTGGTTTCAGAAGTGGTAGAGGATGTGTGGATCAGGTGTTTGCTTTGAAGAATGTATGTGAGAAATACTTAGAAAAGCAAATGGATTTGTATGTAGCATTTATGGATCTGGAGAAGGCATATGATAGAGTTGATAGAGATGCTCTGTGGAAGGTATTAAGAATATATGGTGTGGGAGGAAAGTTGTTAGAAGCAGTGAAAAGTTTTTATCGAGGATGTAAGGCATGTGTACGTGTAGGAAGAGAGGAAAGTGATTGGTTCTCAGTGAATGTAGGTTTGCGGCAGGGGTGTGTGATGTCTCCATGGTTGTTTAATTTGTTTATGGATGGGGTTGTTAGGGAGGTAAATGCAAGAGTTTTGGAAAGAGGGGCAAGTATGAAGTCTGTTGGGGATGAGAGAGCTTGGGAAGTGAGTCAGTTGTTGTTCGCTGATGATACAGCGCTGGTGGCTGATTCATGTGAGAAACTGCAGAAGCTGGTGACTGAGTTTGGTAAAGTGTGTGGAAGAAGAAAGTTAAGAGTAAATGTGAATAAGAGCAAGGTTATTAGGTACAGTAGGGTTGAGGGTCAAGTCAATTGGGAGGTGAGTTTGAATGGAGAAAAACTGGAGGAAGTGAAGTGTTTTAGATATCTGGGAGTGGATCTGGCAGCGGATGGAACCATGGAAGCGGAAGTGGATCATAGGGTGGGGGAGGGGGCGAAAATTCTGGGGGCCTTGAAGAATGTGTGGAAGTCGAGAACATTATCTTGGAAAGCAAAAATGGGTATGTTTGAAGGAATAGTGGCTCCAACAATGTTGTATGGTTGCGAGGCGTGGGCTATGGATAGAGTTGTGCGCAGGAGGATGGATGTGCTGGAAATGAGATGTTTGAGGACAATGTGTGGTGTGAGGTGGTTTGATCGAGTGAGTAACGTAAGGGTAAGAGAGATGTGTGGAAATAAAAAGAGCGTGGTTGAGAGAGCAGAAGAGGGTGTTTTGAAGTGGTTTGGGCACATGGAGAGGATGAGTGAGGAAAGATTGACCAAGAGGATATTTGTGTCGGAGGTGAAGGGAGCAAGGAGAAGAGGGAGACCAAATTGGAGGTGGAAAGATGGAGTGAAAAAGATTTTGTGTGATCGGGGCCTGAACATGCAGGAGGGTGAAAGGAGGGCAAGGAATAGAGTAAATTGGAGCGATGTGGTATACCGGGGTTGACGTGCTGTCAGTGGATTGAATCAAGGCATGTGAAGCGTCTGGGGTAAACCATGGAAAGCTGTGTAGGTATGTATATTTGCGTGTGTGGACGTATGTATATACATGTGTATGGGGGGGGGTGGGCCATTTCTTTCGTCTGTTTCCTTGCGCTACCTCGCAAACGCGGGAGACAGCGACAAAGTATAAAAAAAAAATATATATATATATATATATATATATATATATATATATATATATATATATATATATAATTTGTGTTTCAATTGGAACTCCCTGAAAGAGGTGGCCATGGCAACAGTTTCCATAACTATAGAACTCCAGTGCAGCTTCTTAGCTTTCATGCCTCACCCTTAACAGGCCACTGGCAGAGGGCAAATCTAGTGCAGTGTTTGCAGAGGCTCCTGTCTAATGTTCCTTATGACTACTTCTATCCAATGCTTCTACCTACTACTTCTACCTAATGTTTCTAAATGCTCCTACCTACTACTTCTAACTATTGCTCCTACCATTTTGCCAAAAAGGTATGGCTAGTGCATAGTGTCCCCCACAAGAAAATCTAGAGTTATGAAGAATGAGCTGCATGAGTTAGTGTTGTCATGTGTTAAATATGACAAGGAGAGGTTGTATGTTTGTGGACAGAGTGTAGTCCATATGTTAGTGAGGCAGAAACAAAAAACAGCTAGCTGTGTCAGAGGGTGCAAGTTAACCTCTAAAGAGCTGGCTCACTAAGCAGATGCCACTAACCCCCCTGATACCCAGGCAGGTATTACTGGTAATTTACATCCCTGGCTGTTGGCTGCCTACCAACTACTACCTCCGAAATGCTAAAATTTTCCTAATATGATATTTTGGCAATAGAATATACGTGTGCATATTAGGCAGGGCTGTGTGATGTCAATATGGCTTTTTAAAATACATATATGGATGGAGTGATAAGAGAAATGAAAACAAAATTAGGGAAAGGGGGTGTAGAGATGGAGTGTGGTGATGAGATATGGTGGCTAGAGGCAAGCCTGTTTGTGGATGATACTGTGTTGTTTGCTAAGAGTGAAGAGGAATTGCAGAAGGTTGTGTGTTCTATGATGTGTGTAAGCATAGGTAATTGAAGTTAAATGCATGTAAAAGTATATTTATATGTTTGAAAGCAAAAAGAGTGAAAATATAGATTTTGTAAAACCATATAGAGTGAAAGAAGAAAGTGTACTAAATTGTGCTTAAGATAAGGGGGTAGAAAGTCTGGAAGAGGTGAGAAAATTTAAGTATTTTGGAGCTGTGTGGGGTATGTTTGTTGATACGGAAGGAGAGATAATGAAGAGAGCAGTACAAGGTAGAAGAGTCACTGGGTCCCTTTATAGAATAATGAAGGGAATGAACTGTGGAGTGGTAGAGTGGGTAGACATGATACTTTGAGATGCTTTGGGGATGTGGAAAGAATGCAAGACTGGGAGTTTACAAGGAGTATATGATAGTATAATCAAAGAGGTTGGTGTGAGAAAAAGACCACCAGTGACATGAGCAAATACAGCAGAAGAATACTGGAGGGAGAAAAAAGGGGTTAAGAATGTATGGAATGGCGTACGTGAGAGGCTCATAAGGAAGGGATAAGCAGAGACTCTTGCCTTGGCCACCCTTTGATGAGAGTTCTGGAGGGATCAAGCATCAGAGACATAGGTAGATAGATAGACAGGCAACAGGTTTGATACTGTATCGATCACCAAGTCCTTTTCATACTCACATATATGCACCTTGTTTCCTGTCAGGATATTTATCATACTCAAGCTTTATTTCAGTGTCTTGTCCTCATTGATTTGCATCTACTTGGGATGAACATCATCAACTAACTCTGGAGATTGTTTATTTCCATTGTGAACTTATGCAAAGCTTATTATCTATTGCTTCTCTTCAGACTTTTGTATCATAGTGTATATTGCAGAAAACAGCAAAAGGAACCCTCAGGAGTTATACATTCATGTAAGAAGCAAGAGAGTCATTACCCAGTCAAAAAGGTCATTGATTTCAGTAAATGATGACTATTCATGACAATGAACCCATGGCAAAAATCTGTATTTACAATCTGAGACACAAACCATGTCCCGATTCCTATTTCATTGATAAGAGGAGGGAACGTTTTCAGCAAACTTGTGAACACCATCTTCCTGCACAACCATGTGACATCGGCAATGCCTTTTCCCTCCTTTAGCAATAGCACGGACAACGAGTTATTTCTCTTGTAGCAGTGTCACGGGACTCCTGCCTCACTTTATCTCCCCCAGTATCTGCGGCATAGGACACGTGTCTCACCTCTATTCTTACTTCTACAACATTAGCAATCCCCTTACCTGCATTACCCTTTACTCATCAATACAAAACTTTGTGACCCCCGTTTTTGTAATCCTACTTTGAGGTTTTACCATTCAAAATAAAGTTTGACACTTAACACACCTGTAAAATGTAGTGCTTTTGTAATAAAGAAAATGAATAGGAAACACTGAATGGGGAAATGTGAGCGCTGAGAAATAGTTTAAAAAACTATGTGATAGTAAAACGAAGTTCAAGAGTTGGGGCCCCATGATTACATCCCTCTCTGTACGAATATACAATTACACAAACTCACACTTCTCCCTCACACATATATGTATCGTGTATCATTCATTAGTTGGTCTCCCAATGTTCCGACCCTCATAACAAGATGTCGAAACATTGCTTACCATTTCAGCCCCATAGAACATAACCCGACTACATCAATGCCAGAAATACTAGTATTCCGTCATACAGGACTGTGTTGTACCATGCTAAGCCCAACAGGGTGACTACAGACAGCAGATGAACTGGTGCACAAACACCTGTTGCGTTTGCTCACCTGTGTACTTTGCACAATACGAGTTGCAGACGTTCGCACTGCTCGCTGCTGGTCGGAGGTTCGTGAGATCCCTGGGTTCACTGTCTCACACTGTGAGTGGCACTTTGAATTACCTCTATCAAACTTCTCGAATATATATATATATATATATATATATATATATATATATATATATATATATATATATATATATATATATATATATCAACGTATATACCAGTCGCTGACTGTTGCCCTTGAGTGCATCTGTGCTGCTAAAGCTTTGACATGTATCTATTGTAAATCTTAATGATGGAAGACCATCCATTCTATTCTTTTGCTAGGCTGAGGTGCCCTTTTTTTTAGGTTTTGTTTGTAATGTATAGCAAGTACGCAGTTGCTTCAAATGCAATTTCGCTGTTGTCTGATATGAATATGTTACCAACATTTACAATATTCTGTCACACGGTTCCTGGTCAAACAAACAAAAACTACTGTGACGTAACCTAAAAGCATTACATGTTTACTTGAAACTCAATGTCCCAAGTCAGTTCACTATAAAGAACTCACGCTAAACTTGACATATGCAAATTAACGCTTTATAGATTATTTCATATTCATACCTTTGAAATATATCATTTGCGCATTAATCAACGTTGCCCTTCTGAAGAAACTCTAGCAGTTTCACACACGCACACAAATTGATTACAACCACCAGGGATTGACGCAAGGGCATCTGGGAATGTGCTCCGAGCCTCTCAAAACTCGACCATACTTTTGAAAAATTAATATCTGAGAGTGATGAGTGAGGTAAAGTGTACGAATAAGTTTTGAGAGTGGCTGAAAATGCATAGTCCCAGTTCTCGTACGTCTATTAATTAGCAACCAGACTAGTAATACATTATACAATTCGATACTGACTGAAGCGATTGTAGAGGTTTCTAAAAGCATTCTATGGCCTCGCACAAAATGTTTGCCCGGGTCCCCGGCGGCCACAAGCATAATCCAGCTATAAGTTTGTAAACCAGGCTCATGATGATACTGAAAACGGGAAACAGTCTTAATTACCTCTTCTCTTTTCATCTTATTACTGATACGATGATTTCTGTACTACTTTAGACGTGCATTATTTGTATCGAGAAAGATTTTTAATTACCATCACCGAATCTGTACTACGTAGGCAGGAAACTTGTGTCCGTCCGCACATTTATTTTTCAATATCCTTTGACTCCAGACAAGTTTAGGAGGGCTCTTGCACCATCTTCTCAAGCCTTTCATTAATCGTCTGACTATCACCGGCGGGTCTAACACACGAGTTCCTACAGTGCTCTTATATACAACGACCCATCCCAGAAATAACCCGGGACCTCAATCTTCGTCGTGTTTCGTCACAATTGACTCTCTGACTCGCTCTATGTCGGGCGCGGGTACCTCTAGCAATTACTATATGCGAGTCCTCTCCGGCAACCATCATACGCAGACATCTCTAGGGACTAATGGGCCCGGGTTGCTGCGGCAACTACCCCGTTAGGGCCGCTGCATGATGATTTCTCAGGGCCCTGTTCTCATGCAGTTCCCGCTGAAAATAATGGCGACTAGACCGTGAGGTCGGCTAACTTTCAGGGCCGGCTTTATAACCAGGGTAGGGCCCCGTCTCCCAGACCGGACCAGGTACTGCTGTCCCTCGAAGATGCATATACGGTCATGAGGGACAGAGAAATATAAAGAAGAGGAAATAAAGCCCGGCAGCTTGCCGATTGAGAAAACGATGCGAGTGGTGAAAGTAGTAGAGTTCCCCATTCTCATCTTACTCAACTACACCAACGACTTCATGAAATGTAAAATATCTTTCCTTAAAGATGTTTCATCACGTAGTGAAGTTGGGCGCTCGACGAAAAAGCCCATTGGTGTCATTGTAAAAACAGTGGTTGGAAATACCGCACTTGCACTTATGTATCTTTATTCAAGCAGACATAGCATTATGAAACCTAACGTGTATCTACCATTGTCATTACACTCCTTTTTTCTACCAACAGCCTGAACATAAACACTCCCCATTGCCAACGATCCCGTGGTCCTTAAAAGGATGAGGTCCGGTCACCCGTGCACCATAACCTTGGTGGCTTGCTTGCTGGCGGTCTGCTCGGTGCCCCGGACACAGGTAGGTGTTACGTTTGATCTTCATGGCTGATGATAACCCAGTTAAATATAACCTAACTAATACTACCTTAACCTTAGTTACTGACTGTTAGGGTTCTCTCCACAAAAGCGTGTCTTGCACCTGAGGCCGAAAATATTTTCACTTATCCGAACGCCCGCGTAACATTGAATAGACCGAGCAGCGGTAAGAGGAGGCGATGTACAGTACTAGTGGTGACGAATTAGTGGTGGAGGAAGCAATGTTGGGGGCAAGCAAGGTACTAACATTGCTTGTATTGGAAAGCAACATTGCAAGCACTGCTTTTACAATAACACCATCAGTAAGACCTTAATGAATAGTAGGCCAAATTATGCAACAATTGGGAGTGTTTACGCCGTCAAATGTAAGAAATATATCTATACTGGCCAGACAAGTAAAATTGCAGAGGAGAGGTGTTATTGGCACCGTCATTCAGTAAGCAGGGATGACCACGAAAGTGCGATAGCTAAACAGTCATGAAAATGATCACCCCATAGATCTTGAAAATTCCGTTATTTTATACCCCTCTGCTGATTATGCCACACGTAACGTCATTGAATGTCTTAATTGATAATACTAAGAACTTTAATTTGTCCCCAGGCAAATTTCAAAGCCCATCCTAGCATTAACAAAATCATGATGAGAGAATTGACAAAACACGAAAACAAACAAAGTTGTTTAAGACACGCCCGGCTACCCAGGTCACCCCCCCGCTACGTTGCAGATAACCGGTTATGGCCAGACGAAGCAGACACCGCTTGGTATATAAAGACTGGAGTTGGACGGCGGGAATCAAGTGTGATGTTGGGGCTTAAAAAACTTTGTTAAGTACTGGCATCAAATGAGGTGGACTGTCTCCATGAAACATGTCGTGCCACATGTATTGAAAAATTACGTTAAATAAACTGTATGAACTACTGAAGTACGATTTCACCTTCATACTATCATCGCGGACAACAGTGATCATATATATATATATATATATATATATATATATATATATATATATATATATATATATATATATATATGATAGAGTTGATAGAGATGCTCTGTGGAAGGTATTAAGAATATATGGTGTGGGAGGAAAGTTGTTAGAAGCAGTGAAAAGTTTTTATAGAGGATGTAAGGCATGTGTACGTGTAGGAAGAGAGGAGAGTGATTGGTTCTCGGTAAATGTAGGTTTGCGGCAGGGGTGTGTGATGTCTCCATGGTTGTTTAATTTGTTTATGGATGGGGATGTTAGGGAGGTAAATGCAAGAGTTTTGGAAAGAGGGGCAAGTATGAAGTCTGTTGGGGATGAGAGAGCTTGGGAAGTGAGTCAGTTGTTGTTCGCTGATGATACAGCGCTGGTGGCTGATTCATGTGAGAAACTGCAGAAGCTGGTGACTGAGTTTGGTAAAGTGTGTGGAAGAAGAAAGTTAAGAGTAAATGTGAATAAGAGCAAGGTTATTAGGTACAGTAGGGTTGAGGGTCAAGTCAATTGGGAGGTGAGTTTGAATGGAGAAAAACTGGAGGAAGTGAAGTGTTTTAGATATCTGGGAGTGGATCTGGCAGCGGATGGAACCATGGAAGCGGAAGTGGATCATAGGGTGGGGAAGGGGGCGAAAATTCTGGGGGCCTTGAAGAATGTGTGGAAGTCGAGAACATTATCTCGGAAAGCAAAAATGGGTATGTTTGAAGGAATAGTGGTTCCAACAATGTTGTATGGTTGCGAGGCGTGGGCTATGGATAGAGTTGTGCGCAGGAGGATGGATGTGCTGGAAATGAGATGTTTGAGGACAATGTGTGGTGTGAGGTGGTTTGATCGAGTGAGTAACGTAAGGGTAAGAGAGATGTGTGGAAATAAAAAGAGCGTGGTTGAGAGAGCAGAAGAGGGTGTTTTGAAGTGGTTTGGGCACATGGAGAGAATGAGTGAGGAAAGATTGACCAAGAGGATATATGTGTCGGAGGTGGAGGGAACGAGGAGAAGAGGGAGACCAAATTGGAGGTGGAAAGATGGAGTGAAAAAGATTTTGTGTGATCGGGGCCTGAACATGCAGGAGGGTGAAAGGAGGGCAAGGAATAGAGTGAATTGGAGCGAGATGGTATACCGGGGTTGACGTGCTGTCAGTGGATTGAATCAGGGCATGTGAAGCGTCTGGGGTAAACCATGGAAAGCTGTGTAGGTATGTATATTTGCGTGTGTGGACGTATGTATATACATGTGTATCGGGGGGTTTGGGCCATTTCTTTCGTCTGTTTCCTTGCGCTACCTCGCAAACGCGGGAGACAGCGACAAAGTATAATATATATATATATATATATATATATATATATAATATATATATATATATATATATATATATATATATATATATATATATATATATATATATATATATATATATATATATTTCTTTTTTTCTTTTCAAACTATTCGCCATTTCCCGCGTTAGCGAGGTAGCGTTAAGAACAGAGAACTGGGCCTTTAAGGGAATATCCTCACCTGGCCCCCTTCTCTATTCCTTCTTTTGGAAAAAAAAAAAAAAAATAATGAGAGGGGAAGATTTCCAGCCCCCGCTCCCTCCCCTTTTAGTCGCCTTCTACGACACGCAGGGAATACGTGGGAAGTATTCTTTCTCCCCTATCCCCAGGGATACATATATATATATATATATATATATATATATATATATATATATATATATATATATATATATATATATATATATATTGTTAATGGGTTGGTTTTGATTAAGGCCTGAGTTGCTTGATGCGTCTTGGCTAACATAAAACGAAAAGAAAAAAAATCTCACAAGCTTTTCCTTCACTACTACAGGCAGATCTAGAGACCTTCGACGTAAGCGGCTTCAGCAATGTGGAAGAGATCCTCCCCCAGATCGATAAAAATTCCCCCTTCACGCCGATATTGAAGGGTTATCCACTGTGGGTTAGTACCTCTGTCCGAATTTACTACAACTACTACTACTACCACTACTATTACTATCTACCTCTAAGAGCTGTTATACGTTATGGTTTCAAATAAATATAGATACAATGCAAATTCCACCTTTTTTCTCTCTCAGGCAGCTGCTATATCACTTTTGTCACATCTCATGCGACACTCGTGCACCTAAAAGAGCCTGTCACGCAAAGGTCGGCCTGTACCAGTAATGCCATTCCAAGAACACACACACACACACACACACACACACACACACCCAGGGTCGGGCTATCACTAACAACAGCCCGTGCCTAGCTTGCTCTTGGCGAATCTTCACAACCACATTATATTTTTCACTTCCTCCGTCGCTTCCTATCCATATCTTTTTCTATCTTCATCCTGTTCTTATCCTCCCGTGTACTCGAAGTTCCCCGTACTGACATATTCCTTCCCGGTAGGACTGGAGGAATGAAAAGACGGTGATCTCTGCGCTGCAAGGAGATGTGGAGGACGAAACCGATCTGCAGGGCGAGTTCGAATCCTATCTGCCCGTCAGCGACGACACGGTCGTAGGCGATCATGGCCTGTCTTTGAATTCCGTCGAAGTCCAGGAGGACTAAACGGAAAATCAAACTGTTTGAGAGGCAAGGCCCAGAAAAGCGAAGCAGCATGAAGAGTGCACGATATCATCATACGCAGAATCTACACGAATGACTTGATTAACTGGACACAACGGAATGAGGAATCCGTCCTTAGCATCACTGGACTGTCGTTTGTTGCTTGTCGACCCTTCATCTATCGCATCACAAGAACCAGCTGTAACACAGCGGCAGCAAATAATCAAGGGAGAACTGGAATAGCGCAGACTTGGCACGTAACACAAGAATTGGCAACGTAACACAGTCTCTGAGGAGCACGTATGACCTTTAAGCAAGATGTATGACCTTTGAGCACGACGTATATGACCTTTGAGCACGACGTATATGACCTTTCAGCATAACGTATGATCTTTGAGCACGATGTATGACCTTTGATTACAACGTATGACATGTGAGCAGAACGTATGACCTTTGAGCAGAACGTATGACCTTTGAGCACAATGTATGACTTTTGAGCACACGTATGAGCTCTACGACGTATGACCTTTAAGCACGACGTATGACACGTGAAGACAACGTAGGACCTCAGAGCACAATGGTACAACCCTTAGGTATACTGGAACAGGGCATCTTTTCAGTTTTCATAATTTCAGGTCCCTTTCATGTACGTGGAGAAAAATGATAACTATCATGATGATATAAAGCTCAGACATCATTACAATTCACATTATCATACCAAAAAAGGCCTCAAAAGGGGCCTACTTTCTTGGAATTTTTTCCCCTCTTACTCTGAGTATTGGGGGAGAAAGAACGCGCTACACTACTGCCCCACAGTTGTGTTTTTAGAAGCCTTATAATGGAATAATGGTCTCTGACCTTATAATGGAATAATGGTCTCTAACCTGAATCTCGTATATTAGATTAAGATAACATCATCATACCCATGGGTCTTACCATCGTGCTTAAGGGGTCTTATCATCGTGTGGTAGCCTCTGATTCCACCAAGAAAATAGATTTGTACAAATTAATCACTGTGGAGGTTAAATGAAATATAACTGGTGTAAGTAAATACATCTGCTAGATCTACGAAAGTCTTCCTGAAATAATTTAGCCATAACAGTGTCCTACCTAAGTACCATGAAATGTGATATACATTACAGTGTTTTTGAAACCCATTTCCTAGTTTGTTTGTACAAAAACTCCAAGACTATTCTATATTCTGGGAGAATTCTGGAAAGGATTTAATAGCCAGAAATTTTGCCATTCACTGAAAATCAATAAATCAACGATTATTTCAGTATGATGGACTACATTTTCAGCTGAGAAAACTGAAGTAAAGAACTATGGAAATTTTCTTGTCTTCTTAAATGAACAAAGGTGCATACGGGAACTTAATCATTTTCACACATTTTCTATGTCAGGTGAGACGGCACAAAGAACAGAATGTCTTACTCAAGGGCATCTCATTACCCATAGCCTATGCCAGGTATAATTTTCATCGACCAACCCATAGAGGATGACTGTAAACCGAATGCCAAAACCAAAAATCGAACCTGTGCGCTCGACCCAGGGCGGCCCCGTGAATACGTCATCGGCGCTCCGACAAAGATTAATATGATCCGACACTATGCGTATGAACGGGTGTGATTAAACAATAAACTCACTTTATCTGAGCCTTCCATCACATCAGCTGATAAACATATGATTAACTTGTCCAAGAAATCTTATCTATGACGTTGATGCCACTGATAAAAGTTGCGCCACTCTGGTTGTGACAGTAGGCTGGTGAAGCGCATGTGTGGCCTGTGTCTGTGTTCGCCTACAGTGCTCTTTTGAAAGGCTGCTAGTGAGTCTGCTGCCGAGGTGAAAAAATATAACGGAGCTATTGTGCGGTCACCAGTTCATAAGCAAAGTTTATATATTTCTGCTGCGGCAGCAAATTGGGCAGTTAGTTTTCAAGATACGCGTGATTTTGCACATGGATGTTAATATGGACAGCTTTAAAAAAAACATTTAACGGTGTACAGGTTGAGTAGATCTTGCAATAAAAAAAAAATGAAACATACCTTCAGATTATTCGTGATGGATCTTTGCTTGGCGCATGATTACACTTACTGGTACGCATACGCTCAAAAACTGTTATCAATCGTTCGTACACGAAGGATCGACCCTTGAATACGATGATACGCGATTTTACTGGTTAGGAGTGAGTAAACAGTCTTGGTGACTTGGTACCTACGGTGGAGCAAATGGGTATAACATTTAACAGAAGACTTGACGAGGTTATCTGCTGGAGGTCAGTAATGGTATTCCAAATTCATACTGTAAACAGAGAGGGACAAGACAACAGAGCAGGGGGCTCTTACCCACCACTCACCCTAACACATCATCAGCCGACCGGTTAATGACTACAAGAACACCATGCAGTATAAGGCAAGTATACTGATATGAAATACACGAACACTATGTAGTGCGAGACAAGTATACAGATGAGGACGACTGAGAGGAAAGGACGAACTGAAAACACGCAAACCAACAGCAACCCCCTGATATTCTTGGGCGGAAGTATTCTATTAATCTAATCTAATCTTAAGGGTTGGTGGGGAACATGGGGGGGGGGGGGGGGGCATGAAATGCTGATACGCTACAACATATTTTAAGGAAGAGTAAGGACAGTGCAGGATACTTAAGCTGGCTGTACAAGGTTGATTCAACATCCTGACCAGGTCGATCTCAGGTCCAGCCAGCACTTTGTGGGTAGTGGGTGTCGGAGCGTTGACCTGGGCACGCTGGGTCAAGCTTGGCTTTCATGATTCTGTACTGTGAACCCTGACTTTGAAAGACCCTTCACCTGGGCCAGATAGATAGGCAGATTCCCGTACGTTGTTAAAGCCTTGATTCTTGATTAATGCTATCGTGTCTGTTATCATTAGTACTTACTGCATAACCGGTATAATTACTCTCCTAACGCTAATAATACTTAGCGATACGACCAGCAAATGTATAATTACTCTCCTAACGCTAATAATACTTAGCGATACGACCAGCAAATGTAGCGGTTGCAGTAGTGGCTGACATTTAACTTTCAAGTTTTTCAGTACTGGACATGAGGAGCGTGGGCCCAGTGGCGGTGCTGGTGGCGCTGGTGATAGCACCGTTCAGCTCACCCGAATTCGTCCTAAAATCCATCCTCTGCGACGACATAGAAGCCATCTGCGAGGAGAATGATCTCTCCTACGTGAGTACATGACGATGACGAACCACAAGTCTAGTGAGCTCTCGCTTCAAGCCATTAAAAAAAAAAGAATTCAAGTAGTAGTACCCGAAAACTAGCATTCTCTTGAATCTCCGTATTAATCGCATACCACTCGAGTCATTTCTAATTCAAACGATTTCATGACGATGATTTTTACAAACTTTGAGATCGAAAGTTTGAGAACTACTGTCTTTATCAAACCATCAATATAATGTTAAGATAAAATTATACTGCCTCACTCACTAACAACAACAACAACAACAACAACAATAATAATAATAATAATAATAATAATAATAATAATAATAATAATAATAATAATGTTATAAATGAATAACAAGCCCCTTAAGCACGACGGCACCAACCGTGAACACGTTAGGATCCTTGGGTATGATGGCGTGAACTTTGACCTGACCCTGAAGGATCAAATCCAATGCCAACCGGGCCATCACACCCAAGGGTCGCTACCGCAGTGCTCGAGGGGTAGAAGCGCTGTTCACACACCTCATTGCTTCCATCTTCCCCCATGTTGTGGCGACTGTGTGGCTGGGGCGGCACTGGGCGGCACACCACACAGACTACCAACAAAACCGCTTGTAGGGAGAATCAGCAGCAGTTCCTCAGTCCTACAATATGTAACTGTGGCACCATGTGCATCGACAACCTCGGTGAGTCAGCGAGGCTCCGGAATTCTAAAATACTGTCATGGTTAACGTCCTGCTTTCCCACACTGCCTGAAGGTGCTGTATTTGAGCTCTTTACGTCACGAGTCATCCACAGGTTTTCATAGTGTTATCCTCTGGTTTTTATTAGTTAATTATTCTCTCATTTCATTGTTTGTCATCCTCTGATTTTAATGTCTGCTGTCTTCTGATTTCAGTGAGTATGGCTTTCTTTACATGTGCGGTTTATGTTCTCGAGGTTTACGTTTTCAGACATCTCAATGGTCTTACCCTGCTCATATCACCAGAGCTTTTCGTTTTGTGTCGTTTTTCTTGTGACATTTACCTCTTACTCTACAGTTTCCTGTGTAATTTTTCAATTAAAAGTTAGTTTTGATATTAAAACTATGACCAAAAATGACAAATATATTAGATATACCCATAAGATACATGGGATAATGCCCGTAAGGTACATGGGATAATACCCATAAGGTACATGGGATAATACCCATAAGGTACATGGGATATACCCATAACGTACATGGGATATGTCATAACGATAGGAGTATACCATGAGACACATCTTTTATTCTAACGAATTAAGGTGACTTGTAGCAGTTCAGGGGTGGATGAACAACTTCCATTGAATTCTTAATCGTGGAAACAGAAAATTACAAGCAGGTTAGAGGGAAACGGCAAAAATAACTGTGAAATAAATGGAGGTGCGCAGCAGATGTGTGGAACAGAACCGCAGTCGAACTAAAGATTCTCCAAATGGTGAGTTTGAAACATGAGGCAGGAAGTAGATCAGACGGCCAACTGTGATGACACACACCATGACCTCCATATAACTAGAAAATACAGAGGTTTGTATTCCTTAAGAATACATGTTTCCACTCATGACGGTACAATCCTTTACATGATTGTAAAATCTAGAGGGTACATGTCATGACCTTGGCATGACTTAATCATGAGTCCTGCCATCAGAACCAAGGTCGTACTTTTCGTGCTCAGAGAGTTAAACAAAACTTCTGTGAATTTCTTGACTCTACTAACCTGGGAATGTTTCTCCCCACCAGAGGAAGGCGAGTCGTGCAACACTGCTTCTCTAGTGTCATACCCGAGCCAGCTGTGCGGACCGGGGCTCGAGTGCATCCCGGAGAACCACAACAAGCCTGAGACTTCAGTCTGCACCCGAAGTCAGTAGTTCGGTATTCCTCGTGGGGTTTCCTGTCCCATTCTGCTTGGGGCATTCCACAGAGATGGTCTTCTTGCCACAGTTACCACACCTATTTGTACTCCAACTGCCATTTTGTAACCACTGAAGATTAGTTTTACTTTGAAGGAATATTTATTTATGATAGCTTTGTCATATGACTTTTAAGACACTTGTATGATGTCAGTATTCACAGCTTCATTTATTTGATTCCATTCATCCACTGCTCTGATGCTATAAAAGCCCCTTAACACATCTAACACGTCTTGCATAATTTCGTTTCGGTTTCAGGTTGTCTCTATCTTATGATGAAGTATTGCTGTAACCCTCCTCCGGACCTACTCTATTAGATCACTGAGCTGTTTAAAGCACGGAGCTGATTAGAAAGGGATATTCTAATTCTGGCCTAACATACGTCGTTCTTCGTTTCCTGAACATTTCCTTATCCATGTTCTGAACACTGAGATCAGTGGCTGGGTGACTCAGTCACTCTGGGTTTCGTACTCTAGATGCACTTTACGCTTGCGCCAAGCATGTTCACATCTTTATATAATGAAAAATGCTACGAAATAAAAAAAAAAAATTCTACTTAAATGATTTTGGAAGCTCGTATAGAGTTTCTTGTAAGTACACAGGTATGAAAAAATATTTGTTCAAAACTCATATATGAATAAGTATACCGTCTACATTATCTATAGAAAATATAACTTCGTTTATATTGCCAATAAATTTCATCAGAATGAGAATATGAATAATTATAAAAGTACAAATAATGCAGATACAATTCCACGCACCTCCGTCCTGAGTGTGGAGGTCTCATTCAGTGATTTACAAGTACCGTAACACGTCCATAACCAACAAAAAACTGCTTACCCCTTCAAGGTTCATTCAACTTCTTCAGCAGACTCTATTAACCATAAGGATGGCACGACAATCTTCGGCTTCCTTTTGCAGTCTCTTTTGATGAACGCTTGTGATCTTGGCATCCGCTGAATGTTACATGTTTTGCATGTCTGTGCAAAAGATGGTGATGCTTAAGGATAGTCATTATTCTTGTACTCACTGATATGTAAAAATTTTCACAACATACCACGAAGGTAGCACTGCCTAAACATGGACAGAAAATAATAGCACAAGCATAGACACTGTGAACTGATTCAACTGAAATGCATGCAAAGTGAACCAAGGAGAATATATATACAGGAAGTATAACTATCGCTGTTATCAGCATTTTTAAAGAGTTGTCAAAATATGCTACTAGCGCCATCTTATGAGTAAGATAATAAATTGTAAACGAAAACGTATAGAGAAAACCAAAGTAATTTGTGACTGATGTACCACAGAGAACACCAAAGGATTTAACTTTTTATCACTGTTTGTAGAAAAATTAATAAGATCTCTCACAAATATTGGAACCATGAACTCTTACCTTTTGGAATCTCTGGGAAATCGGTCATCATACGTGTCACACCTTCACCGAAACTTTCAACACAGATGTCAGCATAGTAGACGACGGCACACAACAGTAGATTGCTGTGGCATCAACAGACTGCTGGGGTAGCAACCAAAATATATGATATCGCGTTTATGGTAGATGAAAATCATACCAAGCTGGAAGAGTAATATATCCTAAATAAATCTTCTTGGTTGCAGAAATAAGCCCTATGATAATAGGTCCAGACACCACACCACAAAAGACATACAATATACAATAAAGCCAACATCAAAACTTACATGCAGTATTTCAAATGCATTTGCCCAAAGGAAAACCACGAGAAGAACGTTAAATGCAGTCTTGATTTGCAAGCAGTTTGTTTTCTTAAATGTCGTATGGTGGAGCTCTTGCATGATGTTATGTATAATGTCGACTCCCAGGTTCTTACACACACACATTCCTGCAGTTTATTTCCTGTAAGATAATATTTGCAACGAAGCCTTCTTTTACTGTGCCCCATCCTCGTTTCTTCGCTCTTACTCGGGTTGAATTTCATCAACTATGTACCAGACCAACTATGTAGTTTGCCTAATGTCCTATCATTTGACAAAATTTTCATTACCCTTTACTTTGCTCAGGGATGAGTCAAGTCCTGGTAATTGTTTGTGGATGTGTGTATGTGTGTATAATAGCCTACTGGGAGAGAGTACTATACTCAGATAGCCTCATCATTTGAATGTCTGTGTGCAAAGAAAAGGAAGTTGATGAAAAGCACCATGCCAAATATGGCTGAACTGATGATGGCAGGGGAGGGTGCAAGATACAGAGTTCTGGGGTAACCCTCTGAGCATCGACGATGAAATAGAAGTTTAGATATCAAAGATAAATTTGAAAGGTAGTGGGACTGGGCATGTTCAAGGGTTGATGCAGTCCACACTACCATATGCTGGTGCAATATAGATCCATGTTAACAGTTTGGAGATGAAAGTGCCAGCACCTGGGATAATTATCTGAATGTTAATGTCTTGATGACTATGGTTTTTAGAGAACTGGTAAATCAAGGGACAGAGTGAGAGTTGAAGCTATCTTTTGGTATGGTATGAACATGTGAAGGTAGCACGTCTGGGAAATGATCAAAATAGTTTTTGCATTGTGGAGGCAGCTACAAAGGAAAACCAAAGGTAAGGTGGCATGATGAGTTGAAGTGGATGGATCGAAGGAGTTAGGAGTAACTCAAAGTAGAAACCTACAGGAATATACTGAGATGGTAGTGTGTGGGAGAGATGTCTTGCATGACTTGTCCTAATGCTGAAGGTGTTGGTCTGCAGAACTTGAACAAAAAAGAAAAAAGCTTTGATATCTTACAGAACATGAGGAACTAAATCTTAAAAGAGAAAAGCTGTTGCAGTTCCATTACTGGAGAAGGGTGAAGGACTGAGAAATTTGTGTTGTACCACAGACCCAGCAAGGCAGTGCATCGGTGAGAGTCTGCAGTACGAAGCAGACCAGGATGCAGGGACGCTAGGTCCTGGCCGTTACAAGCCTCGTTGTGACCAGTATGGCAGATACTCTGCTAGTCAGTGCAGCCCAGGCAGCACGTATGTATGTTATTATAATATACCCTACACTGATGCATGACAAATCATTTATCTTTGTTGATACAGTACTGTTCAACATAACATGGTCTATTGTATTATCATCAAACTGTATTAATTCAAAACATCATTTGATATCCTCAGCTGAACATGCTATGGACTCATGGGAAATAAGTTCTATGAACTCATGGGAGATTAGTGTTTGAGACTCATGGGGGATTTACACTTTAACTTGCCTCTAGTACCACAGTAAGCAAATCCTGGTTTCCCTTAATATGGTATTCTCTAAGTCTAAAAGATTTACATGACAGATTCTCTGACAACTACATATGATTCAGGAAGGATTCCTTTACAACCATGTATGATTCAGGCCATAAATTCTTTAACTACCTACTGATTTAGGCCATAAATTCTTCAACTACCAACTGATTCAGGATCTAAATTTCCCTAACCACTATTCAAGATTCAGGCCAAAGGTTCTTTAACTACCAGCCAATTCAGGATCGAGATTCTCTTAACAACTGTCTATGCTTCAGGCCCTAGACTCCCTTAACAACTGTCTGTGATTCAGGCCACAGTTTCTTTAACCCCCATCTGATTCAGGATCTAGATTCCCCTTACAACTATATATGATTCAAGACAAAGAGTCTCTAATAACTACTTTTGCCAGATGTTACTGTGTGAACGCAGAGGGGGAGAGGCTTTTTGGTGAGGGGCCCATCACAGACCAGGACAAGATAGACTGTCGTGAGTAACAGTCTCAGTATAATCAAAGATTTAATGCAACATTTTAATGAAACATGAACTGTTGGTCAATACTAAATGATAAACATATTGTGATGTTGACAGATTAATGATTGCTGCTTCCTGTGTTAGCGCCAGGAAACAGACATCAATTTCCAACACCACCCTACCCCACAGGAAACAGCACAAATGCATGAAAGGAAAGAAAAAAGGATAACATGTGCATTCTCATATGCAATCCTGTGTCAGCGAGATAGTGCCAGGAAACAGACGAAGAATGCCCCATCCACTCATATAAACATATACATAAACACCCACATATGCACATATACATATCAACATATACACATAAACATGCATATAAACATTCATATATATATATATACATGTACATATTCATACTTGCTTGCCTTCATTCATTCTTGTCACCATTTTATTTTTATTTCTTTTTATCATCCTCACACATACACACTATGTACATATTCATATTTGCTTGCCTTCATCCATTCCCAGTGCTACCCTGCCCCACAGGGAACAGCATTAGAGTGCAAATAATGTTTAAACTTCAGAGTGCTCATCTTACTGGGAGGAAACGAAGAGCAAGGGACTGAACTTCGGTTTGAGATGCCTGCCGAACGGGAACTTCGACCCACTTCAGTGTTTTGATGGCATCTGCTTCTGCTATGATTATGCCACCAATTCTCTCACTTATGGGCCCTTTTCCTCTGCAATGTTAACAGACATAGCATGCTGTAAGCAATTCAGTTTTTTGTCAATCAATACTCAAATGATTATATTTTCAAAAATCTTTTAAGGTTTTTAATGAGATTATATCACTATAGTTATTAAAGCCCTGTTTATTGTCCTTCATCACTCATTTTCTGTGTCTGTTCACCACTCTGTATTATGCTCTCATTAATTTTTAACAGCCAAAGTGTTTTTGAATGATCTACTGTAAGGCTTTTTGTCATTTTTCTAGATCTAGTGATAACAGTGGTAAGTAAATTACAGTCAGTACAGTCTGATTTTTTCCTGCTCCTTTTCAATCAATGGTAGTGTTATACCCTCAGAAGAGAAGGTAACTCTTCCTTTGCAGTGTACCTTGATGCAAGCAGTGTCCTGTAGCACCCACACAATGAAACAGAGATCCTTTCAATACAGTACAATCCTACCTTAACATGCGCAGTACGCAATTCTATGCAGCAACACTAGACCCCTCCCATCTGATCACTTCATACCTTACCACCAATCTCAAGTGGACATAAAAAGCTTGCTCCTGCCTCACACTTCATAAACCTCTACTTATAGATCCCCCGCCCCCAGCAAGTTTAAAACTGACAAAACAGAGACACAATGAAATCACCCAACAATACCAACATCTGCCATCCCATCTCAGTCTGAAACTCCAGCCCACTAGACATATACCTATCAGAAGCTGCACTTTCCCATCACTACTCTGGATATCACCAGTCCCTATAACACTAAAAACAGTGTATCATTATGTCCCAAGACCCTTCATACCCATGATATAACCACCACGTTAAAGACACCGAGGACACTGTGTTGCCTTGTATTCTCTGCACATAGGTGTATACACATCACAATGGTTTCCTGACTGGTTGATGTGGCAAGCTTCCTGAGTGCAGCAGGAGCCCCCTAAGGATAGAAGGGACTCCTCTATGGTAGGATATTACCAGACTATGCTTGCTTGAAGTTACACCGTAAGGGAAAAGTAACCTTTGGTAAGGTTGTAATGTTGAGATTACAATCTCATTGAGGAACTTTTCACTCCAAATGAGTCTACATTTCCCTGTAACTAGTAGTAGTACAGCCTTGGGCTGCTGGAATCTTTAGAAAGGTACTCAGTAAAACGAGGGCTCTTTCATAATGCTTTATGAACTGTTTCCTGACTGGTGGATGTGGCAAGCTTCCTGAGTGCTGCAGGAGCCCAATAAGGATAGAAAGGACTATTATAAAGTAAGTGTTAGCAGATTATACCAGCTTGAAGTTTCACCATAAGTGAAAAATCACCTTTGGCAAGGTTGTATCACTGAGAGTACAGTCTCATCGAAGAACTTCATACTCCAAATGAGTCTACGATTCCCTGCTACTGGAAGTAGTGCAACCTTGGGCTGCAGGAACCTTTAGAAAGGTCCTCAGTGATACTAGGACTCTCATAAAAATTGTTCCTGGGGTAATTATATATAAATATATAAGTACACATACTATATATATAGATGTGGAAAGGGAGCTGTGGTTTCGGTGCATTATTACATGATAGCTAGAGACTGAGTGTGAACAAATGTGGCCTTTGTTGTCTTTTCCTAGCGTTACCTCGCACACGAGGGGGGAGGGGGTTATTATTTCATGTGTGGCGGGGTGGCGATGGGAATGAATAAAGGCAGACAGTATGAATTATGTACATATGTATATGTCTGTGTGTATATATATATATGTATACGTCGAGATGTATAGGTATGTATATTTGCGTGTGTGGTTGTGTATGTATATACATGTGTATTTGGGTGGGTTGGGCCATTTATCGTCTGTTTCCTTGCGCTGCCTCGCTAATGCAGGAGACAGCGACAAAGCAAAATAGATAATAGTAAAAATCTACCTACCTACCTTTCTGCATTGCTTTTAATTCTTTTGCATTATATGGATAAGCTTTGAATGTCAAAAGTATTTCTGAGGTAATACTGTTCTATACGAATGATCTTGACTTTTGTCAACCAAAGCTAGTTAATATAACATGACTTTAAGGCAAATAATACAATGTAGTAGATCTAATTTCACCCCCCCCCCCAAAAAAAAAAGAAACTATCCTAGAAGTTGAAGAGTTCTCATGTATGTGGAACTTCTAAAGCATTTCACCCATTCATTATAGTGACGCAGTACTAACGCAGACAAGATTTTATTACAAATCCTTAATCTTACGAGTATAATCAACCAGTGGTATTGCAGCTGATTTTCATTTAATGTACTGCAGTACACTTAGTATCAAAAGAAAATGATTATACAATTCTTTTTAATCCTCAGATGATCCAGAGATACATAATAAAGATTACATCAACCCATGTCATAAGGACCAAGAGAAGTGGGACAGCCAAGGAGGAAATGACACCATTATTGTGGGAGGTACAGTGATAAGCTCATAATGACTCTGTTTCCCTCCCAGCCACTTGTATTTGTAAATAATCATCATATAACCTTTTTATATCATACATTTCACTTTTTAAAATAATTTTCTTTTTTTCAGCCATTTATATCATTATCACATCCAATACATTCATAAATCTGATAAAATACTCATGGATTTCTTCTTATCAATGAAAAACACTTCCAATAAAGCAGTAACTTTCACGATTCCTTATGACAAGCAAATGATCGTTCTCCAATTCCAATGAATCACTTCCCAGATTCTGGATTAAGCGTTTGGCACTGTGAACAGCAGCATTTTACCTACATTCATATTTTTGACACCGTCTGACATATGATTGGAGGCCCTTGATGAGGTTTACTTGTAAGATTTCTTTAAGATAATGAACAGTGTCCACTACATACATCTGCATGTGATACCTTATCCACGTCCATGCTCTTAATGTTGTTTCTTTTCTGTTCTGCATGGCTGGTGATCTGTCTTGTCTGATTGATTTTTCAGTATATCTCATTGGTTACTGAAGTTAACCAACTGAAAGTTTAATGCATGGTACCCTGTTATTAGTCACTGAACAACTCTGTATTTTGCCATTTTAACTGTGCATCAAATTGTCCATGCAAAATATCTTGAAGGTTGTGTGTAATTAGTTGATTTCTGTGCACACCAAGCATTCCGGTATTCAACTTGCATCTTTATGTGTTCAACATCCCTTTTGCCAGTGCATACTTTGGGATCATGTTTACCTAAGGTTTTTGCCTATGGTATCTTGTGATTTACTGATTTGTTCCTACTTATTTCATATATATTGTTTCTTGCTCTACAGTAGGATGACTCATGACAAATCATATCCAAAGCCAACTAAGAAGAACTTAAATTTATTATCATGCATGGTATGAGAACAAAATCAGCTTATACTTAGGTCTCCTTGCTTAATTTTAACTTTTATTCCCTGTTTCAGCCTCTGATTATCTCAACAGAAAACTGAATTGTAGTGATATAATCATATTTTAGGTACATCCAGACCAATTTGCAACCCCGATGGTTACTATGCAGCAGTTCAGTATCTTGGTCCTAATGCAACCTGCACAGACATCTATGGAAACCTGATTGAAAGCTTTGCTCTTCCCATCTACCAGGCAACCAATATGAACTGCAGTACGTAAACACTTTTGCATAGTAGTATCCATCTGTATCAGTACATATTTGCTAACACACTACAGGGTGACCCAAGTTTAAGGCTTTCTGCCCATCATTCGAGCAAATACAAAAATCTAATACGTTTCCATAAAAATCTTTAGCCTCATTAACCATAAAGCAAATGTTGACAGTGATGCACAAACTATCCAACATACTCTCACAGAACATTGTAAAATACTGTTTTTCTCACTGAGGCTTCACACAAAATTCATTCACTGGTTTTTCTTTAGTTACTACTGTTAATACACTTTCATCAAATATCACCATTTCATGCTAGAAATTGACTAGTTGAGACACTTTGTTTTTACTAAAATGTGCAAGAGTCTGTTTGAGTAATATATAATACGTGGACTGATTCAGTCCATTCATTCTGCTTTTAATGGTCACTAATGAACACAATGAAAAAAATACCATGTTGACCAACATAGTGGGAGTAACAATCTGTCAAATCTTTGAGCACTCACCTGTTATAAAACTACTTTCAGATTGTGCAAGACGTCGTCACATTATGGAAGAAAATGGCTTGGGAGCCAGCAAGCCTAAATGTTGTGATGATGGAGGATATTACCCATGGCAGACACGTGGATTACTCTCATTCTGTGTTGATGATAATGGAAATCAATATGGGAATGAGGTTGCAGCTACAGATATAACAAGTCTGGACTGTTATAGCACCACTCCCTGTAAACCATTAACTCTATAGTCTGATTCACTAAAATTAAACAAAATTCATTATATATCTTCCTTTGATATCACTAACTACTTTTCACTTAATAGTTACAGATGCACTTCATTAAATTGGGTTCTCATAAATATGACACAATTTTGTCAATTTACATAATTACTGACTAACGGGTTATATAAAACAGCTGGAGAATGAATGTGAGCAAATGATGCCACTGTTTTGTCTGTTTCTTGTACTATCTTGCTGGTATGGCAAACAGCAAAAAGCCATGAAAATATGATTGATCATACAACCTCAGAACCCCTTTAATAGGGCTTCTGCAACTTCAAGGCCAATATCCCATTACAATCAGGAAAATGATGGCCTTCCATAGTGTAAGAGGTCCCTTGATAAAAATGTAATTTCTTTCCATTGATAGTGACACGGTCTCATTGAAAGTATGAGTACATGCAGGAGTCTGGTTACAGTGGTGATTTACATTTATCTATCTGTATCCATTGTTAAAATCATACAACCCCAGGACCCCTTTTATAGGGCTTCTGCAGCTTCAAAGCTGTGTTACCCTTAGTAACAGGGAAAAAATGGGCTGCTGTAGAGTGAAGGGCAGTGCTCAAAGCCAGCCATGTCCACTGGGTGTGACCAGAGGTCAAGGGGTGTGGAGAAGCTATGGGTATGTATACCTTTGTGATGTGAGAGCAGAACGTGATGGATCTTCTGATATACTGAATCAGTGCTGCAAGGATGAATGGTTTCCATGATGTTGATGAGGAAGTGTATCTCATGTGTGAGTTACTCTTATGTCAGAGAAATCATGGTATGAAACATATTCTGTACTGAACTTCAAAAGCTTTTAAATAAAGAAAATAAAGTTTGAAGACATCTAAATCTTTAACCATCTCCCTTGGCTTAAAAAAGTACTAGACTCACTAGTGTTAAGGTATGAGCATTCACTGTTAATGTCAAATTTATTCTAATAAACAAATTAATGCTTAACATCACCAAACATAAAATTACCTACAAACGAAGAAGTCGGATATTTTGTAAAAAAAGAAATATATCATGATCATACTATTCTTCAATGAAGTTATGGTCGACATAACTTGAAGCTTATATAAAATGCAGCCTGACTGAAAGAGATCAGCTCACCTCTAAAGTTCCCAAATCATTCTTCCTGCAAAATTAATTAAGGGTACCTCTTAATTAAGCAGACTTTATATTAACTATGAGTAATTCATGATTTTAGGTCAGACATGCAGCAAGATAGGTAGATACTGGGAACATTAGGAAGGAGCCTATGCAAGCACTGAGCTAGAGTTCTCTTTGCCAGTGGCCTGTGAAGGGTGAGGCACTTAAGACTTGAAAGTAGCACTGGAGTTCAATAATTATGGAGACTCTATAGTCATGGCCAGTTCCTTAAGGGAGTTCTAGTTGGAAACAGGCACCAAAGATAAACATAGATATATAGGTGCAAAGTTCTCATAATCTTTACCTAAAATCTACAACAAATCTGTACAACTCAAAGAGTAAAAGGGAATAAGATGTTCAGAAAAACATAAAGGCACTCAAGGCAATGCTCTTGTTTTGTAACCATAGGTAATCATTCCATCTTATCACTGATGAACTACAATATGGTTCATCAAAAGGGCTGCTTACTGAATCAAACAAAAATAATCACTGTAATTAATATCAAAAGTTCACTCACTCAGATATCCTTCAAATCCAGTTCTGTGCACCATAACTGCAAATTTGTTGAAGCAATATGCTTAAAAAATTGTATTAGATGATACAAGTGTGTCCAATGTCAAGGAGAGATAAAATCCCAGCATAACAACCCAAACCCAACCTTTTTTCATACCTTATTACCTCTACCTTAGTGAGACTGTATTCAGAATAATTGAACAGCAACCTATTTGCTAACTTGCAAGCATGGTAAAGTCAGAAAAACAATTCATTTATTTATCTACAATTGCCCCCAGCCTCCTTTCAAAGATCCTGGTATTACCCAGGACCTCTTTGCAGAAGCTCCAAGGCAGTGCTAGTTTCAGTTGCAGGGAAATGATGGACTCCTTGGGAATAAAAAGTTCTTTGATGAGAATGTATCAGCAGTGAAACTGTAGAAGCTAATAATTACCTATTTGTATCATATAGGAAGAAAGTTTTACACCTGTGGGGCCCTATCTCTCGAACATTCTCTACTGTCTTACAGCCTCTTAAATCTTTGTATGCTCTCTGCATTACCCATGTCCTCTGTCATTCTGCCTCATTCATCCACCACTCTTACACTATACATGTACTTCTTTACATCTTTTTTAAGAAGTGTCTTAGTTCATGCTATATGCTCTGGTTGCTCTAACCCTATATCTCTCGAGGAAATATTCAATAACTATGCCATTGATCTGTTTTATAAAGTTACAGGTTGTGACTAGGTTGCCCCTAACTCTTCTCTTTTATAAGGGGTAAATTGAAAGCCTCTAGCCTCTCTCTGAAACTTAGCTACTTTAACTCTGGTAACATCTTTTTTGCTCTCATCTTCTGGTTCTTTGTGCTTCTTAGGTGCAGTGACCAAACCTGAGAAGCATATGCTAGCTTAGGTGTTACGTGGTTAAAGATAGCTTGCTAAATATTTCCTTATCCAAATACTCAAAGGCTAGTTTGATATTTGCCAGTCTTGATGGCTAAAAGGGTATAACTGTCAGAAGTGCTGACAGAGTTGGGGATGGAGGGATGAAATGAAAGACACTTTGAGTGTCTGGAGCCTGAACATGTGGGAGTGTGTAAGGCTTGCAGGAAATAGAGCAAATTGGAGCAATGTGGCACACTGAGGGTAATGTGTTATCAATGAGATGACCCTGGGCACATGAAGCAGTCAGGGAAACTACGGAAAGGTACATGGGGTCTGGTTGTGGATGGGGGCTCTGCCTTTATTGCATAATTCATGAGAGCTAAAAAATGTATGTCAGTAACTGAGGCCATTTCTTTGTCTGTTCTTGGTGCTACTTCACGAATGTAAGAAACAATTAATAAGCATAAAAAAAATCAATCAAGGAATAAGAAACACATTTCTCCCTCATTCTTAGCCTCAATTTTATTCAGTCATATGAAACAGCTCAAAATGTTATGACAATTCATAATAAAAATCACATATGACTTAAGCCCTGAATTTCAATCTGAACTCGTGTCCAGTTTCCACAACTGCAAATGGACAGCAGCATCAGAGACACTGGAGCATGAGTAAAACAAAAACGATCATCACAGCACAATAATATATTTTTTGTCACTAAAGTCTAAAGTGTAAATCAACCTTACTTTGTTACCATTAAAACTGCTGATGGCACCAGACCTGGAAAAATCGAGGATTATGTTAGTAACTAAAGATCAATCACTGAATGTAAATTCTATGCAAAACATCTAATGTCAGTTTGGCTTTGCCTAAATTTCTGCATTATTCAAAAGCAGGAGACATATATCAAAAATACTTCCAATGACAAGCAGTACTATACGGGAGGTGAAAGTTTTGCCCTTTCTTCTACTGCTGATATTTTCATATTATTTTGCAGGTGACTAACCAGTCAGTAAACCAACACATTCCTTGCTTTATCCATCAACCCTATCATATATGGTACTAAAAGCAAGGAGACTAAATTGGAGGTGGAACGATGGAGTGAAAAAGATTTTGAGCGATCAGGGCCTGAACATACAAGAGGGTGAGAGGTGTGCAAGGAACAGAGTGAATTGGAACAATATGGTATATCAGGGTCGACGTGTTGTCAGTGGATTGAACCAGGGCATGTGAAATGTCTGGGAGTAAACCATGGAAAGGTCTGATGGGCATGGATGAGGATAGGAAGCTCTGGTTTTGGTGCATTACACATGACAGGTAGAGACTGAATATGAACAAAGGTGGCCTTTTTTTGTCTGATTTCCTGGCATTACCTTGCTGAAGCAGGGGGTAGTGATGCCGTTTCCTGTGGGGCGGGGTGGCGCTGGGAATGAACGAGGGCAAGCAAGTATGAATATGTACATGTGCTGTATATGTCTGTGTATGTATATGTGTATATGTTGATATGCATATGTACGTGTATGGGCATTTCAGTATATATATATGTACATGATTGGATGAGTCGTTCTTTGTCTGTTTCTTGGTGCTACCTTGCTAACATGGGAAAGGGCAATCAAGTATAACAAAATATGAATAACATAATGTATATGTGTGTATGTATGTAAATACATATATGTACATGTATGTGCATATATGTGCATGCCAGTGGATGTGTCTTTCTTTGTTTGTATCCTGATGCTACCTTGTTAATGCAGGAAACAGAGATCAATAGAGAGAGATCAAGAGAGAGTGTCTGTGTAAGTCCATGATCCACTACAAGGTCCCACAGATCTTTTCATGGTTCACTAACTACCTCATATGTTCTCGTTCATGTGACTGAATGCATGCTGTCTCGCTGTAACCCACATTGCTCCAATACACTAATAATAAGTTCTATGCCTTGCATGCTTCACACCCTCCAGCATGTTCAGGGTCCAATCCTTCAAAGCATCTTTCCCCCTCCTCCTTGGTTTCCTCTTTTCTTAGTTCCTTCCACTTCTGACATGTAGAAACTTGTTAACATACCTAAAACATCCAAAGGCTTATCCATATCTTCATCAGAAAATATCTTGCGTGGAAATGAAGTAGATAGTTTGAATGGGGCATCTGCAGGAAGTTCATCCTGATGATTAAGGCTTATCCAAAGACGCACTGCTGACAGAGACTCCTTAGCCTTGAACTCTTGCACAAGGGGTGTACCACTTGGCAGACGAATCTAAAAAGGATGCGATGAAATGAATAATTAACAATTTCAAACAAATCGATAATATTGCACAATTATTTTGCAAAGCAAATAACTGGAAACTAAAGCTAATAACTTATGTGTAATTCAGCACCATTTTCAAACTTCATTTAGATAAGTAAAATGAGTATCTAATTAAGTCTAACACAGTCCCATAAAATTTACGAAGCTATCGATTGGGAACTATTGACATATGTACATAAATGTACTTATTAGGGTAGTAGCCGAGACAGAAAATGAAAAACAAGGCAATTCCAGCCAGCACCCACTTGAAGTCTGGTTGTGGAGTATTCCTTCTTTTGGGCTGGCTGTGCAACGGCAGCTGGCTGAGATTTGGGAAGGGAAACAGAAGTCTGTGATCCACCTTCTCCTTTGTTGGCAAACTTTTCTTTCCTTGCCTGCTTGTCTCGCTCAATCTGCTCCTTTACTCTTTGGCGGGCAAGTTTGTCTTCTAGTTTTTCCTTCCTGCGTTCTTCTGCAATGCGTTTCATCTCTTGTTCCTGTTGGCTGAGAATGAAGAAAAAACAAAAACATTGAGAAAACTATCAAAAAAAGTGGAAAAGAAAAATAATTCTTATCTCATCTTTGGAAAGTGGCTACCCTCATATGAATAGAATAAGCTAACTAATGGACCTATACCATAAAATGACCTATCCTCAACACATTATATCAGAAGACTATGTGGTAATTATGAAAACCCCCTCTCATAATGATTTTCAAAGACAGGCATGTTTGGATACCTTATCATACGTCCTTTCAAAATCTGCTTTTCTACCAAAAAATATTGGAGTAAAATAATATCCTAGACAAAATATGGGCTGTGTACATTTCAAAGCCCTAAAATATATAATATATTAAGACAAAATGATAAAAAAAAGTTGGTGATGTATCTGACATCGTTATATATCATTTTGCTTATGTATATGATCCAGTGAATGATATTTAGTTGGAAGAGATGTTTAATAAGTTTGAAACAATAAACATCATTAAAATATAACTTGGTTATTACTATCATCAATATGTTCAATAAGTATTGTTAATCACTCTCTTAAGTATGTTACTGGCCGTGAATGTTTGGCTGACTGATCTGTACTCTTTTGGCAAAGTTTAAATCCCTTTTGTTTAATGAGTTATGTGGAGTTATTCATCTACGTTGAACTGGTGATTGTTTTGTCTCACCAGTGCCGAGAGGTTTGGCTTCCGTCTTCTTTGTCTTTTTAAGGATTTCGCTTTTTCACCTGATCTTGAACCAAGCTTAGGTGTTTTTGGGGTTGGAAATAATCCACACATGCACTTCCTCCATAATATGACCCCATCTAAAGAATGGCTCTCCCCTTTTTGCCAAGATGTTGTATGACATATCTGTCCTTTTCCTATTCATCCAGCAGGGCATTGTTGAAGCACTGCCTGCTTCATGTACCTGACAGGAATGTCTTCCAGTCTCACATGACTTTGGCCTTGATTCCTTGCTCTCTTAATCCCCTTAACTGGCAAGGGAGGTAGGAAAGTCAAGATGGTGTACTTCAGGTAGCTGTTTAAAGACATTGCTATAGAGCACTACAATGATGGAGGTTTTAATGCCATGTCTAAGCCTTTGTATTATGTGTATCATCTTCCAAGAAAAGTGTCTGCTTTGACTTGTTTGTCTTTACAAGGGCTCAATCAGCTGTAGCCCTTGCTTGTCTTTATGAGGGTTCCATTACCTGTAGCCAATGCCCAAAGTACGACCCATCAAGAAGCCCATGCTGATACAATGTTCCAAGGAAAAAGGACAAGTTGGCAATGCACATTTCCAGCTATGGTTTGCAAAGTCTTCTTGGAGTGCCCTGTGACTTTAGCAAATTTGATGAGCTTTGCAAATGTCTTGTGACTGAGCTTCTAAATTGGTGTATCAAAGCATTTTGAGCTTCTAAATTGGTGTATTAAAGTGTTTTGATTTTTTCAACGTGTCATTCTTGGATAAAAGGGCTGTAAACTTCCTTTCCCATTTTGCTTTCAACTTCAAATGGTTGATGAAGTTGTTAGATAAAAATGTGTTCATGGTCCATTATTTTCCAGTAAACTTTGCAATCAAACATTACAGAAATCATACTGCTGCAATGCTCAATTGTGAGTCATCCTTTATTACAACATTCTAAAATATGAAAATAAAAAGCACTGGCTACAACTGCATACCAACAGTAATCTTCTGCCATAAAAATCTTTTTAACAAGAAGTTAGTTTTGATGCTTTTTGCTGTCCTGAACAGGATGGACATCATCTTTCAATTAATATAATTTCCTGGGCCTTACATCTCTGAAAAATAAATGGTCCAATATTATAATAACATTTGTTTGTATAGCTTATTCATCCATTTTTTTTTGAATCAGTGAATGTGCTACATAGCCTCTACTTTATGTATGATATTTCTCATTACAACAGTATTTTTTTTGGCATATACGTATACTCTGAAAGGACACAGTGTAAAAGTATCCAAAACTGATCGTCTTCAATTTTTGTTTATTACCTAGCCTACAAACTACATCCTTCAAAAGACAGAAAACCAACACATCAGGAAGCTGTAAGCACTAGAACACCCTTTATGTTTTTTCTTTTATTCAAATCAAAACAAGCTAATATATAAAGATGTCCTATGTATAGTTCCACTTTCTACATGCCTTAAAGTTCTTAACAATTTCTTAATCAGAAATATCTAGCAAACTGAATCCAAGAAAAAGGCATGACACAAACAAAACTAATTTACAAGTTGTTAAACCACATGTCCACACATATAATTTCTATGAAAAAAGACAAACCTGCGCTTTCTCTCAGCTATTTCTTGACCCATCTGAATACGTTTCTTCTCACGTTCCCAGGCTTCCTTCTCTTCCAGTTGTTCTCTCTCCTTCCTTCGTTGCCTGATTTTGTCTTCTAACTCCTTCTTCTGCCAGTGAAGTATGGGACATTTCAAAGAAAATCCTTGATTATGAATACCTTAAAATGAATTAATTCACAGTAAGCCACTTCCAAATGTAGCAAATCCCTAAACTGATACTGATAACATTTTCCTATGCTTCAAACTTTGCTGCACGAAAGATTTAAATGTTAAATACTGTGGCTGCTCCATTACTATCATTCAAGTCTGATGATGATAAGAGCTCACTTTAAACACTCTTCAAACATAACTCCTCATCATAGAATCTCTCTAGTTTTAATATCAATATCTCCAAACATTAACTTAATGCTAACAAGTCTGTCAAACATAACTATACTCTAAATTCTATTTCCAAATTCTCACTCCTCCTGTTTCTCCCTTTTCATGCAATGGACTCATTCTCTATTTCATAACTCACCCTCACTCTTCATTTTGTTCATTCTCTTATTTTCATATACATGCCACTGGTAGTTCCATTCCCTACACTTCATCTACAGTTTTCATGTCAAGATATCTTTATCATTGAATAGCATTTCACTCTATTATTTCAACAATCAATTTTATTTTTTCTATAGCTACTGCTCTGAAACACTCATTCACCAGCTGACTCCTCTGATTCCTTCTAAATTTGTTTAAAATCTGACTGATGGTGTCATATGAGTTGGCCATCAAAGTCTGTCAGAAAGTTGAAGAGCTTGATAATTTTTCTGTTAAGCTAAAATCTATTGGGTTGAAATATCTTTAAATTTATTGATATCCAATAATGTGTTCACAAGAAAATTTTCTGTCTTTTCTTTCATACCTACTGGCCATTTACCACCTCTGTGAGGTAGTATTAGCTACAGATGACTTAGCCTTACATGATACATACTTGTTTACCTCCTTCTTGTATCTTTTCGAAAGTAATAATACAGAAGGAAAGGATTCCCCTCACCCAATTTAGTCACATATGATACACAAAAGACAAGTGGGTAGCATTCTTTCTCTCCTATCCCCAGTGATAAAAACATTCTTTATCAAAATAACGCTGAACTACTAACCACACAAAAACTGTTTATAATCCTGCCATACATTAGCAGGGTTCTATTTCTGAAACAGTCACACTTCCACGAGTCTTGTTTTTGTGTTTTTAATTTGATCTATACATTTTCATAAGCCAAAGTGTTTTGTCTTTTTATAACTTTTCTCCATTAATCTTTGGGCCTGTTCCTGAAAAAGAAAAAGTACTTACCTACCTTCTTTTTTTCTTTTAAACTATTCGCCATTTCCCGCGTTAGCGAGGTAGCGTTAAGAACAGAGGACTGGGCCTTTTTTGGAATATCCTCACCTGGCCCCCTCTGTTCCTTCTTTTGGAAAATGAAAAAAAAAAAAAAAAAAAAAAACGAGAGGGGAGGATTTCCAGCCCCCCGCTCCCTCCCCTTTTAGTCGCCTTCTACAACATGCAGGGAATACGTGGGAAGTATTCTTAATCCCCTATACCTATGTGTACTAATAATGTAGGGTCAACATGAAGCACTCATCATATGTTTATCTTGATATATAAAATGGATAAGAATACATTCAGAATAAATAAATCAGGAGAGAGAGAGAGAGAGAGAGAGAGAGAGAGAGAGAGAGAGAGAGAGAGAGAGAGAGAGAGAGAGAGAGAGAGAGAGAGAGAGAGAGAGAGAGAGAGAGAGAGAGAGAGAGAGAGAGAGAGAGAGAGAGAGAGAGAGAGAGAGAGAGAGAGAGAGATGCAAATACTCAACCAACTTTCTGCCTTTTCTCTTCCTCTGTCAGTGGTTTCTTTTCTTCAGTTGATTCTGAAAAACTTGAATGGCCGGATTTAACTGCATGAAATTCTACTTCCTCTGATGTCCTGAACAACTTGCCACACCTGAAAAACTTTTATGCTTAAAAATAATCACCTTTAAGAATGTGTAAGTATAAGCACTATCTACATACATAGATTCCAGTAATAATCAACATACATCCTTCCCCAGCCTCTGCTCAGGTTCACATTGCATGGTTTCCAATCTTCAATAGTATATTTTTCAACACCAACAGTCATTCAGCATAAAGGTGTCTACATGTGCATCACATTCACATCCCATTCCCAATCCCAAACTGGAAGCCAGTCAAGCCTAGATTTGGCCAAGTTTTCTTATTGTCTCACTTGTTTTTCTAAATCTAACTGATTGTTCTATTCTGTGTGGTTTGCAGCAAAGATATATGTGGTATAGAGAGGGTGGATGACCAGGTAGGTGAGGCATAGTTTAAAGTTGAACAGATAAGTTGTTTGTAGAGGTGAATGGGATTCTTTTTCTTGTCCAAATCTGGCACCAGGCAGTGTTCCAAGATATCTAATTTGTTGCACTGTGTTGATGCTTGTGGTGTGAGGAGAGAAAGTCATGCGTATTGTATGTGATGCTCAGATTAGTTGGTGTTTTTCCAAGTGGTAATGACCGGCCAATCAAGGTGACAAGAGGGTGCAGATCAGATCTGTGTCTGTCTGGGTTAAAATAATTTCTAAGGACTTCTGTGGATGTGCAGACATTATGTTCTGGGTGAGCCACTTTTCAAGTGCGTAATGTAGTGTTGCATTTCTGTTGTTGCTTCCGTGATGTCAGAGTGCTGTGATGTGACTGAAAGGTCCTCTGCACATCAGAGAACTATCACATCATGGTTTGCAAGAGGTAATGGGAGGTCATGTAGGAAGAGATACAAGCACACATACACAGATGTGTGTGATTGAATTCTTTTTACTTAATTCTGAATGCATATCAAAAACAAACAAACAAACAATGGTGCTTACTCATCGCATTTAATGGACTTGGCTTCCTCTGCTGTCTGATCCTTCTTCTCTTCATCCTTTTCTCCTTCAGCATCCACTGGCTCTTCTGCATCTCCACTCCCTTCAACTGCTTCAGTTTCCATTTTCTCCTCTTCTGAACCTAACAATGATACAAAAAGTAATACCAAAATCTAAACTAAGGAAAAACTGAAGAATTACAAAAGGGGCAATACATATTACATAAAACTTTTCACAAAGTCAGGTGACTTAGAGTTCTGTCTGTACCAAATCTGCCAGTTCCACACTCCAAAACAGGTATATTCTTTTTTTTTTTAAATTTTCCAAAAGAAGGAACAGAGAAGGGGGCCAAGTGAGGATATTCCCTCTAAGGCTCAGACCTCTGTTCTTAATGCTATCTTGCTAACGAAGGAAATGGCAAATATGCATGAAAATACATAGATATTTTTCTATACATATCCACCATCTCCCACATTAGCGAGGTAGTGTTAAGAACAAAGGACTGAGCCTTTACAGGTAAAATCCTCACTTGGCCCCGTTCTCTGTTCCTTCTCTTGGAAAAGTAAAAAGTATAGGGGAATATTTCCAACCCCCCCTGCTCCCTTCCCTTTTAGTCACCTTCTACAACACTCAGGGAATATATCCTTTGCACAAAGGCAAAGGGGATAAAGGTGAGTGTTCAAATTACAGGGGTATAAGTTTGTTGAGTATTCCTGGGAAATTATATGGGAGGGTCTTGATCGAGAGGGTAAAGGCAAGTACAGAGCTCAGATTGGGGAGGAGCAATGTGGTTTCAGACGTGGTAGAGGATGTGTGGATCAGAAGTTTGCTTTGAAGAATACATGTGAGAAATACTTAGAAAAACACATGGATTTGTATGTAGCATTTATGGATCTGCAGAAGGCATATGATAGGGTTGATAGAGATGCTTTGTGGGAGGTGTTAAGAGTATATGCTGTGGGAGGTAAGTTGCTAGAAAAAAAAAAAAAAAAAAAAAAAAAAAATATATACATAAGTATACTTATGTAAGTAGGAGAGATGGCCACAGAGCGTTATTGGATTACGTGTTAATTGACAGGCGTGCGAAAGAGAGACTTTTGGATGTTAATGTGCTGAGAGGTGCAACTGGAGGGATGTCTGATCATTATCTTGTGGAGGCTAAGGTGAAGATTTGTATGGGTTTTCAGAAAAGAAGAGTGAATGTTGGGGTGAAGAGGGTGGTGAGAGTAAGTGAGCTTGAGAATGAGACCTGTGTGAGGAAGTACCAGGAGAGACTGAGTACAGAATGGAAAAAGGTGAGAACAATGGAAGTAAGGGGAGTGGGGGAGGAATGGGATGTATTTAGGGAATCAGTGATGGATTGCGCAAAAGATGCTTGTGGCATGAGAAGAGTGGGAGGTGGGTTGATTAGAAAGGGTAGTGAGTGGTGGGATGAAGAAGTAAGAGTATTAGTGAAAGAGAAGAGAGAGGCATTTGGACGATTTTTGCAGGGAAAAAATGCAATTGAGTGGGAGATGTATAAAAGAAAGAGACAGGAGGTCAAGAGAAAGGTGCAAGAGGTGAAAAAAAGGGCAAATGAGAGTTGGGGTGAGAGAGTATCATTAAATTTTAGGGAGAATAAAAAGATGTTCTGGAAGGAGGTAAATAAAGTGCGTAAGACAAGGGAGCAAATGGGAACTTCAGTGAAGGGCGCAAATGGGGAGGTGATAACAAGTAGTGGTGATGTGAGAAGGAGATGGAGTGAGTATTTTGAAGGTTTGTTGAATGTGTTTGATGATAGAGTGGCAGATATAGGGTGTTTTGGTCGAGGTGGTGTGCAAAGTGAGAGGGTTAGGGAAAATGGTTTGGTAAACAGAGAAGAGGTAGTGAAAGCTTTGAGGAAGATGAAAGCCGGCAAGGCAGCAGGTTTGGATGGTATTGCAGTGGAATTTATTAAAAAAGGGGGATGACTGTATTATTGACTGGTTGGTAAGGTTATTTAATGTATGTATGACTCATGGTGAGGTGCCTGAGGATTGGCGGAATGCGTGCATAGTGCCATTGTATAAAGGCAAAGGGGATAAGAGTGAGTGCTCAAATTACAGAGGTATAAGTTTGTTGAGTATTCCTGGTATATTATATGGGAGGGTATTGATTGAGAGGGTGAAGGCATGTACAGAGCATCAGATTGGGGAAGAGCAGTGTGGTTTCAGAAGTGGTAGAGGATGTGTGGATCAGGTGTTTGCTTTGAAGAATGTATGTGAGAAATACTTAGAAAAGCAAATGGATTTGTATGTAGCATTTATGGATCTGGAGAAGGCATATGATAGAGTTGATAGAGATGCTCTGTGGAAGGTATTAAGAATATATGGTGTGGGAGGAAAGTTGTTAGAAAAAAAAAAAAAATGCATGAAAATACATAGATATTTTTCTATACATATCCACCATCTCCCACATTAGCGAGGTAGTGTTAAGAACAAAGGACTGAGCCTTTACAGGTAAAATCCTCACTTGGCCCCGTTCTCTGTTCCTTCTTTTGGAAAATGAAAAAAAAAAAAAATGCATGAAAATACATAGATATTTTTCTATACATATCCACCATCTCCCACATTAGCGAGGTAGTGTTAAGAACAAAGGACTGAGCCTTTACAGGTAAAATCCTCACTTGGCCCCGTTCTCTGTTCCTTCTCTTGGAAAAGTAAAAAGTATAGGGGAATATTTCCAACCCCCCCTGCTCCCTTCCCTTTTAGTCGCCTTCTACAACACTCAGGGAATATATCCTTTGCACAAAGGCAAAGGGGATAAAGGTGAGTGTTCAAATTACAGGGGTATAAGTTTGTTGAGTATTCCTGGGAAATTATATGGGAGGGTCTTGATCGAGAGGGTAAAGGCAAGTACAGAGCTCAGATTGGGGAGGAGCAATGTGGTTTCAGAAGTGGTAGAGGATGTGTGGATCAGAAGTTTGCTTTGAAGAATACATGTGAGAAATACTTAGAAAAACACATGGATTTGTATGTAGCATTTATGGATCTGCAGAAGGCATATGATAGGGTTGATAGAGATGCTTTGTGGGAGGTGTTAAGAGTATATGCTGTGGGAGGTAAGTTGCTAGAAAAAAAAAAAAAATGCATGAAAATACATAGATATTTTTCTATACATATCCACCATCTCCCACATTAGCGAGGTAGTGTTAAGAACAAAGGACTGAGCCTTTACAGGTAAAATCCTCACTTGGCCCCGTTCTCTGTTCCTTCTTTTGGAAAATGAAAAAAAAAAAAAATGCATGAAAATACATAGATATTTTTCTATACATATCCACCATCTCCCACATTAGCGAGGTAGTGTTAAGAACAAAGGACTGAGCCTTTACAGGTAAAATCCTCACTTGGCCCCGTTCTCTGTTCCTTCTTTTGGAAAATGAAAAAAAAAAAAAAATGCATGAAAATACATAGATATTTTTCTATACATATCCACCATCTCCCACATTAGCGAGGTAGTGTTAAGAACAAAGGACTGAGCCTTTACAGGTAAAATCCTCACTTGGCCCCGTTCTCTGTTCCTTCTTTTGGAAAATGAAAAAAAAAAAAAAAATGCATGAAAATACATAGATATTTTTCTATACATATCCACCATCTCCCACATTAGCGAGGTAGTGTTAAGAACAAAGGACTGAGCCTTTACAGGTAAAATCCTCACTTGGCCCCGTTCTCTGTTCCTTCTTTTGGAAAATGAAAAAAAAAAAAAAAATTAAAAAAAAAAAAAAATGCATGAAAATACATAGATATTTTTCTATACATATCCACCATCTCCCACATTAGCGAGGTAGTGTTAAGAACAAAGGACTGAGCCTTTACAGGTAAAATCCTCACTTGGCCCCGTTCTCTGTTCCTTCTTTTGGAAAATGAAAAAAAAAAAAAATGCATGAAAATACATAGATATTTTTCTATACATATCCACCATCTCCCACATTAGCGAGGTAGTGTTAAGAACAAAGGACTGAGCCTTTACAGGTAAAATCCTCACTTGGCCCCGTTCTCTGTTCCTTCTTTTGGAAAATGAAAAAAAAAAAAAAACAACACAAAAAAAAAAAAAAAAGAAAAAATATATATATTTTTTTATTATACTTTCCTCCACACCATATATTCTTAATACCTTCCACAGAGCATCTCTATCAACTCTATCATATGCCTTCTCCAGATCCATAAATGCTACATACAAATCCATTTGCTTTTCTAAGTATTTCTCACATACATTCTTCAAAGCAAACACCTGATCCACACATCCTCTACCACTTCTGAAACCACACTGCTCTTCCCCAATCTGATGCTCTGTACATGCCTTCACCCTCTCAATCAATACCCTCCCATATAATTTACCAGGAATACTCAACAAACTTATACCTCTGTAATTTGAGCACTCACTCTTATCCCCTTTGCCTTTGTACAATGGCACTATGCACGCATTCCGCCAATCCTCAGGCACCTCACCATGAGTCATACATACATTAAATAACCTTACCAACCAGTCAACAATACAGTCACCCCCTTTTTTAATAAATTCCACTGCAATACCATCCAAACCTGCTGCCTTGCCGGCTTTCATCTTCCGCAAAGCTTTCACTACCTCTTCTCTGTTTACCAAATCATTTTCCCTAACCCTCTCACTTTGCACACCACCTCGACCAAAACTCCCTATATCTGCCACTCTATCATCAAACACATTCAACAAACCTTCAAAATACTCACTCCATCTCCTTCTCACATCACCACTACTTGTTATCACCTCCCCACTTGCGCCCTTCACCGAAGTTCCCATTTGCTCCCTTGTCTTACGCACTTTATTTACCTCCTTCCAGAACATCTTTTTATTCTCCCTAAAATTTAATGATACTCTCTGACCCCAACTCTCATTTGCCCTTTTTTTCACCTCTTGCACCTTTCTCTTGACCTCCTGTCTCTTTCTTTTATACATCTCCCACTCAATTGCATTTTTTCCCTGCAAAAATCGTCCAAATGCCTCTCTCTTCTCTTTCACTAATACTCTTACTTCTTCATCCCACCACTCACTACCCTTTCTAATCAACCCACCTCCCACTCTTCTCATGCCACAAGCATCTTTTGCGCAATCCATCACTGATTCCCTAAATACATCCCATTCCTCCCCCACTCCCCTTACTTCCATTGTTCTCACCTTTTTCCATTCTGTACTCAGTCTCTCCTGGTACTTCCTCACACAGGTCTCATTCTCAAGCTCACTTACTCTCACCACCCTCTTCACCCCAACATTCACTCTTCTTTTCTGAAAACCCATACAAATCTTCACCTTAGCCTCCACAAGATAATGATCAGACATCCCTCCAGTTGCACCTCTCAGCACATTAACATCCAAAAGTCTCTCTCGCACGCCTGTCAATTAACACGTAATCCAATAACACTCTCTGGCCATCTCTCCTACTTACATAAGTATACTTATGTATATCTCGCTTTTTAAACCAGGTATTCCCAATCATCAGTCCTTTTTCAGCACATAAATCTACAAGCTCTTCACCATTTCCATTTACAACACTGAACACCCCATGTATACCAATTATATATATATATATATATATATATATATATATATATATATATATATATATATATATATATATATATTTCATCTTTTTAAAAATCATACTTAAACGTGGAAAAGATGGGAAAAATGTTACATAAAAAAGGTTATAAAGAAATGAGGGGAAAAAAATCTTCAAACTGTAAATGGCAAACTGCATCTAAAACATGCCTGGATACCATAATATATAGTGACTCACCTACAGTGTGCCCAGCTTCCCCTTCAGTAGGTGGCTCATTAATTCCTGGGTCATCAGCATGAGCAAGAAGCCATTCCATTGCCAATTCTACACCCCCACCTCCAGTTACTGCTAGAGCCTTCTTTCTGCAATATCAGACATATATTGTTGACAGTACTGCTTAAACCAAACTAAAGCATAAAACGCAACTTTCCTCAGTGAAGATGACTTATGCATCTTATGTCAATAAGTTATCTCAATACTGATAAAATTCTGAATAAAAGTTTGAAGAAAACTAGTGAGTTCACATATCGTCTAAGTTTCTTGCTTCAAAATTGTGTGGGTATATGCATGTAAGTAAGCATAAATTATGTCCAGAACCATGTTTGTGGTCACTTGACAAATGGCTTTGGTCACCCAACCCTTTGATGACCCAAATCCTGTTTTAGGAGATCACATTTCTTAACTGACCTTTCTGCCTGACCCTCAGCTGATAGGGTCAGGCACCCTATATATATAAAATATATATATATAAAATCATTTATTTATCTATTCTGCTTTGTCGCTGTCTCCCGCGTTTGTGAGGTAGCACAAGGAAACAGACGAAAGAAATGGCCCAACCCACCCCTATACACATGTATATACATACACGTCCACCCACGCAAATATACACACCTATACATCTCAATGCACACATATATATATACACACACAGACATACACACATATACACATGTACAAAATTCACACTGTCTGCCTTTATTTATTCCCATCGCCACCTAGCCACACATGGAATAACAGCCCCATCCCCCCTCATGTGTGCGAGGTAGCGCTAGGAAAAGACAACAAAGGCCCCATTCATTCACACTCAGTCTCTAGCTGTCATGTAATAATGCCCGAAATATATATATAAAATAAAATGAAAAAAAAAATATATATTAGTTTATTATACTTTGCCACTGTCTCCCGCGTTAGCGAGGTAGCGCAAGGAAACAGACAAAAGAATGGCCCAACCCACCCACATGCACATGTATATACATACATGTCCACACACGCACATATACATACCTATACATCTCAACTTATCCATATATTTACACACACAGACATATACATATACACACATGTACATAATTCATACTGTCTGCCCTTATTCATTCCTGTCACCACCCTGCCATACATGAAATGAAAACCCCCTCCCCCCGCATGTGCGCGAGGTAGAGCTAAGAAAAGACAACAAAGGCCACACCACATTCATTCACACTCAGCCTCTAGCTGTCATGTATAATGCACCTAAACCACAGCTCCCTTTCCACATCCAGGCCCCACAAAACTTTCCATGGTTTACCCCAGACGCTTCACGTGCCCTGGTTCAATCCACTGACAGCTCATCAACCCCGGTATACCACATAGTTCCAATTCACTCTATTTCTTGCACGCCTTTCACCCTCCGGCATGTTCAGGCCCCAATCACTCAGAATCTTTTTCACTCCATCTTTCCAATTCCAACTGGGTCTCCCACTTCTCCTCGTTCCCTCCCTCCTCTGACACATATATCCTCTTTGTCAATCTTTCCTCACTCATTCTCTTCAGGTGACCAAACCATTTCAAAGCACCCTCTTCTGCTCTCTCAACCACTCTTTTTATTACCACACATCTCTCACCCTTTCATTACTTACTCGATCAAACCACCTCACACCACATACTGTCCTCAAACATCTCATTTCCAACACATCCACCCTCCTCCGCACAACTCTATATATAGCCCACGCCTCGCAACCATATAAAATTGTTGGAACCACTATTCCTTCAAACATACCCATTTTTGCTTTCCAAGATAACATTCTTGACTTCCACACGTTTTTCAACACTCCCAGGAAAACAGACAAAAAAGGCCACATTTGTTCACACTCAAGTCTTTAGGTGTCATGTGTATTGCACTGAAACCACAGATCCATTTCCACATCCATGTGCATGTGTGTTTTCCTAAACTCTGTTTCCTTAAGGTTACTCCACAAGTGGAAAGCCACCCTTAGTAAGGCTGTATCACTAGGTCTACAGTCTAATTAAAAAGAGCAACCTGGACAGTAAGACGACTGAAACAAGTAAGACATGAGGAAAGATAGAGAAAGCTAAAGCTCTGCAATTGACAAAAAAGAAGGCTAAGATTTAACAGTTGTTGCTAAAGTAATGAAAGGCATAAAAGGAAATGCTAAGAGAAACCTTTCTGATATAAGACTAAAAGAAACTACAAGAACACAATGATACAAAATATTGTAGTAAAGGGCAATGACTGTACTAAATATCTGAATATCTGAAAGGAGAGTACGGTGGAGGATGACACTGTAAGCATACTATATGGAAGATTAGAGAAAGAATAAACACCAAGCATCTAATCTTGAACTCATGTAAACCAAACTATTTCTGGATTCAAGGACTTTTCCTAATGAAGGAAAGCTTTTGCATATATCAAGATGGTAGTAAAATTCCAGTCAAGGGGTACCACAAAAACAATCTATGGATCAGGAAGAAATACATATCATTAGACCTTATACACTTATTAGAAGTGATTTAGAGTAGGGCAGTATGACTTTTTAACCTATAAAAACAAATGTTTCTTCTTTCATACATGTCTGCAGTTTTCTATGTTAGGAAGGTAGTGCCAGGAACAGATGAAGAAAGGCTGTATTCACTCATAAACATTCTCTAGCTGTTATGACAGCATATATATATATATTCATCTTTTTTCAAACACATTTGCCAAATCCCACATTAGCGAGGTAGCGTTAAGAACAGAGGACTGAGACTTAGAGGGAACATCTTCACATGGCCCCCTTCTGTTTCTTCTTTTGGAAAACTAAAAATGGGAAGTGAGGATTTCTAGCCCCCTGCTCCCTCCCCTTTTAATCGTCTTCTGTGACACTCAAGGAACAAGTGGGAAGGTCTATAATGATTAAGGAAAATAGTGTAAAAGTAGTTAAGGATACATTACTAGATATCAAAAGAACCCATTAAAACATCACTGAACCTAGCGAGCTAAAGTTATCTTATTTCAATGTTATTTGAAAAATGTCTTATGGTGCTTCTGCCTTTCGCTACTGGAAAGGTTATTCACGATTGAGTTTGTTGTCCATTTACTTTTTCTCACTGCATGCAACCAATACAGAAGAAGAAAGATGAGGACAATGCTCCTGATATATCTTGATGCTAATATCAAAAACTAAAATAATCTTAGCTCCAAGATGAAGTTAAATGAGGTTTTTCATAAGTTATTACGATTTCTAGTACTACTATCATACGGAAATTAATCACTTATTTCTGTCCACAATTTCCTTGGCCATGATGGACCATCCTCACAGTCAATCATTATACAGGAAGATGGAAATAATGCTCCAAATCATGCTACCCAAGTCTAAATCACATTTACTGAAGAGTACAGAATGGCATCTCTAAACGTGAGCTTCATCCTATTTGTACAAATATCAGTTCTGAAGACTAAGCAGATCAATATAAACTGCACTAAGTCTGGGGTTACAGGGGGGGACTATCATTGTAACAAGCAAAGCAGAGCAGGGTTATTAAAACAGCAACTCCAATCAACCTTACCTAAACCCCAAATGGGAGCTCCACCCTCGGCTTCCTGATCCTAATCTAACTTACAGTTACCCTGAGGTGGCACAAGGAAAAATAATTTCATGAATACCGAAGTTGGCAAAATGTACACAAAGAAAAATAGTCTCATCATATTCACATGAAAAGCTGTGACACAGAAAAAAAAATGGTCATTAGAGCATTAAAATAATGAAACAGCAGTGTTATGAAACGTCTTGCATTTAATAAGGTGATATACTACACCCAATGATGAAGCCTCCAGCACAATCATGTACTGCTCTAATTTCAACACCACATATCTAACAGCCAGGATGGTACCCGTTATGGTGATGGTACTAGTAATATATACGAGGTTTCTAAGTTGTAAGGGCTTGACACCAATCAAGCATTATGGTGAAACATATAATCGTATCACAACCACTTGTGCCATCACCTTGTCATATATTGATCACAATCCAAATCAATGTATATTTAACTTACACACTGTTCTCCGAGAACCCCATCTCCATCAATGTCTGCAAAGCTGACATTCTGGCCACAACAACAGGTCTACGTCCAGATATATGGGTGTAAGAATGATGAAGACGGTAAGGTAAGGGGTGGATGGAGTAGCGTGTTTACGTCCTGTATGTGGCGAGTGTCGCGTCACCGTTGGTTCCTGAGCACCAGCCGTCCACCTGCCGCTTCCCGAGCATCACAAGCATATGACATCATCATCATGACCCTGACGTCACTGTTTCACACTCAGGAAACTGTAGTATATATATTGTAATTCTTTTTTTATTACAGACTCTCAGGTAATTCCCGATAGATTATTATCATCGACTCTATTCATGTTTATATGGATGGGATAACAAGGGTTTATAGGTGTGAACCTTTTGTTCGATTTGACTTTTGCAGATCTTCGGTCCCTAACCCCGACTCAAACGTACAGGATGGAGAATAAAATCATGCCAAATATCAGAACGAATTTCAAGCAGAAGTAAGCCAGGCAATTGATTTCAAGCCTCATTCTTTACATAGATGAATAAACCAGATCAAATATTTCCACAGTTTGAATTACCAACTGAAAAGACGCAGAGTTTGAATTACTAAGTGAAATGAAGCTTACTTTCGATTTACTTTGCCTTCACTCATGGCGTTTACTCTGTTATCCGATTACCTTTAACATTTTCCGTGTACGTACATGAACAGCATTTTATTAGTGTTGACACTGCTAACTTGCACCCAAGTTTGCCAATGCAAGAACAAGATCTTTTTTCCGTTTCCGATTATTCCCTCACGGATTTTCCTTTCCTAATATGTACCTTAGAATTATATGCATCGTCCATCTACTTTCTGAAGGTGACCCATCTGATGTTTCTGATTACTGAATGTTGATAGATAGGTTTTGATGATTATAGAACTTGTAGCTGAAAGGTATGGTATATCACATGCAATCATATGATTAGGCATCGTAGAATAATCAACATTACCAAAGGAATGATGGCATTTCTCTCGGGGTTTTAACTCCCGCTAAGAACCTTGGCGTTTTAGAATACTTTAACAACACAAAAAATAACTAACCAATTTTCGTTTGTCTGAAGAGTGATAATCGAAAGATCTGGCTGTTACACTTTCATTTTTTTACATCTGTTCATATGCAATATTGCTGTTTCCTGTGGGACTGGGTAGCGCCGGGAATGGATTGAAGGCAAGCATGAGTATATATATATATATATATGTGTGTGTGTGTGTGTGTGTGTGTGTGTGTGTGTGTGTGTGTGTGTGTCATTCTTCGTCTGCTTCTTGGCGCCACTTCTTGGATGCGGGAAATGGCGATCAAGTATAATAAACCATGGAAAGTTCTGTGGGGCCTGGATGTGGAAATGGAGCTGTGGTTTCGGTGCATTATTACATGACAGCTAGAGACTGAGTGTGAACGAATGGGGCCTTTGTTGTCTTTTCCTAGCGCTAACTCGCACAAATAAGGGGGGAGGGGGTTGTTATTCCATGTGTGGCGAGGTGGCGATGGGAATAAATAAAGGCAGACAGTATGAATTATGTACATGTGTATATATGTATATGTCTGTGTGTGTATATATATATATATATATATATATATATATATATATATATATATATATATATATATGTGTACATTGAGATGTATAGGTATGTATATTTGCGTGTGTGGACGTGTATGTATATACACGTGCATGTGGGTGGGTTGGGCCATTCTTTCGTCTGTTTCCTTGCGCTACCTCGCTAACGCGGGAGACAGCGACAAAGCAAAATAAATAAATAAATAAATAATATATATATATATATATATATATATATATATATATATATATATATATATATATATATATATATATATATTAAACAACAAAACACACGCACACGACTAGAAATAATGAAACAACAGAGCAACGAGCTATATATTAATTGAAAAATCATGTCTGAAGTACATTTCAACATTTCACACAGTAATTAAGGATGATTTTAAATCAAATATCAGACTTTAATCAATGTTGTAAAATACAGATGTTCTGGAGTGTGGACAGTATACATATACCTTGCGGAATTCCACCTAAGAATATAATGAGGACTGCTACCCCAAATGTACAGAATACTGATGCCATCATTTCGTTATTCTTCATCTTCACTCAAGAAAATGTTGACGTGAAGTCTATCCCAACTGCAAATTCAATGTACGTGACGTCACAGTATGGTCCAGCGTGACATCAGCTGTAAGTTTTCGCTTTCGATCCAGCTCGTTCATTGGGTTAAACATCTTTGAAACCGGTCGCTCCGTAAATTTGATACATGGTGAACTGGAGTGGAATATCTTAAGTCAAGACATAGATGAAAATATGTCTACCATGCGAAAATTCCTCAAGACTTGGGCGACAAAGTAACCTCATTCCAGCTGTCTTATGATCTATATAGTATACCGGTTGTGCGTTTCGTTGATATGTTCAGCATTTTTCTGAATCGTTCGTCAATTAAGAATTGTGTCCTCAAAATTCTCTGTCGAATAGGGAGGCCGCAGTGGTAGTGGGTCGAGGTCAGAGGCAAGCATGGTTCAGTTCAGGGGCGGGCATGTTGCAGTTTTGGAGTAGACAAGGTACAATTCAGTGGACTCTCGTAGATACCATGGTACAGTTCACGTTTTGAGGATAGTCGCAGGAGTTCTTGTTCTGGTTCCAGTAGAGTCCCTCTGGGCATTCATACTTGACCGGGACTCTGTCCTCACCTGTAGGAGATACGTGCCACTGAGAGGTTTCCTTCCCTCAAACTACACTACAAGCAATCAGAAAGAATAATTCAGCAAATGTTATTGCGCATATCAGTAAGCACATACATAGGAAAGTACGGGAGGATGTCACTTACACTTGAAGTAGGAGTTGCAGACGGCGGAGGGGTAGAAACAGTCGCATTCGCACACGGGAGGCGGATCAAGAGGACACTCAGGGTGCTGGTCGGCGTACACACAAGTGGCCAGGTCAGGGTCAAACACTAGACCCTCAGAACATGTATGGAAGCTCAGCTGGAAGTTCTCCTGGAAGGTCAACAGTTCATGGAACATAAGGGAAAGACATAGAGAAGTGTACATGTACAGTGTACAGATAAACGTACTAATATGAATATGGAAACATCGTGATAACAAAAGATATCTCTCTGGATATTATCCAAAGAAATACTTGCCTGAAGCTTTACATAGATGTTTAAAGTAGTAAGTTCCATATGACAGGTATCTTACACGTCAATCCTTTGTGTTGTGGGATTTGCGAGAAGCGTATACCCTTATGTGTTAATCCTGTTTGTAGTACTTTATGTAATAATGCTGTAAATTACCTTAAATAATTCATATGATTATTCTGAATGACTTCAGAAAAATAGATTATTTCCTTATGCCTTACGCTGCCACTTTTAGCACAAATTGACAAATTACATGAGTTTAGGCTTTTAGCTCTCTTTTACATTGGTGTTACAGAAAATGTAAATACAAAAAAATCTTGTTTATGGATAACCTAGATATTTTTAGATTTCCAGCACTATGCTCAGTAAGAAATCTGTCATTTCATATTCATACATCTTGGTTCATATTCATCATAATCCATTCTAAAATGATAGCTTAGATATCATATTATATAGGTCTTTAGGAAAATGTGTAATCAAGCCATGATTTTATGGATAAGCGTCATGATTTTCTTGGCGGTAATTGTAGATATAAAGTATGGTTACAGATATACTGAAAGAACCACAACTAGCAATGCCGTCCGTGTACGTCAAAATTGATCATTTAATTCAAATATTTCATTGGGAAAATCAGTGGCTCTCTAGGACTGAATATTGTGGTAGGCTAAACTAAATATTGTTGGGAGAGTATAAACTTTAACTTTTAGGAGATAAAACACATCTCTTGAGTCATTACAACTATAATCGTCAACTCTTGACATGGTGGACGACTTACGTCACAGTAGTAGTATGAGGTGCAGTCCTCGGCAGGTAGGTGGCAACACTGACAGTCACATCGAGGGTCCACAATAGGAGGAAGGGTTGTTGCTGGCGGAGGGGCAGGACTGGGGATGGTGCACTCAGAGTTTGGTCCTGAGGTACACCCAGCTTGGTCCGGCCAGTCACACACCTGAAATTAACACTTGAGTATCTTAGCTTCATCTGTGAACGGTAACGGAGCCGACTCTTGCGTCTGGCTAGAGTTTCAATACCAGAGTTTCAGAAGTATATAAAATTTCACTCAAATAAAGCGAAGTCACAACCCTTGATTAATTCAGCAACGTATCCAGGGATCGAACCCGAGTCCACCCTTTGTAAACACGGTATGATTTCCTTTCTCCGCTGCTCTCTTATTTGTATGATTATATACACTTCTATGACCGTAATTCATACAAGGAATTCAAGCGAAATAAGATGATGTATATCTTGGTCTCATGGAATGATCACCAACTTGGAAAACATTGCAGATTTCGGAAAAAGTCGTGAGAATGTAACTCAAGAGGGAAGAGGGATCATTACCTTATGAGCAGCATTGAAGTGGAGGCTGGCGGGGCAGTTCTTGACGTAGGCAGTGTTCTCCTCGCAGTAAACCCACTTGCTACAGTCTCTTGGATGGGGGAACAAACCTTGGAAAGTGGGACACTTTGGTGTACATCCTTCTGGGGCAGGAGTGGTGACCGGATGCCCTCCACAGGAACCACAGCTCTTAGGGCACGTCTCTGCTACTGATATTTGCCAGGAACAGTCGCCATTTAGTGGTCTACAGACGCAGTCTCCGTTAGCAGCATAGTTCTTGCAGTTGGGATCCTTGTCGGTGCAGTTCCCGGTGGGTGGCTTTGCCGTGGTAACAGGTTGGCAGCCAACGCAGCCCACACACTCTCCGTCGGGGCCGACATAATTACCGGTGACGCAGGCGGTGGAGTGTTCTTCGTTGCACGTGAGCTTATTCTGGTCCCAGACAGTCCCAGCGGGACATGGTATCTCCTGGGGTCCATAAGGCGAGCACTTGATGAACTTGCGGCAGTTGGTGGGATGCTGGAAGAACAGCTGGTCGCTGGAGCAGTCCACGCAGGGGAAGTCTGGCCGAGAGGGAGGCGGAGGTTGTGTGTTGTTCCCTGGGCAGCCACAGCTGCGGGGGCAAGTGCGTGCCACGTACACCTGCCAGGAACAGTCTCCATCTGAGATTGCACATTGGCAGCCGTTGTTCGCTGCCCAGTACTTGCAGTCTTCCTGAAATTAGTTATGAGTACATATAGTTAATATCATGGTACAGAATGAATGAATCTGGATTGATATTTCTGTTGTGGAGTTCCTCGTAAATTATGAAGTTTCCGATTAGGAACTGAAGTCATTGTGTTATGGGCAGGTTAAGTATTGGGCAAACCTCGCAGACCAACCCTGGCAGGCAACACTCGCCTGACCGGACACTTACAAGCAACACTGGCATGACCAAGCCTGGCAGGGAATACTCACATGATTGTCATGAGTTGTAACAGTACAGTCGCCGGGAGGGGGCAGGGTGGCAGTGTTGCCACAGTCAACGTTCTCCTTGTAGTCACACACAGTGGTGTCAGGGTCGAAGAGCAGATCATTTGGGCAATAGAATTTCTGTGCCTCGCCGTCCTTGCCTGCAGGAAACAACAGCTGAAATATCAGACTAATGTGATAGTGATGATAACTGATAAGAGACCATGTGATACTGATGATAACTGATAAGAGACCATGTGATACTGATGATAACTGATAAGAGACCATGTGATAGTGATGATAACTGATAAGAGACCATGTGATAGTGATGATAAATGATAAGAGACCATGTGATAGTAATTGATGTCAGACTAATGTGATGATGATTATTTATATATTGATGGTTTGGCCTTCCTCTGTCAGCGACAAGAACCATTACTACATACGAGTGAATTAAGACGAACTGTTAACATTATCTTGTGAAGGTTTGGCCTTTACGTGGACGGATACTTACACTGGTAATAGGCATTGCATTCTCCGTCCACAGGATAGCGACACTGGCACTCACAAGTCGGGGGCTTTGGGCACTCATAGTTGGTGGGGTAGTCACAACTCTCAATGTTGGGGTTGAACACCAGGCCCTCGCTACACTGCATCACGTAGGCACTGCCGTCCTGCCAGAAATAAACAAATAAACACACACACACACACACACACACACACACACGCAGATAAAGAAATAATTACCCAAATGATAGTGTTGAAGTGATCGTCAACAACAGCAGCAGCAGCAAGTGGGTCAGCCACCAAGCTACACAACACTCGTACCCAGTGTACAGGTGTACATTAAACTGCCTCACTATACTGTGGCTATACTGCAGGTGCTGATGATGACGTCACATTGGGAACATTTCGATAACGATTTGTATAAATGTGACTTTATGCATATATTTTTTCCCTATACCTTGTCTAGGGAATTATTTTCATAGCTTTTTAGGTCGTTAGGTTTCATAACAGAGACACATAATAGTTTAAACTTTATGATGAATGAGTAGTGGATCATTATCTCTCTAATTTTCATGTCGGACAGCGGCTTCTGAGTGTGTAGATGGATCAAGTAGGATTTAATGTATTCTGTAATGTAGGATGAAAATTCTGTAATATCTAAATGTATTTGTTTATCCTCTGTGTTGGTCAAGAGGACCTGTGTTCTGAGGTGTTGTTCAGGAAGACCTGTGTTCTGTAGTGATAGCAGGAGGACCTGTGTTCTGTAGGTTGGTCAGGAGGACCTGTGTTCTGTAGTGTTGGTCAGGAGGACCTGTGTTCTGTAGTGTTGGTCAGGAGGACCTGTGTTCTGTAGTGTTGGTCAGGAGGACCTGTGTTCTGTAGTGGTAGCATGAGGACCTGTGTTCTGTAGTGTTGGTCTGGAGGACCTGTGTTCTGTAGCGTTGGTCAAGAGGACCTGTGTTCTGTAGTGATAGCATGAGGACCTGTGTTCTGTAGTGTTGGTCTGGAGGACCTGTGTTCTGTAGTGATAGCATGAGGACCTGTGTTCTGTAGTGTTGGTCAGGAGGACCTGTGTTCTGTAGTGTTGGTCAGGAGGACCTGTGTTCTGTAGTGTTGGTCTGGAGGACCTGTGTTCTGTAGTGTTGGTCAGGAGGACCTGTGTTCTGTAGTGATGGTCAGGAGGACATGTATTCCGTCGTGAGTGTCAGCGGTTCAACCTCACCTGCACCTACCTCCTTACACTCGTAGTACTTGGTACAGTCCTTGTGGGGCTTCATGCAACAGTCGCAGTCGCACTCCATCGACGGGTCCACATCCCCGGATGATCCACCGCTTCCTTGCCCTATCACTTCCAGGGAACATCCCACTTCCTCATACCGCTTGGTGACGTTACACTGCAACAGAGAGGCTGTTTAGTTGTATGTTCAAACACATCCTACGTAAAATGTATTATTCAGCTCTACTAATGATGAAGTGAACTTTGAACTGGATACAAGCGATGAGAATATCTTCAAGTCCCGATGAGAAGAGGAGAATATCAGTCATTATCTTTGCATCATTACTGGTACATTATTCTTCAAGGGAAATATATATCATGAGAGAGGAGAATATGCAAGATGATCTTAAGAGAAATTAATAATGAGATAATGCGAGTAAGACACGAGAGAGTGGTGCTTCCTGTGGCCATGTTTGGAACCTTGTGGCACCACAGTCTGCTACCTGACCTCCCACGGTTCACTAACAGTAATCTCAGGTTAGATCTCTTGCTGTCTCATGCCTTACAAGGGTTGAAACATTTTGCTCTGGATTTCCATGAATGAGGATCGTGGGTTCTGGACTTATATGGAAGGGGACTGTAGGCTGTGGACTGACCTGCGCTAGACTAGGGAAGTCACAACCGCCGAGAAGTTCGTTGAAATGAAGGTTGGCAGCGCAATGCTTGACATAGGGTCGGCCATTGGAGCACTTGACGTAGCTGTGGCAGTCGGCGGGGTGGGCGAAGAACCCGCTGGGTTTCGGACATTTGAAGCTCTTGCACAGATGTACACCTGCCGAGGGAAGAGATGATGATACTCCTGCACACTTATCCGTCCGATGATGGACGGGAGAGTGAGAGATTTGTGTACATTTTTACGTCTCCAGGGATGATGCTGTCGTGCTAATTACTGGGAGGAAGTAGGAGGGGCAGGCTGGTGGAGGAGACAACAGTGGGCAGGAGTCGGTGTTTACAGTGTGGAGTTAAGTCATGCGAGCTCATCATCTCGAAACTACAGCAACGGAAACAAATGAAAACAACAATAGAATCACACACTCTGCATTAGGATACTTCAAATCCTTAGCTCATCAATGAGCAGAGACATTGTGAATGATGTAGCGAAAAATACACAAAGTAAATATAAAAGTAACTGATGGTTAAAGAGAGACGATGACGGGGAGGAAAGCTGTACCTGAAGAAGACTGGAGCACCATCAGGAAGGCCAGGACGGCCGCCACAACACTCCCCGTCCACATCTTGATTCCTCCTCGCCAACACTCGTCAACACACTTACGAGTTAACCACACCTTCAGGTTCCCGCTGCCTTTGCACCTCCAGCCACTCTGGTCGCCTCCTTATATACCAATAATTCTTCCCGCCCCAAAAAATGGCAGGTTATGGTTATCAGGTGCCGTCAGCCAATCACGAGCAAGCCTCACCCTGAAATTTTTTTTTTACTCCGTCGACGCTTCAGCCGTGCTAGAAAAATCCTAAGCTCCTTTGACGCATTATCGCATGGGTAATGTCTTTTTTTGGCTGGGTTGTGGGGAAACCCCGGATAACCACACTTAGCGCGGTCCCGTCAGTCATGAAAAGCACTGGACGAACATTTATCATGATGAAATGGAAGGAAATAATGGGTTTGATCTTGAAGCAGAATCATTACAATGCTAACTTTGTTCCTTGTCATGTTTGAATGGTTGACGATCGTCATACGAAATTACCGATAGTTCCATATAGTCTTGTACGATACGACGTGGGTCACAGCGTATAACATCAGTGTTGAACACCATGTAGTGGCTACGATACAACGTGCCTGTCAGGATATAGCAGTAGCGCTCAAGCTAGGTGCAAAATGGTCTCCATATCTCTATGTATATACATGTATGTATATTCATTTATATATACGTGTATGTGGGTGGTTTGGGCCATTCTTTCGTCCGTTTCCTTGCGTTACCTCGCTAACGCGGGAGACAGCGACAAAGTATAATAAATGAATATATATATATATATATATATATATATATATATATATATATATATATATATATATATATATTCCCTGGGGATAGGGGAGAAAGAATACTTCCCACGTATTCCCTGCGTGTCGTAGAAGGCAACTAAAAGGGGAGGGAGCGGGGGGCTGGAAATCCTCCCCTCTCGTTTTTTTTTTTTTTTTAATTTTCCAAAAGAAGGAACAGAGAATTGGGCCAGGTGAGGGTATTCCTCCAAAGGCCCAGTCCTCTGTTCTTAACGCTACCTCGCTAATGCGGGAAATGGCGAATAGTTTAAAAGAAAAGAAAAAAGAAATATATATATATATATATATATATATATATATATATATATATATATATATACACACACACACACACACACGATCCATATGTTGGTAGGCGGAACAGAAAAAAAAAAAAAATCAGTATACCACTTAAATTTATTACGGTTGACAACACCAAGTTGTGAGAAATCTCACACATAAATCAGAGTCAAGTCTTAAGCAATATCAGAGACAGGGTTATTATCATCGTGGCGCCTTGAGCTGTACTCTTAATCTCTCCTGACTAGTGTTGTAGCTGATAGCCTAACCCACCGTTGCTAACGAATTACATTGCCACGATACGAGATGATTTTCGATGACGTTACTCATGACAATATTGGAACTCACTTCACCTTACTGATTTTTCCCCCCAATAATTACATATTCTTTAAATTCTCAGTATTTGAATTAATAACAGCTGTAATATGTTTTATAATTTTGTTTTTTCATTCGCCATTTACCGACCCTTGGAAACAGTACAGATTTTTTCAGGGTTTATTCAAGGTGCAGAAGCCTTTTATTATAGTATATACCAATTTTTGAATATCTTTAGATCCCAACGTCGTTGAAATGACGGTAGATATTTCATATCTTTCTAAAACTCTGCCTCTATATCACCTACGTCTACTGTAGTCTAACCTTCCTTGACTGCCTGCTGCTCAACTCCTCCACATTGCTCTCTTCTGGTCCTTTGTACGACCCTTCAAATACTAGGCTTTGCGTTTTATATTTTTGACTAGACCTTTGGGGCGCGAGAGCAACAAGTCATTTGGTTCATGGTATATCCACACTCTTTCAACCTCATTTACATGTCAGAGCAAATTCCATCCTATTTTGGTTATGAGCTTTACGTTCAGGTTATTTGGATATGATAACAGTTCTTTCGAGGCGAGTTTATATCTCTGACGTATAGTTTGACGTGACTCGCAGGCAAGCGAGGTGTTCAACATGTATTAGTGAAGGTTGCACAAATCACGGGAATTTCCGGTGAGCGATGAGAAGCCATTACAGAAGGCAATAAAGAGACCGGAGTACAGTACGCGTCAGAGCCAGAGAAGACATCTATTACTATAACTCACAAGGGATCGGTATTTCACTATATCTACGCAGTTTCATGTAGCCAGAACTGCCGAGTTGGAGACGTGCTGTCGTCATGAATTTTCATAACTAACACTGATTCAAACATTAGCATCACCTGAAACGACTGAAGTCGTATTGTAAGTCTGGGGCGCAGACTGAATGTGGAAAATCCTTGTTTCCCAAGACACAGACCACACATGCAAAGTACTCGCAATAAAGAGCTACGCATGGAAACTCTGTCAAGTAAGAAGACAATGCCTAAGTACCTTACGAAGCATATGAGATATAGCTCAATCACTCGGGGCCTCAAACTGTTCATCAGTATAACCGCAACGACTAAACACATAATGGACCAACCAGAGGAAACAGTCAAGTGAGTATTTGTTAACTACATGGAGAGTAGATGTGTTCAGCCTGGGGTTTGTGGTTGCAGTGGCCAATTGGCCTCATATGACCTGGGGTTCCCAGACTGGACGGAGGTGAAGAAAACGATCGCCCTCCAAGATCAACATAAGGTAAAGAGGAACATTTTCTTGGACGATTCTTTTTTTTTTTTTTTTTTTAATCGGAATCATGCCACATTTTCTTCAGTATCGTGACCAAACCTGACATACATATTCTTATTAAGGCTGAAATAATTTGTTAAAAAAATGCGAACGTCTTACTCATTATCATGTTCACTACGGAGAGAGACATCACTAAAAGCATCTTCACTAAACCCTCCATAAACCTAAATTTATTACACCCTTGACAAAGGCATTCTCATTTTACCTTCGAAGTCACTGGTCATTCGCTTGACGCTTATAGGTCTAACGCACCTTCTCTATAAGTCAAAGGCCTGACATTATGAAATAAGAATAAAGAGATGAAGAAACTGAGCGGAAAAGTGTTTTCCTCCTAAGTTGGAAGACAAATTTGAACAACGGTTCATTCGCCTCCTTGATGTGTTCTTTCGGGAGAAACCGACCCCAGAAACCTTTCACACATAGATGCAATTAGTCTGTTCCTGCAAAACTGTAATCATATTAAAGCTTTTTTTCATAATACTTCATATTCATTAGCTACTTTGCATTTGCTAAGGTTGAAATCTGTCGACCATGTATGTGACCACCACTCATAATTTCTTTACATTTTACCAGCATTTGTCATGGCTGACAGGACCGCGGTAATTGTTCTTATCAAGGGTTTCGCCAGTCGTCAAAAAAATATTACACAGGCGACAACACGTCAAAGGAGCTTAAGATTTTTCTGGCGCGGCAGAAGCGTCGACGGAGTAAATATTCTTCAGGGTGAGGCTTGCCTGTAATTAGCTGACGAAACCTGATAACCTGCCATTTTTTTGGGCGGGAAGAATTATTGGTATATAAGGAGGCGGCCAGAGTGGCTGGAGGTGCAAAGGCAGCGGGAACCTGAAGGTGTGGTTAACTCGTAAGTGTGTTGACGAGTGTTGACGAGGAGGAATCAAGATGTGGACGGGGAGTGTTGTGGCGGCCGTCCTGGCCTTACTGATGGTGCTCCAGCCTTCTTCAGGTAGAGCTTTCCTCCCCTTCATCGTCTCTCTTTAACCATCAGTTACTTTTATATCTACTTTGTGTATTTTTCGCTACATCATTCATGTCTCTGCTCATTTATGTGCTAAGGGGATGATGTATTCTAATGCAGAGTGTGTGATTCTATTGTTGTGATTCTATTTGTTTCCGTTGCTGTAGTTTCGAGATGATGAGCTCGCATGACCTAAATCCACACTGTAAACACCGACTCCTGCCCACTGTTGTCTCCTCCACCAGCCTGCCCCTCCTACTTCCTCCCAGTAATTAGCACGACAGCATCATCCCTGGAGACGTAAAGATGTACACAAATCTCTCACTCTCCCGTCCATCATCGGACGGATAAGTGTGCAGGAGTTTCATCATCTCTCCCCTCGGCAGGTGTACATCTGTGCAAGAGCTTCAAATGTCCGAAACCCAGCGGGTTCTTCGCCCACCCCGCCGACTGCCACAGCTACGTCAAGTGCTCCAATGGCCGACCCTATGTCAAGCATTGCGCTGCCAACCTTCATTTCAACGAACTTCTCGGCGGTTGTGACTTCCCTAGTCTAGCGCAGGTCAGTCCACAGCCTACAGTCCCCTTCCATATAAGTCCAGAACCCACGATCCTCATTCATGTAAATCCAGAGCAAAAAGTTTCAACCCTTGTAAGGCATGAGACAGCAAGAGATCTAACCTGAGATTACTGTTAGTGAACCGTGGGAGGTCAGGTAGCAGACTGTGGTGCCACAAGGTTCCAAACATGGCCACAGGAAGCACCACTCTCTCGTGTCTTACTCGCATTATCTCATTATTAATTTCTCTTAGGATCATCTTGCATATTCTCCTCTCTCATGATATATATTTCCCTTGAAGAATAATGTACCAGTAATGATGCAAAGATAATGACTGATATTCTCCTCTTCTCATCGGGACTTGATGATATTCTCATCGCTTGTATCCAGTTCAAAGTTCACTTCATCATTAGTAGAACTGAATAACTCATTTTACGTAGGATGCGTTTGAACATACAACTAAACAGCCTCTCTGTTGCAGTGTAACGTCACTAAGCGGTATGAGGAAGTGGGATGTTCCCTGGAAGTGATAGGGCAAGGAAGCGGTGGATCATCCGGGGATGTGGACCCGTCGATGGAGTGCGACTGCGACTGTTGCATGAAGCCCCACAAGGACTGCACCAAGTACTACGAGTGTAAGGAGGTAGGTGCAGGTGAGGTTGAACCGCTGACACTCACGACGGAATACAGGTCCTCCTGACCATCACTACAGAACACAGGTCCTCCTGACCAACACTACAGAACACAGGTCCTCCTGACCAACACTACAGAACACAGGTCCTCCTGACCAACACTACAGAACACAGGTCCTCCTGACCAACACTACAGAACACAGGTCCTCCTGACCAACACTACAGAACACAGGTCCTCCTGACCAACACTACAGAACACAAGTCCTCCTGACCATCACTACAGAACACAGGTCCTCCTGACCAACACTACAGAACACAGGTCCTCCTGACCAACACTACAGAACACAGGTCCTCCTGACCATCACTACAGAACACAGGTCCTCCTGACCAACACTACAGAACACAGGTCCTCCTGACCAACACTACAGAACACAGGTCCTCCTGACCAACACTACAGAACACAGGTCCTCCTGACCAACACTACAGAACACAAGTCCTCATGCTATCACTGCAGAACACAGGTCCCCCTGACCAACACTACAGAACACAGGTCCTCCAGACCAACACTACAGAACACAGGTCCTCCTGACCAACACTACAGAACACAGGTCCTCCAGACCAACACTACAGAACACAGGTCCTCCAGACCAACACTACAGAACACAGGTCCTCCTGACCAACACTACAGAACACAGGTCCTCCTGACCAACACTACAGAACACAGGTCCTCCTGACCAACACTACAGAACACAGGTCCTCCTGACCAACCTACAGAACACAGGTCCTCCTGCTATCACTACAGAACACAGGTCTTCCTGAACAACACCTCAGAACACAGGTCCTCCTGACCAACACAGAGGATAAACAAATACATTTAGATATTACAGATTTTCATCCTACATTACAGAATACATTAAATCCTACTTGATCCATCTACACACTCAGAAGCCGCTGTCCGACATGAAAATTAGAGAGATAATGATCCACTACTCATTCATCATAAAGTTTAAACTATTGTGTGTCTCTGTTATGAAACCTAACGACCTAAAAAGCTATGAAAATAATTCCCTAGACTAGGTATAGGGAAAAAATATATGCATAAAGTCACATTTACACAAATCGTTATCGAAATGTTCCCAATGTGACGTCGTCATCAGCACCTGCAGTATAGCCACAGTATAGTGAGGCAGTTTAATGTACACCTGTACACTGGGTACGAGTGTAGTGTAGCTTGGTGGCTGACCCACTTGCTGCTGCTGCTGTTGTTGACGATCACTTCAACACTATCATTTGGGTAATTATTTCTTTATCTGTGTGTGTGTGTGTGTGTGTGTGTGTGTGTGTGTGTGTGTGTGTGTGTGTGTGTGTGTGTGTGTGTGTGTGTTTATTTGTTTGTTTATTTCTGGCAGGACGGCAGTGCCTACGTGATGCAGTGTAGCGAGGGCCTGGTGTTCAACCCCAACATTGAGAGTTGTGACTACCCCACCAACTATGAGTGCCCAAAGCCCCCGACTTGTGAGTGCCAGTGTCGCTATCCTGTGGACGGAGAATGCAATGCCTATTACCAGTGTAAGTATCCGTCCACGTAAAGGCCAAACCTTCACAAGATAATGTTAACAGTTCGTCTTCATTCACTCGTATGTAGTAATGGTTCTTGTCGCTGACAGAGGAAGGCCAAACCATGAATGAATAGATAGACAGTCATCAAAATAGTCTGACATCAATTACTATCACATAGTCTCTTATCAGTTATCATCACTATCACATGGTCTCTTATCAGTTATCATCACTATCACATGGTCTCTTATCAGTTATCATCACTATCACATTAGTCTGATATTTCAGCTGTTGTTTCCTGCAGGCAAGGACGGCGAGGCACAGAAATTCTATTGCCCAAATGATCTGCTCTTCGACCCTGACACCACTGTGTGTGACTACAAGGAGAACGTTGACTGTGGCAACACTGCCACCCTGCCCCCTCCCGGCGACTGTAGTGTTACAACTCATGACAATCATGTGAGTATTCCCTGCCGGGCTTGGTCATGCCAGTGTTGCTTGTAAGTGTCCGGTCAGGCGAGTGTTGCCTGCCAGGGTTGGTCTGCGAGGTTTGCCCAATACTTAACCTGCCCATAACACAATGACTTCAGTTCCTAATTGGATACTTCATAATTTACGAGGAACTCCACAACAGAAATATCGATCCAGATTCATTCATTCTGTACCATGATATTAACTATATGTACTTATAACTAATTTCAGGAAGACTGCAAGTACTGGGCAGCGAACAACGGCTGCCAATGTGCAATCTCAGATGGAGACTGTTCCTGGCAGGTGTACGTGGCACGCACTTGCCCCCGCAGCTGTGGCTGCCCAGGGAACAACACACAACCTCCGCCTCCCTCTCGGCCAGACTTCCCCTGCGTGGACTGCTCCAGCGACCAGCTGTTCTTCCAGCATCCCACCAACTGCCGCAAGTTCATCAAGTGCTCGCCTTATGGACCCCAGGAGATACCATGTCCCGCTGGGACTGTCTGGGACCAGAATAAGCTCACGTGCAACGAAGAACACTCCACCGCCTGCGTCACCGGTAATTATGTCGGCCCCGACGGAGAGTGTGTGGGCTGCGTTGGCTGCCAACCTGTTACCACGGCAAAGCCACCCACCGGGAACTGCACCGACAAGGATCCCAACTGCAAGAACTATGCTGCTAACGGAGACTGCGTCTGTAGACCACTAAATGGCGACTGTTCCTGGCAAATATCAGTAGCAGAGACGTGCCCTAAGAGCTGTGGTTCCTGTGGAGGGCATCCGGTCACCACTCCTGCCCCAGAAGGATGTACACCAAAGTGTCCCACTTTCCAAGGTTTGTTCCCCCATCCAAGAGACTGTAGCAAGTGGGTTTACTGCGAGGAGAACACTGCCTACGTCAAGAACTGCCCCGCCAGCCTCCACTTCAATGCTGCTCATAAGGTAATGATCCCTCTTCCCTCTTGAGTTACATTCTCACGACTTTTTCCGAAATCTGCAATGTTTTCCAAGTTGGTGATCATTCCATGAGACCAAGATATACATCATCTTATTTCGCTTGAATTCCTTGTATGAATTACGGTCATAGAAGCGTATATAATCATACAAATAAGAGAGCAGCGGAGAAAGGAAATCATACCGTGTTTACAAAGGGTGGACTCGGGTTCGATCCCTGGATACGTTGCTGAATTAGTCAAGGGTTGTGACTTCGCTTTATTTGAGTGAAATTTTATATACTTCTGAAACTCTGGTATTGAAACTCTAGCCAGACGCAAGAGTCAGCTCCGTTACCGTTCACAGATGAAGCTAAGATACTCAAGTGTTAATTTCAGGTGTGTGACTGGCCGGACCAAGCTGGGTGTACCTCAGGACCAAACTCTGAGTGCACCATCCCCAGTCCTGCCCCTCCGCCAGCAACAACCCTTCCTCCTATTGTGGACCCTCGATGTGACTGCCAGTGTTGCCACCTACCTGCCGAGGACTGCACCTCATACTACTACTGTGACGTAAGTCGTCCACCATGTCAAGAGTTGATGAATATTGTTGTAATGACTCAATAGATGTGTTTTATCTTCAAAAAGTTATAGTTTATACTTTGCCATCGCTATTTTTGAAAGACTAATTTTCCTTTATGGAATAATTGAAATTATATGATCTATTCTCACGTGCACGAGCAGCACTGCTTTTGGGGTTCTTTGAGTATTTCTGTAAGCATATTTGATATGCACTGTAACCCGAAAGATATTTATGACGCTTACCCATTAATACACGACTTTTATCCACAAAATTATAAAGCTTATTCAAGAAGTTCTTATAGATCTATAAGAAAAGATCTGGGCTATCATTTTAGAATGGACTATTGCAGACATGAGGCAAGACGTATGAAGCATGAACTCACAAATTTCTTTCCGAGCATCCAATGCTGGAAATCAAAGTATACCTAAGTTACCCATAGACAAGAGTTCATAATCTCATTTTCTTTGATAACTACGTAAAAGAGTGTAGGTATCATAAACGCATGTAATTTGTTAATGTGTGCTAAAAGTGGAAACTTAAGGTATATAGAAAGATTCTAATTCTCTGAAGTCATTCAGATTAACCTTATATGATTTACTTGACGTAATTAACTCCATTATTACGTATAATACTACAAAGAAAATTACCACATGGAGGCAAGTTTCTCGGTAATTCCAGAACACAAAGGATTCACATGACATACTTGTGATATGTAACTTGCTCCCTGAAACTCCAGTGTAAAGCTTCAGTCAATTACTTCTTTGGATATTATCTAGTGAGATACCTATGTTGCCACGATGTTTCCATATTCATATTAGTACGTTTATCTGTACACTGTACATGTACACTTCTCTATGTCTTTCCCTTACGTTCCATGAACTGTTGACCTTCCAGGAGAACTTCCAGCTGAGCTTCCATACATGTTCTGAGGGTCTAGTGTTTGACCCTGACCTGGCCACTTGTGTGTACGCCGACCAGCACCCTGAGTGTCCTCTTGATCCGCCTCCCGTGTGCGAATGCGACTGTTTCTACCCCTCCGCCGTCTGCAACTCCTACTTCAAGTGTAAGTGACATCCTCCCGTACTTTCCTGTGTATGTGCTTACTGATATGCCAATAACATTTGCCGAATTATTCTTTCTGATTGCTTGTAGTGTAGTTTGAGGGAAGGAAACCTCTCAGTGGCACGTATCTCCTACAGGTGAGGACAGAGTCCCGGTCAAGTATGAATGCCCAGATGGACTCTACTGGAACCAGAACAAGAACTCCTGCGACTATCCTCAAAACGTGAACTGTACCATGGTATCTACGAGAGTCCACTGACCTGTACCATACCCGACCCTGAACTCTACTGGCCTCTAAACCCTAAACCATTATAGCACACTGATCATTATCTGTTGATTCCTTATACATTCACATCTGAATTATAAGATTCTTTATTGTATGCAATATTGAAATCAGGCATACTGATTTGAATTTCCAATCATATATGAATTTATGAATAAATCTATAGCTGGCAATGTTGTATTTTACTCACGTGGAGAACGGGAATCTTATTCCTCTAAAGCCAAGATCTTTAGTATTTTTCTGTACACGAGTAGACGTTGCGAGAATATTTGGATATATTACATTCCGGTACAAGGGATGATCACCTTTTGGACCATAAGGTCTCCCGTGTTGGTGTGAGTGAATATATACTTACTTCATACAAGGATTTACTTGTGAAAGTAATTTTTCATCAAAAACGATGCCTTTGGTTCTCTTTAAGAACGTCAACTTCAAATATAGGCTCTGATGCGAAGATTTTCTCCATTCCTCTTTCAAAAATTCATGGTTCTTAATTCACACTTGGGACAACAGTTTCTATAAGCTTTCTTGCACACCATAACTACATTAATTCATCATACAGTGTTGCAAAAAAAAAAAAAAAAGTACCAAATCCATCATACAAAGAATAAAGCTCCTACAGCATGATTTTCTTTGCCATTTTACAGCATTTCATCCTTCGTTACAGCCAGCATGTTGTAACATTCAAGAAGCACAGTGTATGGTTAGTCTTAACATTTATTGGGTTAGTTCACCAACTTCTCACCGTCTAGATCAAGTTTTCTTGGTGCATTGATAGCAATGAACTGGTCTTACCCCAGTTCTTAGCAAGGCTTCATTAATACCGTAAAGCTTTGAGAAGTTTCAAGAGAAATGCATCAAGTTTCACAGGAGAATGCATGCTGCACTCGAATGTATGGTGTTAGTAATATTAAGCACCTAGTGGTCGAGCCGTGACTTGAATTATCAGGTTCAAACCACTAACTTTGTTTATTTGTTTGTATTATGTTATAACTTTATGTTGACTGCTTTAACGACCCTGACAGTCAGTAGGCCTAAAAGCCATGGTAACTAACCAACCAGTCTAACAAGATGATTTATTAAGTATATAAAGCATACAATACCAGTCTTGAAATCAGGTTAAGAATATCTATCCGAAATCTTCAGTTTCATTAACTCCTTCCATTAAAATTACCAGCGTCAACGGTAGATTTTTGCAATGAATACTTTGCGATTGATTGCCTTTCGAGACACAATACAATACAAACATTCACAGTTCATTCATCTGTAATAACCTAATATGCCATTTGAACAGGAGGGAAAAAGCTCTAAAAAGAGTGCGAGTCCCCACCTCTAACCTTCTCTACTATCATACAACTTTCTAAACGTACTGAAGTCTTGAGCTTCTTAAGATACAAAAACTTGCAGGAATTTCCTCTCCTGCGAATGAACACAAAAATGAACATTAATTGCTCCTCGTATCTCCTGCACCTTCGTCTTCTCAACTATCAAAAGAATCTCCTAGTAAATACCTCTGCTGGGCAACCAGTACGTGAGTGATGAATGCTAACAGTTTTTTTTTTTCATCCACCTGAGGGTCTGTTGATGTAGAAAAGGTGCAACACTCCACATGTATACAATGTATTCATAATACTGTTACTGCAAGCGACGTAATAAAAGAATCTTGTCAGACAAGAACATGAAGTTCCAACTACCAAGCCTATGCAGGCAAGTCAGTCAGTCTGTCAGTCATTCATGCAATCAGAAAGAAAAAAAAAAAAGATATGCAGACACTAGACACTCACAGAAGCAAGCACGCACGCACATACCAAGGGAAACCAACGACAATTCTTTTCGATTGCTCCCTGAATTGTGGCTTCCCATATCTTCAAGAAGAGGATCCACAAGCTGAGTGTACTTCTCACTGCCTACGTTAAACGACCATTGTACCCTCAATATATATTATCAGCCTCTTGCTACACAAGTCCTGATAAAATGAACTTGATCGTTATGGAAAAGAAGAGAGCAATCGCCTCCACCGACTCACGAATTTCCTGCATAATCAGACAAACATCACCAAGGAATGATGAGGACGAAACAGAAGAAGCTGTCTTTGGGGGACTGATCCTCCACAACGAGTTACTATGTTGATAAAGTCCAAAAGAAAAGAATCAAAGACTAAACGTAGTACGTGAAGTACACAGATTGACACGGCCCTCAACCTCAGACCACTGGTACACTGATGGTTCTCTGGCCACAAGAGCGGGAGGGTCTACCAACCAGTGACAACAACAGTTCAGCGTCTGCTTAACTTCGTGGAAACCAGAGATCATTACCTACCTGGTGTCTCCACGCTTGAGCGTACGGCTAAATCTGGAACATTACGAGAGGGAATCTACGTAGTATTTAGAAAATGCTAATTATTAATACATCTTGGGAGGAGGAGGATGAGAATATCAGTTCAACATGACTAATTTGCATCATACTTATCTCTTCTCGAGGAATACAACAAAGTATATAAACAGAAAAAAGTACAAGTCATGAATCCCAGAAGTCAGTTTGGTGTTGACTAATTATTACTAATTAGAACAGTCATTACCATGATTAACACTTTACAAACTGCTAACAATCTCACTATAGTAACTGCCTGGCACATATACAAATCTGTTCACAGCATAGCCCTAAACTCTTCATAGATGCAGATATCTCTAACGTGTATCGTCTAACTGCTGGTTCTACGTTACAAAAGTTTGAAACGATCACTTGTAATAAATCTTAAAAGATAACGAACTTAACAGCTTAACGATCGCCTACATGTATCATGGAACGAGACAGGGACACAACAAATGCTATATCCATTTAGAGCGTATCTTGTGCTCGTCTGTAGCGTCATCCGTCCCTTACCAACAAGCCGCCATTTTCAACACGACTAGGAGCGATTCTGGCCAACGCTCTGGCAGAAAACTCGGCCAAGCTTGTACGTCAGGTTCGTCCTCCAGTCATATACTGCACCTACAGTCAACTACACTACTCAGATCGTACGTACAATGACACTAGATCATTTCAACACAGAAAAAACACACACAAAAGACAGAAAAAAAAATCCCTCACCTCAGCAGTGTCTGCCTCACGAGTAAGTCATATAACACCATGTTGGCCCTGAGTTCACCTCTCGTCACAAGTTCAGGCGGAAAGTCTCGTCAACCGGTCTGAACGCAATGAATCACCCACACGTTGAAATACACTCGGACATTTTTCGAAGCCTTTCTTACATTTTCGAACAGCAGATTAGCAAATGCGAAATACTATTCAAGTCCCTTTGAGTAAGTGATTTAGAAAATTCACTGCCATGTCCAGCAGAATATTTAGAAACGCACTATATTGTCCGCATTTGGTTCAGAAACTACAAATCCTTCATCATCGTCTCCAGAGACCTTGACATGGCCTCGCATGACATCGTCTGCCACTTTGCTTCACTATGAACTGTGTGGGTGTGTGTGTGTGGGAGCACCTCGGCCGTGTTGTCTTGGCGTTATTCTTTTGTTAATGACGTAAAAGGTCGAGTCAAGACAAGACCCAGCTGTAGTAGTTAGTTACTTCGAAACTATCGTAAGGTACTTCGAAACAGTTGCGAGGTTGATCGCGCACGACTGTTGATAAACAGCTTGTCAACTTCTTGCCTGACAGACGGCTTCGCTCAGCACTATAGGCGTCACTGTACGAGGAATGAGGCAAGGGGCTCGTCCGTTTAAAAGACACCATTTGGAATAACAATCAACAAAAGCACACTATACTCCTTCCCAACAGAGATCTCGAAGCCAGAGTGCGTATAACCTGGAACCTCCGAAATATAAGAAACTTTTGAGCACAGAGAGAAGACATGTGTGAACACAAGAAATCATTTGTGGCGGGAGGAGTAACATGGCTTCGGGTACAGGTGGAGAATATGTTGACTGCATGTTTTCTTTGAAGAATCTGTGTGCGAAATATCTAGAGAAAGAAAACGAAATGTATGTGGCATGTATGGATTTGAAGAAGGCGTATGAGCTGGTTGAGGGAGAGGTCTTTCGGAGGATGTTACAAACACACGGAGCAAATGGAAAGTTACTTAATGTAGTGAAATCTCACCACTGAGGCATGCTTGCAGGCACGTAGGAGGAAGGGGCACGGTAATTTCTGGTGAAAGTGGATCTTCGTCAAGGACGTGAGGCGTCACCATGGTTATTCTAGCAAGTTATGGAGGGGGGGGGGGGGGGTGAGAGAGGTGACTTCAAGGGTTAGGTCGGGTCGACGGTATGCCGGAGACGGTAAGATGGGGACGGAGTGGACAGTTAATCAATTGCTGTTTGCAGATGACACACTTCTGCTGGCACACACGTCAGAGAGACCCTCCCGCGCCCCAGGCTCTGGTGACAGAATGTGGGAGAGTGTCAGATAAGGAAAAAGTCAAGAGTAAATGTGAACAAAACTAAGGTAATGAGATGCATGCAGCCGGGGTGAAACAGGATGCTGGTTTGATAGTGACCTTGAATAAGGAAAACTTGGAGAAAGGTGAGTGCTTTAAGGTACCTGGGGGTGCATGTGGCAGCAAATGGTACACCGTAGTTGAAGTGAATCATAGGCTGGGGGATGGGGCTAAGGTCATGGATGCATCAGTGAACGTGTGGAAATAGACAATAATCGCAACAGCGTTGAATGGGCGCGAGTCTCACAACTTGAATGTTTACGAGAAAAGAAGAAAGTGGAGGTGCAGGAGGTAGAGTGCCTAAGGACGATATGTGGTGTGTCTGGTTGACTGTGTGAGGATTGGCGGTATAAGAGAGGGAAATAGTGTGGTAAGGGCTGTTATGATCGAGAGATCTGTTCAGGTAGTGCTGGAAGAGTTCGGACGTATGGGGCAGGTGAGGGAAACCAGACTAAGCGTATCTACGTCAAAAATGGAGGGAACAAGGAGGAGGAGGAGGAGGAAGAGGAAGAGAAGGGGATGGAAGAGTGGAATCAAGGAAGCTTTTGGGTATCTGGGCTTAGGTATTCAAGAGGGCGAGAGGCGTGCATAGGATAGAATGAAATGGATCGATAGGGTATATCGGGGGGTGACTTGCTGTCAGCGGGCTGAACCATGGAACACAAGGCGGTCAAGCCAAACCCTGAAACGGTCTGTGGGCTTGGATGTGGACTCTAGTTTTGGATGTGCACAGATCCTGACTTTGTTCATTCGTTTCTAAAGCTACCTCGCTCAATATGAATGGCTTTTTCGGTTAAGTATTTTGAAATAGAATTCATCCCTGAACGTACGTGTAGTGCCAGATCCTGGAGATAACAGGCGGAGCTGTTATCACAATCCGCTATCTTCTGTGGACGCCGACTGAGACCTGGGCCATCTGGCAACGCGGGTGCTTATCTTGCCGAGCCTCACTGTCGAATCCGGGAGATTACGAGCATAGCCGACCTTAGCTCCAGCTGCTGGGCCCCAGGGTGGAGGTGGGCAAATAAACCTCGAACCCGTGTTCTCATGAACATCAGGATTCATGAGGAAGAAAGAAGATAGGGTTATGCCGCACCTTCTGCCATGGCTTTCCTACTGTTTTGGTGCTGTTGTCTCTTCTTGAAGTATTATCGTTTCAAAACGATGGTAAGATTTTCCTTTAAAAACACCTCACTAAAGTAATGACGAGAATTGTGACAGAGTATATTCGGTTCGTACAATCTATTATCGTATTTACATGTCCTTGTCGGAGTAGTAACATACTTTACCATTCCGATGTGATTTCTGAATTCTTCAAAAACGCCTGAAGTTGTTAATTTCTGAGCACATTTGGTTTAGGTCCGTTTGCAACATGAAGGAATACATTCCTTTAAGATCGATCCTTCGCAGCAAAGCATTTTTTTGAATGGATGCCATAATTAATGACAGATTGTTCCAAGTCGTGATGGGAGGAGCACTAAAACATGTCTCTTCAATCATGGTTGATAATCCAGGAAATGTTAATGACAAGTGGGTTTATAAACTCACTCACATAGAGTTTTTGTGCCTTTTTAAGACGATAAGAACTCTTTACTTGCCTGGAGTTAGAGCGATAAGAGCTTGTTACTTGCCACGAGTTACGATGAGAATATATGTATATTGAAGTCAGTTCAGGACGTGTCTGTCAGTGTCTAGATGTCTGTTATTTCAACTGTGTGTCTGTCCTCATGTCTGCGTGCACTTAAACTTCTATCTACACTAGGGTGAGCATTTCTCTGACGAGACTGTACTCCCAGTGATACACTCTAGCCAAAAAGGTGTCTTTTCACTCGCGTTGTAACCTCACTCATGAGAAGTCCGGTAATATTCATTTTTTGTTGTAAAAAAATTCATCAACTCATTGGATTTCTTTTACCTCCAGAACACGTATTGTCACTAATTACTGCAATTCAATTAGCAGTATATAAGCAAACTAAACACAGAGCGTTGACTTTGCATACGAGTTGGGAGATATTGCACAAGAAGGTGCTCATGAAAATTCGTTCGGGGTTTGACATCAAAATTGCGCTTCGCCTTCTGATGGTTCCTGGTGAGGGCGGCAGACACAGAGAAATGCTCACCATATGTTTGAGAGCACTGGAAGGTTTGTTGTACAAGGGTTGTGCAGTCGTCTCAAAGGACATAACGTCGTGCTTTAAGGTTGTAGTTGGTGCTTAAGGGTGTACACAGTCGTGATCAAGGGGTAGTAGTTCATGCTTAAGGGCGTACCGTCGCCGTGCTCAAGGGGTTGTTGTTCATGCTTAAGGGCGTACCGTCGCTTTGCTCAAGGAGTTAAGTATATTCTAGCAAGCGTCTGTTTTTTATTCAGTTGCCAGTAAGGAATTTTCACATGAACTTCTGGCTAATATATGCGTGCCACGCGTCATGCACCGGCGGGAAATATAAACTTGGAAATGAATGAGAATACTTTGCCCCAGGAATACTTGGCAGAAATTTCAGGACTGAAAGTTTAGAGAGTAAACCGTACAGGAGGTTATTTCTTGAGGCGAAAAAATGTGAAAGACCTTGTCTAAACCAGAGCACTTTTGTCATGAAAATATTGAAAACATCATTACTTACGCCAGACGGATTCTAATACAGTCAGATAATTACGAAAATAACAATGTTTTCTTTCGCATTTTCACTGAACTAAAGACCTGTGGTCTGACCTGAGTTTATGGTGACTTGAGAAGCTGGGGAAACTCAAGTCTCTTCATATGTTTCGTCTCTGTTTCATCATCATATCAGGTTTGGTTTCAATGCGACAGACACTGTCCTTCCCTGGGATACGTGCGGGATGCTCGAGATGATTGGATGGTGTTTGATGGCTACACACGAGGGTTTTACGTGGAGTTGAAGTTCTTAGAGATGAGTGGATTCTCTTTTTTTGGCTGCTGTAGGGAAGTGTTTTGGATGCGGTTTGGCTGCTACACAGGAGGCTTTTTCGTGGAAGCTTTGACTGCCACAGACGAGGACTTGGTGAAGTTTTGACTCAGGCAGCATTTACTGCAGTTATGTTCTAAAGCTGTAACTTTCTTAATGCAGTAAGGGAGGGAAGTGCGACAAGGGGAACAGTGGAAAAGGGATGTGACGGAAGAGTAATTCCAGACATTTCTGTCACAGCGCAGGTCATGTGAACACTGATGCACACAGGGAAGACTGGAAGAGGAGGAGAACCTGGAGCAGGAGGAATGGAACGGAAGTGCAGGTGCATCACACTAACTTGGCCGGATGTTACCATTAACTTTGGAGAACTTGGCGCCGGATCAAAGACAAGACATTTGAATACGACACCATCTTACAATAGCTAGGTCGCCCCTGCGGAAGGGAAGGGGAACGGGGTCTCTTGTCCTTCACTACAACCTTGAAGATGAAGATTAGACTGTGCTGGAAGCTGTGAACGATGGATGAGATGGGGTTTTGTTGACATTTATGGGTACTGATGAGTGAAGAGTCTTCGTCAATCAGGAAGGTTACTTGAGTGCAGAGTCTCCTAGCTTCGTTTATCTGGGCTCACAAAGTTCACTCTAACAAGCAAGTTCCGTCATTGACCCTCTTGATTCAAGTATGCAATGATATTTCTTAAAACATACTTAATGCTGCGCAAGATATATCTAAGAACTTGCAGAGTATCAACGTAAAGTCCAAGAGCGCCCCTCAGGAGGATTCTGGTGTCCTGGACTCCTGCTGGGTCCTGGTGTCCTGGGATTCTGCCATATCCTACCTGGTGTGGGAACCCATCTGCTGTACTAGTTGACTCTTAGAACTAGCGGGGACAAGCATCCAGTGACGTCATGAATGAGAGCGAGCAACAGCCAATAGGATTCAGACATGTATATGACTCACAGGGACATTGACATATGTTGGCGATAAGGCTGGCAATCCTACTGGGCAACATCAGTGGGGTGACCATACAATTTCGATGATAATGATATTCAAGAAATTAGCTTCACATACCTAGCATAATTCCCCGATAGCATATCACATGACTCATGTGACTATGTATGATGCAGTATGTCACATGACCCCATGTCATCAATGATGGATAACCATACTTTTAAACTTTCCATGTGACCATAATTAAACGTATACTGCCTCGATTACATTAAGTCTGCTGTTTGTGGATTACCTTGGGTGATGGAGTAAACCAGTAGCCCAGTTCTTATGAGTTTACAAAGGTAACTGTTTACCTGTGTGTGTCTGAGGGATACTAAAAATCACACTCGTTTGTGATATTACTAAGATCACACTAACAAACCTCTGTCTCACACTAGAGCATTCTTATTCTGTTATGTGAGTTATAGCATAGCATCTCATCATGAGAGTTATGCCGTATCATCATAGGAGTTATGCTATGTTATATCATCATGAGAGTTATAACACGTTACCATGAGTTTTGGTATCCTAGCGATGTTCCATTACACTTTACGGAAAGTAATATTCCAAATGTCCAAAGTGTTTGCAGAGGTCACCACAAAGGTCACCACAAAGGTCACCATCTCATCAAAGTTTGGTGATACAACTCATGACGACAAATATTCCCTTGACATTACCAATGATCGTGAGAGGCGTGACTATTGCCACGTCATAAAGACACGGTTCTTCTCCTCCAGCTGACCACCTAGTCGGACTCCAGTAATAGCGAACGTCCTCTCTATTTTTCGGTCGTGGGTTTTATTGCTTCAGCCTCTCGATGGGTCCTTCGCCGCTCTGTCCGAAGTGAAGGATCTTCTGGCTATCCTTGCGTGAGGGGAAACTTCCACCTACCCCCTGATGGAAGGATCTTCTGGCTAGCCTTGCGTGTGGGGAAACCTTTCCTCGACCCCCTGATGGAAGGATCTTCTGGCTAGCCTTGCGTGTGGGGAAACCTTTCCCCGACCCCCTGATGGAAGGATCTTCTAGCTATCCTTGCGTGTGGGGAAGCCTCCCCCTACCTCCTGATGGCGGTCTAAGGACCCAAAGGTGCCTCGGGCGGGTGTTGCCGTTTTCCTGTCATATCCGGATTTTTACTCATAATTTCCGGTGTTTTCTTGTGAACTGCATAATTTTTCCTTCAAGCCAAATGTCTGACCTGAGATCCTATAAAAAGGTAAATCCTTTGAGAGTCTGAGGAAAGGTTTATATTCAGGGTGGGACTTGCCTGCTCGAGCGGGACAATCTTCTTCCTGTACAGAAGCAAAACTTGGCTCTAGTTAAAAGCTTTCTGCGCGAGGGTGAAATAAAACAAAAGTGTTTTCATGAACTTTATCTTAAAACAACAAACATTCCTGAGGGGTTGGCGAGTTGCCTTTCTTTTTAAGAGAGACTCAACACGACATATTTTCCCACTGGTTACTAAGTTAAGTCTTGACTGGCAAAGTTTTCTTCTGTGGATCCAGGGTGTAGGATGAAGGGTAGCGGGTAGCTGGTGGTGGGTGGGCGTGGTGGGTGAGTACGGGTGGGCGGAGGATGGGTGGGCGGGTGGTCGGTTACGTTAAGACACACGGTTCCCAGAGGTCCAGAAAAGACCCCACACACCCACTGTGCCTCAACAATTAACCTCAAGGAACCCGACATCAATGGCAGTCAGCAGCTGACCGTCATCACAGGTGGCTCCTTCCTCTACTATGTCCATGTAGGTCTCCAGCATCCATAAGATGTTGCACTCACACCTGATGGGGTTGTCTGGCAAGGGGGAAGAGAGGCAGAGAAGTGAAGACAGAGAGAGACAGAGTCGATGAAGCAGACAAACTCTCCTGTGGGATAATACGACTCTGGATATTCAACTACTTGCTGCTTTAGTATCATCAAGTATATAGACTTCCACTGGAGACCTGACAGTCAAGCAAAATCTCATAACTGTTATTCATGAATACTTTCTCTTCCAATCGTTTAAATGTTACGATTAACTACCCAGAAACTTTGCTTTTAAGACTGAGACTTGCAGTCAGTGCGTTCTGCCTTTTAGACTTAACCCACACACACCCCATCACCACCCACGGGTGAACCAGTCGTCCTTACCATGTAAAAACACTGCACCGTTGGGGCTATCGTCAGCAGAACCGTCCAGGGTCATGAGGACCGGCTCCCACACCTCCTGCGGCACGTCCGTCAGCAGGTTGTGCTGCAGCCACAGTGACATCCCGGGGTTCAGCCCTGCCAGGCCGGGGAGCAGAGGTTAGAACTGTCAATCCATGTTGACGGGAGGGGAGGGTGAGGGAGGGAAAGCGAGCGTGAGGAAGAGGGAGGGTGGATAAGGTTGAGAGAGAGAGAGAGAGAGAGAGAGAGAGAGAGAGAGAGAGAGAGAGAGAGAGAGAGAGAGAGAGAGAGAGAGAGAGAGAGAGAGAGAGAGAAGGCCCCTCCCAACCCACCATTCCCTTCGGCACATCAGCCAGCAGGAAAATAGTAATGATCACCATTTATCACAGGAAGAACAGACTGCCGTGGAAACTTTAAAAGTCGGGGTAAATAGAAGAAGCTTAACTCTAACGAAGATGACAGCTGCAGGATCCTCTGGTGAGGAGAGGGTTTAGCTGCTAATCTGTAAAGAGAAAAGAAGCTGCAATACGCGTATGTTATGTCGACTTTCTTGAACATGTTCACATCAGCCCGTACCTTCTTCCTCAGTCGCCGATTAATGATTCCGTCAAAGTATTTGTTTAGATGTGTTTCAAATGTATTCATAAAGTTGGATTTGTCAATGTCTTACGGTACTTTATTCCAGTGCTCTAGAACCCTAATGCCGAAGAATCTTTGGCCAACGTGTGTATCACATGTCCTTCACTTTAAGTTTATACAATCACTTGTGGTTATAATCATTACTTCGTACTTTGAGTATTTACAGTGGATGTCCTTGGCTTCTGCCTTTTTTTTTTTTTTTTTTTACTTTCTAATATTTCAAAGAACATTTAAAATTCTAATCTTAATTCTAATCAAAATTTTTCCGTGAATGGAATTAGTTTTGTGTCACTTCTTTGCATTCGTTCCAGGTTTTATGTAATAATCTTTGGTATCCAGAAGAAAAGAACATATTTGATATGTTTAGGACACTGTGACGGGTAAGTTTTGCTTTTTGTTCTGTAATTCACATCTTCAGCTACGGACGTAACATTGTTATATGTTGCTGAGCACTGCTTTACGTTCTTATGAAGAGGCGATCTTAATGACATCGACGAATTTAGATTTAATCACGTCAGCCGTCAGTGTACATCAGCACAATGTCAGCCGTCGTTGTAATTCAACACACTGTCAGCTGTCAGTACAGAACTGCGGAGTGTCAGCTGTCAATACAGGTCAGCACATCGTCATTGTAGATGAGTAATCTGTTGCACTGCATCATCACCAAGCCCTTGATCATGATCATACGACAATCGAGGGCGACGGTACGACCCTTGGACACGCCGGTACGACCCTTGGACACGCCGGTACGCCCCTTGGACACGACGGTACGACCCTTGGAAACGATGGTAAGACCCTTGGGTGCGATGGTACGACCCTTGGGTGCTACGGTACGACCCTTGGGTGCCATGGTTTGGCCTTTAACCTAACCTGACCCTGGTCAAAGGCCAGGCCATCACAGAGTCATGATTCTATATTACTAAGAAGACCAGGACTGTTGAGAGGTACTCACCGGATATGGCATCTTGTTCGACTGTGTGTATGCTGTTTCCCTCCAGTTTTATTTCCTTGACACCGGTGTTGTTGAAGGCAAGGGAGTCTTCATAGAGAACTTCAATGTTGTTATGACTTAGGTCGAGATACTTCAAGTTCGTCTGCATGATGAAGGTGTCCGCGGCAACGTGAGCGAGTTCGATGTTGTCTAAATATAAGTACTCGAGATTCGGAGCCCCGTAGAAGACCTGCGTCTCAAAGAGGAGGCCAGGGTTGTAGGAGACCTGAAGGCTATTTAAACTGTCGGAGTAAATGTTTGACATGTGGATAATATTGTTGTTCTCGAGGAAAAGTTTAGATAGATGAGGACAGTCTATCAACATATCGAACGGGAACAAACTGATGAAGTTGTCTGTGATGGTTAGAGACTCTAACCTGGACAGTGAATTTTCGAAAGTATCAGCAGCAATGTCTGTTATGTTTGTGTAGACGATTTCGACCATCATAAAGGACAGGACACCCAACATACTTTTGTCAAGCTTAGTGACAGGCACCAGTTCGTCTGGGCCATTTCCCTTTATCGTGAAGTTGCGGAATCTATGGAAAGGGAAGTACGCTTGGAGAGAGTTTTGCAGTTCGTCGTCATCCGTCACGCCGGAACAGTCTAAGTCGATATGAGCGTTTCTCTCGACGCAGACACAGGGACGGATGTCATCGGGTTCAGGGCAGGGCCAGGAGCTCTCAAATTGCTCAGGGCTGGCGGCAGCGATGGCCAAATGGGCGGCCAGGAATAGCAGCAGCAGTTTGGAGACCATGATGGACAACATGGTTGGCTGGGGGGAACAAGCCGTCAGCGGTGCGCCGTGACCCATAGATAGTTCCTTCTCTCCTCTGATCTTGTTCATATATGGGAGGACCATGTTGCCAGAAACTCGTCGCCCAGAAATTATTTCGTCCAATGTGTCTCTAACCAGGTCACCTCATCGTGCACATATTACAAGGATGATCATAAAGGTAAAAGATGCTTCTGGTATTTGTGACATTCACTTCACTCCCTTGTAAGGTGAGGGTAAGTCAATAAAAGAGAGAGTATGGTAATCATGCCAGGGGGGTTCAAGTGGAGGCTGGCCCTCTGGTTCTCACCGGTACCTACGGCCTAGCAACCCATTCATCCCCGCTGGCCTGCAAACCATCAACTACTTCTTCCCCAAGCTGGTTGGTTGGTTGCTTGGTTGGTTGGTTGGTTGGTCTTTCGACCCACTGGGTCATTACTGCTGTCATCGTCAAGCTACACCCACCGACCGGAAATCCTTAACACTTCCATCAGGTGTTGGGGATGACTTTAAAGCCATACACACACACACACTCGTCATGCATGTGGCACAGGCGAGAGAACGACCTGCATACATATGCTTGAATGGAGGCACTACCAGCCAGGCGCCTCGGGCGATCACACCTATGTTCTCCAGCCTCACGTCGCTCGCTGTGGTCTCCTCTGTTCATTAATGATGTCTATGTGATGGCATTTCGCGTTGCGTGCTGACAATAAGGTGATCCTGCGAGGTTTCCCATGAAAACACGGCGTTAAAGTAGATATTCAAGAGCAGAAATATTAATCTGTGTATTATCAAATATACTTAACATCGACTACGAACTGGTGGATGTATAATCAACGTGGTATATCAGGGAGTGAGCCTTTGAGTTTAAAGTCCTCGCTTTGCTCCTTCTTCTGATCCTGCTTTCAGAAAGTGATAAAAGAAGAGGGGAAGATACCCAACCCTCTTCCTTCACCACCCCTTCTACCGCCTTCTATGACACGCAGGGAACAGTTGGGTACTTTTCTTTTCCATATTATATATATATATATATATATATATATATATATATATATATATATATATATATATATATATGATGTAACTTGACCCAACTAAGTCAACTTCAGTGTTCTGTATGCTCTAATTCAAACCGGATTTGACTGGTTGATAGTACACATGCTTGTCTATCGGTGGCTGGTTGCTTCCGTGTGTGGTTACCTCTTTTGTACACTTGGGGAGGAGGTTATCAAATGGAAGGGGGGGGGGGGGGGGGTCTTTGCCTTTCGTTTTCAAGCTTCGCTCAAAAGACTTCTGAATTGTTCATTGCTCCTCGCATTTGTTCCCTCTTCCCCTCATCTTGTTCCATACGCGCGCTGCTGCTGCTGTGTTGCTGAAGAAATTTTTCCTCAATTCCCTTTTGAAACTTTCCTTACGTTGCTTCCTGTCGCGTCCACCAGCGTGCGGAGTTTCTTCCAACTTGAATGATACAGTCAAGAACCATTGTACGTTAACATCATTGCGTTCCTTTGGGAAATTATTAGTTATTATCAAATCCTCTGTTCGAAGGGATGCAGCCTGGGGGGCTTCCTTATCACTCTTCATTATGTATTCACTTCAGTTCCCGGTACCATTCTTGCTGTATTCTTTCCCATCCATCCCAGCAGCTCTATGTGGCATCTTAGGGCGAGAGTAGGTCAGACTGCTGTGGCCCACCCTGGCTGAGGCGGCAGAGAAGTCGTTCATATCTTCCCAGACGTATCACTGTGTCTGTGCACCTGAAGGCAGTCTTGCAAACGACCAAACTAGTCGTTTGCCTCCTTCACGTTCCCTCTCACACCACGTATACACACGTTAGGCATGATGTCATCCTCTGGGTCCCTCCCTTCCAGAGTCTGACTCTCGTCATGTGTCTCCAGTACGGCATTCGCGGTCGGGTCTCCTTAGTTAGGTTGCTATTGTCATTACTATGTAGGATTAAGGATTCATGGATTTGTTAATGAGTTCCTTTGAAGGGTCAGTGACCCCCTGGCATAGTGTGTGTGTGTGTTTACCTGGCGGTTACCCGCCACCCCTCCATCTCTTTAACAGAGGACGGATGATGGAGAAACACCTGAATCCAGAATGGGGTCAATTTGTGTCATGTATTCAAGATGGCCGATTGGGTGACGCATCTGGAAAAGGCGTTAATCTAAGGTTGGGAAGAACCCCCTCCACACGGAAGCGGGCGTCCTTGCCTTTCTGCAGATGCATCACACGGCTCGTCTCCGCGATGGGTCAAGACCCAACCTTTGATTTGATGGCAGATAAACTGGAAGAATTAGGTCCACGTCTGTATTTCGAAGGGTAAGAGCAGCTGAGACTATGAAGGATAAACTTCCCTAAACCCGACGTCAGTACACAGACGCGCGACACCTGAACCTCACAAGTGATTCTCCTTCAGGTAGGTCACGGCCGGCCGGAGGTGATGAAGGAGCTGGAGAACGTTGGAATCCTCTGTTGGACGGAAACAGCAATGACCTTAGACGCACGTCTGAAAAGCCCAAAGTCAGGCTCTGAGAGAGCGGGAATATACACGCGTGCGTCACTGGCTCTGAGATCCGGCTCTGACAGAGCGGGAATATACACGCGTGCGTCACTGGCTCTGTGCGGGATGAGAGAGGTGACACCCCCACCCCCCTCCCCTGCATCAGAGTTGCGAAGTGTTCTGGAGAATGATCGAGATCCAGCGGATCAACGATGATTTCCGAGGTATCATCCTTGCCGTCTTACTCTCTCGCATCCCACGGTCAAGAATCATCATGGTTGCTCTCATTGTGTCAACAATACCGAGAACATTTTCATCTTTGTCCTTGTGAAATGCCGCAATATGATCCTTAGGCTTAGTTCGGGGTTTTCGTTCTGTGACAGCAGTTGGATAGCTATGCAATCTAGGAAAACACCTATGACGTAACCTAGGAAAACACCTATTATGTAACCATGGAAAACACCTATTATGTAACCATAGAAAAACACATATTATGTAACCTTAGGAAAAACATCCATTATGTAACCCTGAGGGAACTTAGGTATACCATAGGTCGAAGACCTGGCCATGAAGGACACATTCATCCAAAGAACAAATTTCAAGATCTTGAAATATATCTTTTATTTCTTTACAAAGTTTATATAGATAACAAAGAGGTAAAGAGACTCACACAGTAACTTGCAGACACATGGTATGGCTAAGGAAAAATAAAACCAGAACTGTATCCTCACAATTCATCTTTAAAGCTCTACAATTTTTTTTTTTTTTTACAGAGTTGACGAATCTCTACTTCATCCATGGCCAGGTGCAGTGTGGCTGGGGCGGCTGCGAAATCACATTTGTGCCGATGGTAATTTGTCTTCTTGTTGCTTCGATAACCCGGAAAAGCTGTAAAACTAAGAATCAGAACAAGGCTGTCTATGACTCTAGCCTAGAGGATGTGTGTGTGTGTGTGTGTGTGTGTGTGTGTGTGTGTGTGTGTGTGTGTGTGTCTTGGAACACTGGGAGCTATGGGCGTTAGTGTTGGATGGAGGCCGCTGGTAGATATAGGTAGGGAGGGATGTAGCAAGGCGTGGTTGGTTGATGTGGTTAGGAGGCGGTGAGGGAACGGAGACAAGGGAAGGAGGAAAGGAGTTCTGGAAGGGAGAATTCATAGGAGTGCCGCAAGTCCTTCCTTCTTATCAAATGCAGTTTTCTTCAAGGAAAGCCACATCTACCTCGTGAATCGCCTGGTCGCTGTTATGGCACCAAGCTCCTCGAGCCAGAGAGTCCAAATAGGAATCCCTTTTCACCAGCCACAAGATGTTACAGTCGCAGACGAGCGGGTTGTCTGTAGGGAGAAGAAAGGGTTAGACTCTTTGAATAGCCAACCTGACACGAGAGGAAACGATAACCAGTGATACACAATTCTAATCTGGATTCTTCTTTTTTTTTTTTCGAAAAAAGGAAATGAGAAGTATATACGTAAGGGAGTTAGTCCTCCCTTCCTACAGCGAAGGCATCTCAGGGTTGGGCTCAGCAGAACCTGTGTCAATTTTCAATAAGTTTATGTTTATACAACAATCTCTAAAACTTGTTGATACGAATAGAGTGAAAACAGATTGAGATGGCTTTGGCTATTGGTCAGCCAAGACTACTGTGCTGGTGCAAGGAGCTGGAAAGGCATGTCAAGAAACTTTGGCTCCACACATGCCTAGATCAACTCTTAGGAACTATCGTAAATAAGGCATAAACATGATATGGCCCATGAGAATCACACAGTACAGGTCACTGATGCGTAATGTAAAAGTAACAATGAAGGACTAGGAACAGGGGGGGGGGGGGAAGAGCTAGAGTTCAAATACAGACGGAAGAAAAAGAAAGAGATATGGAAAAGCTAAAGAGCTCAGAGATGTAGACTGTACCGCAGCCAGCCATTATGTAAAAATGTGAAAGGCATAAGGGAGAAAGGTATAAGTATAACTGGATAAAAAGAGGAAGGTCAGAAACACCCCTTCCCCTGGACAAGGCAAGGGAGAATCCAAACCTTTTCCACAGATTCATCAGGAGCAAACTGGTAATAATATAAAAACACTCGGGTTTAAGAATTTACAAAGAAGAGTTGTAGATGATATGAAGGTAGAAAAAAAAAAGTGAATGACAGGGTCAGAAGTGTTTTCCCTTTACCATACAGAGGAGTAATTACACAGAGGCAATAGTAGTGACCTACCATCAAGCACGATGAGATTGCTTTCTGCGCTGTTGTCCACAGACTGGAATATGGGCTCCCACACCTGCTGCGTCAGGTTCGTCAGGAGGTTGTGCTGAAGCCAGAGGGCTATGCTTTGCTGAAGTCCTGGGCGGCAGAGGAAGCATAAGATTAGAATATAACTTCATCACTAATTGGGGTTAAGCGGAAAAGAATGAGTTTGCCAACACTCCATCCTTCTCCTTATGCCATTTACTACAAGCGTAAGCGTATTCAACCCCGTTTTATGAAGCGGCTTATGACTATATGGCTCATGATCTAAGGACATGACTCAAGAACAATAATATACAAATCAATGAAACAGAATGAACACACTAACCTGATATAGCGCCCTTCTGAACGGTGCGTATTCGGTTGCCATCAAGTTTGATTTGTTCGATCGGGCTGTACCTCAGGGCTAGCGCGTCTGTATAGAGAACTTCAATTCTGTTGTGGCTCAGGTCGAGGTATTTCATGTGTAACTGCTTGCTGAAGGAATTGGCAGCGACGTGGGGGAGTCCTATGTCGTTCAACAACAAGTACTCTAGACTCGGTGCGTTGTAGAAGGCCTGGTCCTCGAAGCGAAGGTATGGGTTCTGCGAGACTTGCAGGTACGTCAGACTATTGGAGCGGATGTTGGACATGTGGGTGATGTTGTTCTTGAAGACCCGCAGGTCCGTCAGCAGGGGACAGTCGATCAGGATGTCAAACGGGAACGTGGTGAGGAAACTGTCGGTGACGAGGAGTGTCTCCAGGCGCGTCAAGGAGTTGTTAAACGTATTCGGAGCAATGTCTCTGAGTTTGGTGTGGCTGATTCGTATGTTTGAGAACGAGATGTTGGAGAAGGTCGTTTCGTCGAGTAATGTTATGGGAACTCGCTTCTCTGTGGTCTTTTTGACGATGATCAAATATCGGAATACATGGAAGGGGAAATCTGCTTGAAAGACTTTCTGAAGCTGGTAGTCGTCAGCGACGTTGGAGCAGTCCAAGTCAATGTGAAGGTTGGATTCTGAGCAGGTGCAGGGGAAGATGTCGTTTGGCTCGGGGCAGGGCCAGGCCGACTTTTCGGCAGGAGGGGGCTGAAGGCTGGCGGTGGCGAAGCCCAGGAAGCCGGCCAGCAGAATCGGTAGCATCATTGTGGTCAAGGATCGCACGACGACCGGCGAAAAGCGAGCCCTCCACACCTGCAAATAGTTGCTGGTCAACTCTGCACTTGTTTATATATATAGAGAGAGGACCTCGGTGCTGCCACTTGCTTGCTGCCCAATAATTCTAATGCCATTTCATCGCGTGTCTGAGTTCGTCCCTTGTCGTGTGTGCTCTGCGAGTATAATCGTAAAGGCAAACAGTGTCTCTGCGACACGAGCCGTCTAGCACAGGGGCTTGGGGAGTAAATGGAATTTAAGTGGGTGAATATGGCGGCCTCCGGGCTGGCTCACCGTGATCTGAGAGACATTCCCACCGATATCTGTTGTCGACGGCCCCCGCCCCCTGCTGGCGGCGGCAGATGGTCTCCACTAACCTAGTGAAGGTAAGGCTCTTCCCTAGGGAGCCTCTACTGGCCAGGGGAAGTATGGCTGGCTGTTCCCCCACGTGACCTCAACTGCCAAAGGGGAGGTGAGGATGCGTAACTTTGGTTTCCTTACTCTTGGGTTATATCTTGGTACGGAATGGTGAAATTTCGTGTACAGTATCACGATGTAGAAGTGTCTTCCAGTGAACAGGGAACTATGTAGTTTGTCTACGTGTGCCAAGGCTGTGGTGGCACTGTATTAAGCAGCAAACGTTATCACGCTCTTTGAAGTGATGTTCGATCTCCCGATGACTCAACAAATCGTCTTGCCTGTCGTCCCTCCTGAGATGCTCAACGATCGAGAGAAGACGGTTTTCTGAGACTTCAGGGGACAGGTAATGTGTGGGGTGGCCCGGCGATAGTGGCCAGGATCCAGCGACCACAATATCAGTAGAACAATTTCTTCCTTCATGAGGAAGGAGCCGTCCAAAGACGAGGGCTCCTATCAGACTAAGGCTCTGCGAGCATTTCACAACAGCAATTGTTTTAAAAACGTGAACAGGTTTTTCGTCTTGCCGTTACTGCAATGACCTTCTAAACGACATAAGACTGGCTGACCTTACAAAGTTATACCTCGTATGAATACACGACGCTGGCCATCTTCCGCACAATACAATTGGTCAGAGCGTCTTATCTTTACATTCATCATCATACACACACCACTAACACATCACACTTCATCATCCATCATAGTATGAGAACAGGTGTGTGTGTGTGTGTGTGTGTGTGTGTGTGTGTGTGTGTGTGTGTGTGTGTGTGTGTGTAGCTCAGTTGATGAAGTGGTTATGTCGTCTGACTGGTGGCCTCTGGAACAATGGCTTTAAAGAAAGGTAAGCGATGCAGGAGTCGATGCTTTCTGACCATCCCCCCAAGCACGTCTTTTGAAGGTTGTGAGGTGTTTGGCGTCCCAGCCAACTCCTCGTTGGATGATCATTGTTGACGCTGAAGACTTCCCTCCGGTTACTGTAGTGGCTCACATATCACGCCCCAGAGTCGAACATGGTAACCAGTGGTTGCCCATATTTTGAACCTGTCGCACTAGCAGATCCTATCACTACAACGCTGTTGATGCCTTTCGCACACCAATCTCTCTCTCTGGCACATCAACCTCTCTCTCTCTCTCTCTCTCTCTCTCTCTCTCTCTCTCTCTCTCTCTCTCTCTCTCTCGCACACAAACCTCTCTCTCACCATCTATTCCTCACAGCCTCATGTCTGTGCAACTATCTCCTTTATTACATCTTCCTGCACGTGTAGCAATCAGTTTCGCAAGACGTAGAATATAGCAATACTGCTGTCACTTTCTGTCCCAGAAAGTGCTGGGGGAGAAAATGCGTCCACCACAACGCATGCGCTGTGGTGTGCGTAAAATGCATGCGTTGCAGTGTGAGTTGATCACAATGCATGCGTTGCACCGTGCGTCCAACCATCACAAGTTTGTTCGTAGTGTCACGTCAGTCTCCCGCTGCCAGTCGTCAGTGGTTGGGAAACCCTGAGGTTCTGTTTGCCACATAGGGCTGGGTGTGGGCTGACTGCCGCGCCTAGGGTTCGAACCCACGCGTGCCCGACACCAGGCGGGCTGTGCCTTTACTATCCACCACACCACGGAGACAATCTCAGGCCCATGCGTAAGTGGTGGGGGGGAATCTGTGGGAAGTCGTCAGCTGACAAGTCGTCAGTTACCTCTTACGACCATGTGTACTGCCTGCGTGTACTGTCCTGCATGTTCTCACTTGCCTTTACGGCCCAGTGTGTACTGCCCACGGACTACTGTCCCGTGTATATTGCCCTGCGTTACTGCCTAGCGTGTACTGCCCCTTCCTATCGACGACAGACATTATCTGCACCTGCTGAGCTGGACAACAAGTTGACAAGTCTTCCTCTTCCAAGTGTCTGATTTGTCTCCCTCGTCATACCACAGTAATCCATTAGTTTCTGTTCTCTTTCTCTTTATCAAAACAGCCTCGTATGGACCCGGTGGTCCGCTGCTGTGTGAATTCATTGGTATCAATTTTCACTGCCAGTGAGTACACCTACCGTGTGTACTACTAACCTGTGTACTGACGAGTGTATTAACATAAGTGCTATTCTGTGAGAACACCTAACTCATGTACTGCCACGTGAGTATACCTATCGTTGGTGCTGTTTTGTGAGTATATCGTAAGTACGTACAGCCATGTGAGTATACACAACAAATGTGCAACAAACCCCACCAAAACCTTGTGCAAAACCTCCCCAGAAATGATTAAGTACACAATACTTCTTCGGGATAACCCCAGCTCTGGGTCGTCAGCTCCCGGAGTGCTGGGGTCCGTATGCTGCTAACAGCTTATGATAGGTAACAGAAATCCATAGTGATGGAGGCAGTACACTGCTCACGGGGCAACAGACTTAGCAGTACTGGAGGCTGTATAGCGACAGATGGGCAACAGACGTCAACACAAATGAGTTCCACAACTCCATCATCCGGACCTTCTCGTCTATAAAACTTTTCTCATGAATGTGTAATATATACTGACTACTGACACGTCCTGCTGTGGTGTGGTGTGGTGTGGTAGTGTGGTGGTGGAGGGAAGGTTATGTTGTGGTGCTAGTGAAGGCTGCAGTGAATGACGGACTGAAGAAATGAATGATAACCTGAGAATAACGTGGAAAATTACAAAGTGCAAGTGAAGCAGAAGAAAAAAGAAATGGAAGTGAGGACAAATATGAAGAGAGTGGAGGGAAAGTTAATGCAATGTTAATGCAAGATGAGAGAAGAGAGTGGAAAGTTAGGAAATATGCAACAAGATGTTCCTCAAGATGAAAAGACTGACTTATATCAAGAAACCGAAGGTGTGTAGAAAGATGGAAAGCAATGGTTCAGTGCATAAAGAGAAACGAGAAGAAATAAGTCCATATAGAGAAGTGAACCCCCCGCAAAATGGGCTATATTACTCGTGACAATCAGATGATAAGAGCACAGAGGAGTACACAAGATATAAAGATAACAGAAGGCCTGCTGGCCTGTGATAAAGTCATCTGCAAGAGTTTCTCCACTGACACAGAACTGAGGTCAGGATGGAACACTACGAAAGCTCTTCCCCTCTTCCCTCCGGCAACACCAGCAAGTAGCAGAAAGACTAGAAGGAACCATCCATTGCTGAAGTGAAGCGAACATGGGATTCTACGGGATTCTACAGGATAGAATGAGATGGAACACTTATCTATACTGACAATGGCTTTAGGCGGGGGGCGGCCTCATTCCTTGTGGCTGGAATGATAACGTATGCTTCGAATCTTCCTTTGATTACACTGTTGGTTCCGACCCGCCCCATCAATGGCGTTTCCATGGAGGTGTTCGAAAGAATGTCCTCAAACATCCCCGAGATACGCAAGTACAATTTCTCCTGTGTGGTGCCCTGAGTGCAGAGGCAGAGCTCCGTGTCTTGATGTCTTACATGACATTCTCGACTTGAGTGATACTTTACGTCAAGTACATTATACCTATTCTGGGTCGAGGTTTATCACCTAGCGTGAACACCTACTTCACTATGACATGTCCTCCTGGCTGACTGAAGGTACGTCTGCCATCTGCATCAGTCACCATCCTCGCCTCTTAAAACGTTGTTTCTTCCGCCAGTTTCGAGTGCTTGCCTCGCCCCATTTTCCCCACACTTTCAACCTATTTTCTATACTCTCTAATGTCTCGCTATTACTTTGGATTTCTACTTTCAACCTATGTTACACAACATTAAAAAAAAAAAAAAGCATCCATGACACTTACTTATCTTCCGTCGTATGTCCTTGGTAAGGTCTCCTCTGTAGGTGGGACGGCCGAAGGTAGGTGTGGGCGCCACGACCCGTGGAAACACTGGGGTCACAGCAGCTCTCGACTGAGGTCAGGGAGCAACTGGATGTATGAGTACATCGAGAAATCACAGATAACATAAGGCCTTTCGAACTAGGACGAGGTTACGTGATAATCCAGTAGTAACTACGTAATTAACACTTCTAGATAGTTAAAGTGTGGATAAAATGGTAAGGTTTTCTCCTCATCCTACGTTCTCTTTGGCAACAGCAGGACGAAGCATGTGAGGAAGACCAATCACTGATGCAATAAAGCAAAAACAGAATTTCACAGAAGAAAATGAAGTACTGTTTGGATGTTCATTCTTCTACTTTGTTGCAGTGTACTACAGTACAGTACACTGTGCTATACTACACTACACTTTGCTACACTACACTACACTGTGCTGTATTACACTACACTTGGCTATGGTACACTGCACCCTGGCAATAGTTTTAATCAGATATATATTCTTTAGAGTCTGGCCTGAAAGAAAACGTGTTGGTGCATATATGTGTATATTTCTGTCATTCATTCAGTAAACATCACAACTCGTGGAATGTTTGTTTGGCCAACGTTCATGGTCCTTACATTAATAACTTCTGACTCTCGCTTGTTCCACTGTCCTACGGTTCTGTTTGAAACGAAACTTCACCTAAAGTTACTACTATTTCGTCTCGTAGGATTAAGGGATATCCAAAAAGGTCTTCACGATTTGGCGTTGAAGAGAGAGAGAGAGAGAGAGAGAGAGAGAGAGAGAGAGAGAGAGAGAGAGAGAGAGAGAGAGAGAGAGAGAGAGAGAGAGAGAGAGAGGTAAAAAAACTCTTCCCTGTTTCAGCCAGTCATTAATTACATTAAAGAGTCTTCCTTCATAATGATATGCAAATAGAGCATCATGTGGCTGGTCGCGACGCAAAGTTAATCAGGCATTATGATAATTATCTCTCATCATCCATTATTAATTCAGCTTTATCTCCGACGCGGCCGATGGAGGCAGGGAGGCGCGGGCACTTCCCCTGCCAATAGTCCTGGCTGGTTGTGTGGTGGCAGAGTGGTGGTAGAGTGTGGTGGCAGAGTGTGGTGGTTGAGTGGTGGTAGTGTGCTGGTAGAGTGGTGGTAGTGTGGTGGTGATGGTAAAATCTTCTCATGGTTCATTCTCCCTTCCCTGAAGGCGAATTCCTAACCGGTAGACTTATCGTATATCATCGCGACCTACATCTTGCTCACTGGGGCTGTGGACCTCACCATAGCGGCTGGCGAAGACTCCGCCGCATATCGTGTGCTGACGTGGCTGAAGCATGTGAAAGTTTCTTATCTAATGTTGAGGAAGGTGTCCTGACAGCGCCACGTCTGTGACCCACCCCAGCCGCGGGGTGAGGGGTGACGCCTCGTGTTAACATAAAGGAAATACTGTGAGAACCAAGTCTTTAAGGTGCACGTCGAGAGGCCTAACATTGTCTGCGGTATGTCCCTAGTGACTGAGCAACGTTCCCTCGCAATGATCTCACTCACAACGACCTTTGTGATTTCTGGCGATCTGGTCACCTTTATCCGAACGCCTCACGACTGAAAACTCTCTTCTAACTTCTCTTAGTGATCATTGCGTCATGACTGGCGATCATACGTAAGGATAGCCCCCTCTGAATTTCAGAGAACATTCGCTTCTTAAATAAAAAATAGAAGGCAGGACACCATGGCCTGTGAAGAGAAGCAACGACTCGTTGTGTGAGGGAGGTGGGGAGGAGGGCGGTCTTGCGCCAGACAGGAGAAGAGGCCAGGCTAGGGGTACGCACCAGCTTGGGACGAGGCCCACCTGTCACCTCATACCTCCTCAGACTTTGAGAACTGCTGCTGATAAACTGATAGCCATAAGGTGACCCGAAGTTTGCGCTCTCATGCTTATGGATTTATCAGCATGTCAAAATTTTCTGCCAATGCTGTTCGTGTTAATTCACTCCTAGTTTTCAGACGATATTAATTCTTATGTTTTAGAATAAGTAATGAAAACATTTTGACCAATTGTTGCCCTGGATCTGTTAAGTTTATCATGAGTTCTGATGGAGTTTATGGTGAGATATATTACAGAGTACGAAGTTCTAGGAAGTGCTATCAGTGTTTGCCGAGGGCTTGGGAACCCAGCAAGGATGGTTGCCACACTGGGGCCTCACTCTGAGCCGGCCAACATGGGAACCAGGCCGTAAAATTTGTCGCTTTTGACACATGAGACTTAGGCATTGTTTTGCTAATTCACAGATCAGTTAAAGATATCATGAGGACTTTCGCGAGTGGGTTCTTATTTTATTTTTGACACCATCATTTGGCCAGAGCGCCACAAGTGTGTAAATTTTCTTATTTCCTGCGAAAGGAAAAGATTACAGGAGTCTTGCAAGTGAATACATGAACGGACAGTAGGAAGATGTCGCCTAAGGTGAGGTGGGGGAAGCCTTGAGAGTGTCCTGTGAAGTTATTTAGGTAGGCAGAGGACGAGGTATGGACGTGGTCAGGGCGATGATCTACGACAACGAACTTGGGCGTCTCAGGAACGACCACACCACGTTTTTAAATTGATCCATTATATCATACTCCATCCCATTAGTGGAATAATAATGCTTCAGTACATGTCCTATATAATGGTCACCAAAAGCTCTTGTGTGAATACTTATTATGAATTCGTAACTGTAGATGGCGCATCAAAAATACCTGTTGATACGATACATCTTATCCGAAATTTTCAAAATCATTGGGCTACATCTCGCCAACTTAACGGATGCAAAATAGAAACTGATAATAGGATGCCTCGAACAAGCATTACAAATGGGTCCAAACGACCATTAGTGGCCTGGGACAAGAGCCATCAAATGGCTATTTTGTCGTTTGTTTAGCCCAAGATATTGGAGAGTCGGCGCCCAAGTCTGGAGTCGGGTGGGTGGGGGGTTCTGGTTCCCTATCCCTGGGTTGCTGTTGATCCTCTGTCTCTAGGGTAATGGTGCCCTCTACTTCTGGGGTGACTGTCCTGTTAACTCCGGGGTGATGTTACCCCCTTTCACTGGGGTAATGTGCATGCGAGATGATTACGAAAATTTATTCGATGAGAATTCAGTGTTGTCCGTCAGTGTTGATGTGATGTGTTCCTTAATAGCCAACACACAGGTGACACACTGTCTCTCCCTATTGTCTCCTCTTACTGTCATACTTCTGTTCTGTGTTGTGTCATCCTTCTGAACGTTTATGGCTATATTTTGTCCCTTCTTTCCACGATGATCGTCGGACTCAGATATAAAAACTTATTAGCAGCCAATTCATCATTCTCTAGCCACAGGGACACCTCACATCGGCAACAAACCTCTTCCTCGGGCGAGGGTCTGCGTCCTTCTCGCCCCATAGGTGTCCCAACGTGGCTGTCGCACCCTGTCGAAGACCTAGGTCTTCTCCCCTTCCTGGCGGGATCACACCAGGATCTCCAGCATCTGAGGATGTTGGCTTATGTATCATCCATCATTCATGTGTTACAGTCTATGTTAATGCAGTGATTATATGTCGTGTACGATGATATGCAGTGCATGTTTAATGAATGGTATGTATTAAGCGACACCATGAGGTGAAGGACGAATCCTTCGACACAAGTCTGTGAAGGACGAATCCTTAGACAGGCGTCTGTGAGGGACGAATCCTTAGACAGGCGTCTGTGAAGGACGAATCCTTAGACAGGCGTCTGTGAAGGACGAATCCTTAGACAGGCGTCTGTGTACAGACACGGGTGGCTGAGGAAAGTTTCTTTTGTACGTTGTTGAGTCAGCTCATGCGTTTGCTTCGTCAATATTCATGAGTTGTTCCTTCTGCTTCACAGTCCGCCTGTCACAGCTTCGAGATGTTTGGGCTGAGTAGTAACAGGAGGGTGAGAGGAGAGCCTCTGATTTATTCATTGATTAAAAGAGAGAGAGAGAGAGAGAGAGAGAGAGAGAGAGAGAGAGAGAGAGAGAGAGAGAGAGAGAGAGAGAGAGAGAGAGAGAGAGAGAGAGAGAGATGCAAATAAACAAGAGGTCTGGGCACTGGAGAGGAGTGAAGGTGACCACAGTGAAATTATGAACCTTAAGCGCGTGGCATGGGGCGAGAAACGGAACAGGTAATGAATCTTAACATAAGAAGAAATAAATAGAAAAAAAAAGAAAGTTCTAGATGTGGGGACGATAGAGGAGAGGAGAACCACGCGAGGATAAACTGGCTGCCTCAGCTATGTTATGCCGAACGATCAGACCGGCAAGGAGCTGCAATTCGGTGGGCATCGTGTATGTAACAGCAAGTCGTCTGTGAGGCGAGGCGGGCCGACTGTTTACGACTCCCGCAGACCAGCATGCAAATGAGGGTCGGCAGAAGGAGTAAAAGGGGGGAAGGGGGGGGGGGGTGTTGGAGAGGAGAGGAGGCTCTCGGGCTGCGGCCCAAAGATGGAAACCGACCGAACGCGAATGGGAGCAAAAATAAGGTGTTTATATACGAGGGAAGAGCCACGGTGTCTGTTATCCGCTGAGGAAACAGAAGGCTCTGGCCTGCACAGATCTGGGTGTTCCTGGGAACTGAAATTACACTCTTTTGGGAAAAGTGACAATGAAACGTGAACGTATGGATGGGGTGAGGTGGTGGCGAGTGGATCAGCGTGAGGAGTCCTCAGCTGTGACGAGTTTCTTGGTGGTTGAATTACTCGTTATATATCTATTTCTCCCCCCCCCCCTCTCTTCCTATCCAAATACTCCCTGTTCCTTTCTGACAGCCCTGTCTCTTCCCTCTCACAGCCCTGTTTCTGCCCACTCCCAGCCTTACCTCTCCCTCTCATAACCATGTCTCTCCACTCTCACAGGCCTACCTACCGTCTGACACATAACCATGTCTCTCCTCTTTGAGTCTTACCTCTCAGCTTCTCAATACCAGCTTTTTCTCTCTCACAGACCAGCCTTTCCCCTCCCACAACTCTGCCTCTCCCCTCTCACAGCCATGCCTTTTCCTTCCTACAGCCTTGCATCTCATTTTTCACAGCCCGCCTCTTTCCTCTTGACAGCCTTGACTCTCCTCTCTCACAACCCTCCATCTCCCCTCTTGCAGCCCACTCTCCCCTCTCACAGTTCCTCCCCTACCCTCTCACAACCCTGCCTCTCCCCTCTTTCTCCGCTATTCCTTTCCTGAGCTTTTCATTCCCTCCCCATCACTTGACCTTCTATTTTCGCGAACCTTACGCTTTCTACATTTGCTTCGTCTTTTACCTTCTCCCTCCTCCTTCTTCACACACCCTAAACTCCCTTCTCTCACACACCTAACACCACTCCCTAGCTACGTGGTGACACACAGGGGTGAGCAAAGGTTGGAAAATTGATAAAACCAGAGCTGGGCAAAGATCGCGAGGAAGACCTCCATCATCAGTTGAATCTGTCCACTCATTTGTTTACGTCGGTTGAACAAGTAATCCGCGCTTGCCTGCGCGATCGTTAAGAGCGTGAGCGTTGCCATCATGTATCGATAAACATATCACAAATGTCGTCTGGCGTGAATACTTTACGTATAAAATCCATGGTAAAGCATCCTCTTAATTCCTTTGGACAACGACATACACCTTTGACGATGAGACGTATTCATCATATCCGATACATCGGCAGGTAGTTCAAAAACACGGTCATCTACGTAGGTGCTTACGTCACGAGGTCTTTTACGTCTGTGGTGGGGGAGTAGGGGGAGGAGGGGAGAGGGAAGGAGTGTAAATGTGGCGGATGTTTTACCAGGCTGGGATAATTTATGGTACATGGGTAATAACTTGCCCAGCGATATATTGTAGGAATTCATGGTAGGATTTATGGAACAATTTCATGGTTCGGCGATAGGCCAGTAAACGCACTAAGTGGCCCCATTCTGTTCACGTCCCGGGCGATCCTGGAGGAGGAGGAGGAGGAGGAGGAGGAGGAGGAGGAGGAGGAGGAGGGGGCAGAGCTGGGTGGTGAGTGGGTAGGGGGGGTTGTGTGTGGGGGGGGGGGGGAGGAATGGTAAGTGGGTGGGGAGAGGGATGGTGAGAGGGGGAAGTGTTGGGGTAAGGGAGGGAGGGAGGGGCGGTACGAGGGGTGAGGTTGGTGCACTGAGTGGAGTACTGATACACACACACACACACACACACACATACACACACACACACACACACACACACACACACACACACACACACAATAAAACATGTAAACAGACATTGAGGAGACTGGAAAAGGCAAAGATAGATAGATGAGAGAGAGAGAGAGAGAGAGAGAGAGAGAGAGAGAGAGAGAGAGAGAGAGAGAGAGAGAGAGAGAGAGAGAGAGAGAGAGAGAGAGAGAGAGGTCGTCACCAGGGTGGCACTAACCCCACGTCTCTCACAATCCAAACACCAACACGTTTCCCCAAGTCATCCAGGCGGCCGGCAGGGTGTATCATGCCTGGTATATTTCCCGAGCACGCCATCCACAGGGTGTCAGCTGGGTGTCATCCTCACAATACATGTTGTTGACTCCTCCTGGAAGTGTTTGCCAACACCATGAATACGTGTAATAAGCCGACACTTTCCTCCCCCACACTCCTGGAATCACTATAGACGCCACTCTCAAAGGCCCTTTTTCATCTCCTCTTCTCTCAACAATGGATCTTTCTTCAAGAGTGGACACTCTGAGGAAACGAACGCCCTTCGGGAAAACGTCGTTTTTTCCCCCACGAAACGGTAAGGTGTAGGGAGCTCTCTCCTCCTGTCATCTTTGGTAGGGTATCAAGTGGGGGTTCCTCCCAGAGAGTTAATGGCAGAGTGAACGTGAATGGACGGTCCTCAGATGAAGTACATCGCTTGATGCTTTCCTCGCAGATGGGAAAACATCTCCCTTGATGCTCAGTGACCCGCACTGCGTGCCCCAGTGAGCTAAGTTCTGTCACATTATAATAAGCTGCTCCCTTCCCTCGTCTGTTAGTTACTTGTTCAGGAGATCTGAAACATGGCCAAGTGAAATCTGGAACGGACTCTTGACATTCTGGAATGGTTTCCATTCTCACGTGGATGCCTTATTAGGAGTCCAGATGGATGGGCATCGCGTCATCTATGTGTCATCCTGAGGAAGCGGGCGTCTGTTGAGACATGTCATCATCGCTGACAGGAGACCGTTCATGGTACGATCCTTCCATGGAAAATGAGACTATCTTAGTTTCTGAGTTTGTGTAACCAACGTCCATAACCTTTACTGTTGACACTCCACAGTGGTGGAGCGGTGTGTACTCATGTGGGTGTAGTAGTGTTGTAGAGGGCTGAGACATGTGTTGTATGTAGGCACCCGGGTGTTGTGGTTGAAATGATAAAGATGTAGACTTTCGTCCTAAGCTTAAGCAATACAAAACTTTACAAACACAAATGAACAGAATCACGAGATTAAAATATTCCATATACCTATGTATAATTCGTGGTATAAACAAATCTAAGATTATTTTGCACAAGTGATAATATTCCAGGTAACTATTCCTGGATCCTTTAAGAAAACTTCAACGTTATGAAGTGGACGGAGGACGACACGACCACAAGGGAGCAACACCGTGACCCTCGTGTATGTTGGCCAGGCCTTTGAATTAACTCTTGAGGGCCAGGACAAAGGCCACACCGCCACCATACCCGAGGTTTTCACCGTCGTGATCAAGGGTCGCACCGTTGTCCCGAGTGGCAGCACTCTGTGTTACACGATCACCTGGAGTCTTATAAAACGGCGCGCAACACACAGTGTCGATCGTCTTCCTGGGTGTTGTCACTAACGTGCCACCAGCGCGAGCAGGATGGCCAATATACTACAGAAGGCCCAGTGGCAGGAGAGTCTCATAGCCGAGTTACACTCGTAGAAGCGCGTGTAGTTGACCTCGGTGATGGCGCACCAGTGGAGGCGACGACACTTGGCCTTGCAGACGGATGGGTCCTCAAGGCTGACAGTGTTCGCGGTGTAGTAACGATCGAACAGGAAGTGGTCGTTCTGTGGATGAGGTACTCGGTCATCTACCTATTACTGACGTCATGAAGCATCATTACTGTATGATATCTACCTTATACAACCCAGGCTGCGAATCCATCAAGTCGAAACTCGAGGTGGTTCTGGTGTTAAGTTTATCTTACATAACTCTCTCGTGTCTGAGGGGGTTATGCAAGAAGTCGACATTAGATTTAATCTTACCTGTCTACATTTTTCCCCTCACATCTTCACTTAGTATTCCTTATCCTCGAGTTTTAGCCACCAGGCAGAGGAAAACTTTTTTTTAACCGTGTAGGAATCTAGCGCTGATAAAAAGTCATGTGTTACCAACAACTTCATAATCCAGACTGAGCCACTGGGTTGTTATTGATCGTAATTTGATAAAATCTATCTTGAGCGCAAGATTCTTAAAGTGCCATACTGAAATTACGGATATTCTACGCCATTTCTAAGCACCGAACACCGCAAGAACATTTTGTAAACGTCTCAAAAAAAAATCTCGAATATGGAAACATGGAGGTGGAACCCCCTCCTCTTCCAGAATACTAACCCATGCCTATATCAGTACCAACAAGATACTGGTCATATACAGCACTGAGGAACATGCAATAATCTGGCACTACAACATACAAGAGTCCTACTTACCTTCAACTTCTTGGCGAGGTTGTAGAGCGTAGTGGGGTTAATGGCCTTAAGGTTATAGACGAAGGTGAAATTGTATTCCAGCTTCCACTCAGCCCTGCCCAGCCTGTTGGCTGCTTCCAAGTCCAGGTAGTAGGTAGAGACCTCCGTCACCTGCGGACCAGAGGGGATATGGCACTCTTACTCACACGTCGTATCCAATCCTTGCTACTCACAGTTACAGTGTCCAACCCTGTTCAGGAGGAGCGGGTATCTTACGATCTACTTTACGTTACTTATAGACTTTCTTGGACCTCTGTGATTCAGATACACAGAACAGTATAGGCCACTACGTTCAGGTTGTGATTAAAGTTCTAAGCAATTTGGAGATGACACATAGCCCTTAATTCTCAAATTCTTTCCCTTGTCTCTTTCTTCCTTTTCCCCTTTTCATAATCCTCTCTATACTTCAATCAAGGCACGGCTTCAGTGTGGACTTCTGTCCGTGACTGGAGCTTTACAACTTAAAAAAGACAATAACTGAAAGCATTATGAAGCATATGGAGTTACGTGAGAAATCACGGCTGCCACTGTGCTCCCCCTGACGTACGCACCTCTCCAGTGATGGTGTCATAGGAGACCAGTCTGATGCCTGGGTTGTTGGCGCCAGTCTCCTTGGAGAGGGTAGAGCGCCAGGGGGTGACCCCAGGCACCAGCAGCTGGTAGGACACAGGAGATCTCGCTTCCTGTGACTTGGCATCATTGAAGAACAACCTGTGGGGTCAGGCGAATGAAAAAATGATAAGTTTTCATTTCAGTGTAGCATCATCTCTCAGACACTCATGATCATGTTGCAACTGCGATGCTTAAACTAAAGCTAGTGCAATTAGAGTTATGAAACATGATTAGAATCCTCGAAAATCAAAGGAATTTCGAATATTTCTAGTCAAGGCTGTAGAAACCAATTCAAAATGTGTTTAAAAATCTTCTTCAGAGATACCAGGTAGAAATCTAACATATGGATCAATGCAGTACATACGGGGCAGGACTTTAGGTCTATATATTGCTGGACCTACCTGAAGGAGTCTGTATGGTGGTGGGCGAAGAACTGGGCCTCAATGACGCTGGCGTGTTGCCGGACCACCTGGTCACCAAGGGAAGACATCGTCATTAGATGAACTCGGGTAAAAACACATCAGAGTGAGAGTAATGGACCTAAATCCGAATCAACGCCATGGACGTCTCAAGAAGGAAAATTCTTGAAATGAGAGATTCCTGAGGGGAAGGAGGGAGGGGATACTGGACAGTCTTGGGCCTGATGCGCTCCACTAAGACAATACGCTACTAGCCTGTAGGGAAGCTCCACACTCCACTATAAAAACATTACAGTATGCTCTCAGATCCTGATAATGAGAACATCAAGTCATCTTCACAAATCTGACGTCATTTTTCATCTCTATTCTCCAAGGGAGAGATAATGAATGATCCTTTGACAAAAAAGAAAAGAAACGCAAATCTCTTCGTTCCCTTAAGATGAGCAGATAATTGAATTGTTAGAAGATTCCAATACTACACCAAGAGGTGCCTGTACGATGCAGTGTAGACTGGAGATTGATGTGTAATTTGGAAGATCTACAGGAAGGTCCTCCTGAAGCGGGCCTGTGAGGGGGCTTCATTACAATCCAGTTCCCAGGAAGGGTCAAGACACTACCCGCCTATGTGAAGTGAGCCATTTACACAAGCCTCTTTTTGTGGGACCGAGGTAAACAAACTATGACAGAGAGCACGGTGAACGACACTACGACCCTTGAGTACGATATTTCGACTTCCAGGTATGATGATCTTGCTTTTGATCAAAGGTCACGCCATTTATATCCAAGGGTCGTACTGTCGTGCTCAAGGGTTCGTATCCTCATGTCTAATGGGTTTAGAATATCATGAAAGGGGTGGTAGGTCAGTGTGCGGTGGCTTTACCTCCATAAAACGCGTGTTGTACCGAGGCTGGTACCAGTGGAAGCCTTCCCTCGTCTGCTGGTACCTTTCGAACGTCCCTGGGGGAATGTGCCCGATAACGTACACCTGGAAAAAGGAAACGAACGTCACTATGAACAAATTCCGAGTCTGATCTTCCTATGCATCCTATGAACTTTAAGGAAACACGTTCAGCATCTTATCATTGCCCCCGAAGAAATTCTGTTGGACATTATTCATCAGGTGTCAACCCTTTCCCTGAAAGCAGCGATATTCAATGATCCTGTGACCTTACACTCTTTCTCATGACCAGGACTTTGGCCTGCTGACTCATGGACACGCGGGAGAGATCACTGACCTTGCGTTTCCTGGCAGCCAATTGCCTGAGGATGTCATCGAGCCACTGGAACTGGCCGTCGGGATCTTTGGCCAAGGGGTCGTCGTCAGGCAGGAGGGCCGTGTTAAGGTTGTTCTTGTACCAGATGAGTGTGTTCACTGCCACCACCGTCACGTTACTTCCCTCCACGTCCTCCCAGTACCTGCCACCTGTGCCACGAGCTAGGGGTTATGGTCCAACCACAGTAACCTGTTCGTCTACAGTCTACCACACCACAACCACAGTGACCTGTTCGCCTACAGTGTACTACACCACATCCACAGTGACCTGTTCGTTAACAACCTACCACACTCCAACCACAGCGACCTGTTCGTCTACAACCTACCACACCACAACCACAGTGACCTGTTCGTCTATGGTCTACCACACCACAACCACAGTGACCTGTTCGTCTACAGTCTACCGCACCACAACCACAGTGACCTGTTCGTCTACAGTCTACCACACCACAACCACAGTGACCTGTTCGTCTACAGTCTACTACACTCCAACCACAGTGACCTGTCCGTCTACAGTCTACCACACCACAACCACAGCGACCTGTTCGTCTACAGCCTACCACACCACAATCACAGTAACCTCTTCGTTAACAACATACCACACTCCAACCACAGTAAACTGTTCGTATACAACCTACCACACCACAACCACAGTAATTTGTTCGTCAACAGTCTACCACACTCCACCACAGCAACCTGCTCCTCTTCAGCCTACCACACTCCACCCACTGCGACCTCCTCTCCTGTTTAACTCATTTATTGTATCTATTGTACAATAACTCACACACACACACACACACACACACACACACACACACACACACACACACACACACACATAAAGGAAAATAAAACAAAAGCAAGTGGTACGGCCCTTGAGCAAACAGTACATTCACGATGGCAGATCCTTCGACCTGACCCTTAAGGGTTAGGTCAAAGGTCAGACTATTATACCCAAGAGACGTTTGCCTGTGTCACATACAACTGATTATTTACAAAGTGTCTGTTCCTGAATATCAGAGAAAAAGACATTTTCAAATATGCCAGAATCAGGTAGCTGAGTTAAGCCTCCAATATGAGGTAGTCAAGGTCACTGGCTGGTTCGAACCCTGGAAACTTACAGTTCACCAAGCTGTTCATCATATCTTTTGAAACTGGTTGATATACGGGTACCTGGTGGACGGACACACACACACACACACACACACACACACACACACACATATATATATATATATATATATATATATATATATATATATATATATATATATATATATACATACATACATACATATATATATATCTTCTTCATACATATTCGCCATTTCCCGCGTTAGCGAGGTAGTTTTAAGAACAAAGGACTGAGTTTTAGAGTATCCTCACTTGGCTCCCTTCCCTGTTCCTTCTTTTTGGAAAACTGAAAAAAGGAGGGGGAGGATTTCCAACCCCTTTTAGGGGCCTTGTACCACATGGGAGAGAGAATGGTCACCTACCGGCCTTGAAGGAGTCGAGGGCGCTCCTGCTGAACCACCTGCTCCACAGTCCGGCAACTTGGGTCTGTATTTCACTCTCGCCCGGCGGGATCTGTGCGGTGAGTACGTAGGTGTCAAGAAGGTTGTGGGAGCCTGGAGGAGGAGGAGGAGGAGGAGGAGGAGGAGGAGGAGGAGGAGGAGGAGGAGGAGGAGGAGGAGGAGGAGGAGGAGGAGGAGGTGGGGGAGGAGGAGGAGGAGGAGGAGGAGGAGGAGGAGGAGGAGGAGGAAGAGGAAGAGGAAGAGGAACAGGAGGAGGAGGAGGAGGAGGAGGAGGAGGAGGAGGAGGAGGAGGAGGAGAGGTGTTGGATTACTGAGGAAGATGTGGAGCGGACCACAGAGGAAGGTGTGAGTTCACGAAGCTAAATAGTACGTTGTGGAGATGATAGGATTCTTGAAGGGGAAACATGTGGAGCTTAAGTATGTCTATGGATAAATCTGATCGGTAAAAATATCCAGTGGAACACTTTGATACATACGTAAAAAAACAAAATCAAAGACGTGGTTCGTCAGTCAAGGACACAACAGATTACAAATCTCCCCTTCTACAGCCATGGTGGTCGAGAACCCATTGGCTACTAAAGCAGGTTCGTCTTTAGGGTCACTAAGTGATGCCTGGGAATCTGCTAACCTCGATCTTTTGGGGTTCTCTCGGACAGTCACGTGACCTGAGTTGGTTCAGTCACGTGACCTGAGTTGGTTCTCTGGCTACAACAAGCTGAGCACTTCAGCTGACCTGGTGTGTTTTTATTTTTTTTCCCAACTGGTACAATACGAGTGCGTGTGCTGACCTGGTTCTTGGGGAAGTAGTCATGGTTTCCCAGGACAGGAAAGACGATGGTGTTTGGGAACACCCGGTGCAGCTCATCAGTAAGGCGGGCGATGATCTGCACCACAGTCTGGCTGCTGAAGAACTTGTCGTCCACATGAGCAGTGTCGTCCCTGCGTCAGGAGAGAAAGAGAGACACATGATAGAGGGTCACCAACCACTATCATAGGTCTTGCACCACTACTGAACCACCTAAGGGAGTTTATCTCACCTCCTGATCCATCAAAGCGGGAACGAAACGTTCCACACAACTTCATGATGTAGTCTTCATAAGACTTGGGGTGTGTGTGTGTGAGAGGGTCAGGTGTGGCAACTCACCCTGTCCACAAGATGAAGTCAGGATTCGGTTGGAAGTTGGCCATGGCAGCCACAGCTGACTTCACTAGGGCCAAGGGCGCGTCACATTCATAGTCTCCGAACTCTCCGGGGGCCCTGGCCTCACCCCTGCTCTGTCGTTTCACTCTGGAGGGAGAGAACACTGCTTTAGATCCCCCGCCCAACGCCCTCTCTCTCTCTCTCTCTCTCTCTCTCTCTCTCTCTCTCTCTCTCTCTCTCTCTCTCTTTGTGACACAGTGCTGGACGCAACAGTTGACGTCCAGGCTCTCTATCTGATATACTGACACTGATGAAAGAGAGAGAGAGAGGAAAAGAAGAAGGACACAGAACCAATACGAATGATCAAATGGAAGTGTTTGAGAATAACAAAAGGAAGGCAGCAGCTCACTTGTCTGCCTTTAAAGTTGACGGGGAAACTGGAGGGGTCCTTATGGCTCTGACGTCATCACTGTGTGATGTGAGGAGAGGGCAAGCGTAGGACGTTACTAGGACGTCACTTAGGATAAGGGAAGGAATTAAAGGATACCTCTCTAGGGAGACACAGGTGGACCTCAAAGCCAGACGGCCGTGGTGATCCATTTCTCTCCCAGAGACCACGGGAACTGACCTCTTTCTGTCCCAGAGACCGCGGGGACTGACCATTTCATCACAAGAGACCGCGGGGACTGACCTTTCCATCGATAGAGACCGCGGGGACTGACCTTTCCATCACTAGAGACCGCGGGAACTGACCTTACCATCGCTAGAGACTGCGGGGACTGACCTTTCCATCACTAGAGACCGCGGGGACTGACCTCTCCATCACTAGAGACCGCGGGGACTGACCTTTCCATCGCTAGAGGCCGCGGGACTGACCTTTCCATCACAAGAGACCGCGGGGACTGACCTTTCCATCGATAGAGACCGTGGGGACTGACCTTTCCATCGATAGAGACCGCGGGGACTGACCTTTCCATCACTAGAGACCGCGGGAACTGACCTTTCCATCACTAGAGACCGCGGGGACTGACCTTTCCATGTCCCAGCACATGTTGTCTGTGACGCCCGTGACGGTGTAATTAGGGTCTAGATGGAAATCAGACACGTGCCAGAAGGTACCTGGGTAAGAGAGACGACATCTGTAGTACACCTGTTTCACACCTGTCGTACAATTGTGGTACACCTGTGGTGCAACTGCATCACACCTGTGGTACAATTGTGGTACACCTTGGTCACAATTGAGGTACACTTCCGTTATATATGATATAAAGGTGTGGTTCCCCCACACCTTGGTACATCTGCATCACGCCCACACCTTGGTACATCTGCATCACGCCCACACCTTGGTACATCTGCATCACGCCCACACCTGAAGCACACCTGTTACACACACGTCTTGGGTAATCTAAGGGAAGAAACAGCAAGCAATACCTTTCCCACACAAGACTCGAAATAAATGTATTTCTGCTGTATGTAATGTATAATGCATCAAGGCATTTGTAGTGTCAGATGTCACAAATAAAGATACACACACGAATATCAGTAATGGAACATCTGTCGTGTGAAACCTTACGAATAACAGCAAAGAACTAGCCTGATACTCAGACATTCATATATATATATATATATATATACACACACACACACACACACACACACACACACACATACACACACACACACACACACACACACACACACACACACACACACAGGGACACTCGCAGTATGAAAGCCAGATATATAAGTGAAAACATACCCGGTCTCTACAGTTATAACACATGTGGCCTGGACTCCATCTCTGGTCTTTGATAACAAACACATGATGAATGAGGAACTTTTGTCAGTCGCATCAAATTGGGTTCTGACTCGAACGGATACAGACAGCAGGTGCTGTACGGCCTTACATGAATAGACGAACTAAAACACACACACACACACACACACACACACACACACGAGCATATGTTTCCACTCTGGCAAAATATATTTCGTGATGAGGCCTCCGTGAGAGAGCATGTTCAGGCGCGGGACGGATAGCTTGCACGATTTTACGATAAACTTTATCTAAAAATGAAAACGGTCTGGGTAAAAATATTGCATTTACATATAATTGTATTGAAGCTGAGGGTCGTATGAGACGTGGGTGTGTGTGTGTGTGTGTGTGTGTTGCAGCAGACCCCCAGCGCCATCTATCGAGAAGTGTTGTAAACACGATGATGGGCCGCCCCTCCTGGCCAGCGGCGTGGTTCCCACTGTGTCCCCCAACATCCTGTGTAGTGATACCCAGTCCCATCAACTCGTCATTAGTGGAAAAGTAATCCATTAAATCCTAACCAATGCGAATGTAATCTTCCTTTAAATCATGATTGATCTTTTCTTTGTTCTTAAATAATACAGTTTACAGCAGGCAGATGTAATATCACTACTGTATGATACCATTTAAGTTTAATACGTCTTTAACTTGCCGTTGAAGTGCAGTAAACTGTGTGCAACAACTATCAAAAACCTTACAAGTCCGAACTACAAGCTGGCGTACAACCTTATCTTATATCTCATCTACAGGACGGGGCAGCTTTCTAGATATGAAAGCACAAGCTGTAAGCTATAACTTACCAAAGCACAAGCTGTAAGCTACAGCTTATCAAAGCACAAGCTGTATGCTATAGCTTTTCAAAGCCCAAGCTGCAGCTTTTCAAAAACAAGTTTGTACATCCCAGAGGCTTGCAAGGTGTGAGACAGACAGATACAGGAATACAGCGTCCTGTATCAGCCCATGTGGTATGCAACACCTCTGTAGCCTAATGGGCGATAAGCTGCAAGCACGTTAAGGATAAGCTTCAAGCATTTTGACTTGATCTAAGTTTCAATCACTTTGATCGAAGATAAGTTTCAAAGACTCTCATTGAAGATAATCTTCAAACACTCTGACCGCTTCAAACACTTCAAGGTAAGCTAAGCTTTAAACACTTCAAGTGAAGATAAGCTTCAAACACTCTGATCGCTTCAAACACTTCAAGGTAAGCTAAGCTTTAAACACTTCAAGTGAAGATAAGCTTCAAACACTCTGATCGCTTCAAACACTTCAAGGTAAGCTAAACTTTAAACACTTCAAGTGAAGATAAGCTTCAAACACTTCAAGGTAAGCTAAACTTTAAACACTTCAAGTGAAGATAAGCTTCAAACACTCTGTTGGACGATATGCTTCAACCACTTGAAGAAGTGAGGGGTGGAATAGCATCAGTAGCACACCTACTGGTCCTGAAGCCCCCGCGTCTTGCAAACTAAAGATGACACACACCAGACTACACTGGTGTACACACGGGTCAGTAAGTTAGGTCGTCCATCCGCAGAAATGAACACCGACCCAGAAGACCGTCGTTCATTCCTGGGTAACCCATGGCGAGTTACGTTGTAAAATATTTATTTCCCCCTACCCGCCAAACAATCTCGTCTCGCCCATCCCAACGAATCAGTGGAAGGGGGTGCGCGCTTTTCGGTAACTATTGCATGAAAAGTTTTTTTCCTTTCTCCAGGATAAAGTTGAGGTCACTTGAAATTATACAGTTAAATCCTGGAAATGCAATACATCGTGAAGTTCCTGCTTGTGTCTTCAAGCACACATAACAGACAGTTTTTCTCCATATATTACGAAAAACGTCATTCAAACAGTCAACCAAATGGGGAAATTCTCGTCGCTCCTCCGTCATACATTCGCTGCAGCAGCAACCATCTACAGGCGTCAGTGGGGCAGTAAAGACTTCATGAACACCAATAAACATGTGATTCCTCCTCTGCTTTACTTACCAATCCTCCCGTGCGCCTGGTGAGGGCAGCTCGCCAGCACGGCCAGAAGCACCACCTCCAGCTGGGTCACCATCATAACTCGGTGTGTGGCAGGTACTGGATGATGATGGACGTGACCTCAGCTCCTGGTGTTGGAGGACCTCAGCTCCCGGTGTTGGGGGACCTCAGCTCCTGGTGTTGGGGGACCTCAGCTCCCGGTGTTGGAGGACCTCAGCTCCTGGTGTTGGAGGACCTCAGCTCCTGGTGTTGGAGGACCTCAGCTCCTGGTGTTGGAGGACCTCAGCTCCTGGTGTTGGAGGACCTCAGCTCCCGGTGTTGGGGGACCTCAGCTCCTGGTGTTGGAGGACCTCAGCTCCTGGTGTTGGAGGACCTCAGCTCCTGGTGTTGGAGGACCTCAGCTCCTGGTGTTGGGGGAAGACAAGGAAGGGATTAAGATGGTGAAAGTTCTTGGCTGTGGAGGGAAGGCGTCTGTGTCAAGGAAGACTAAGTTAGGATGGATCCGTCAGGGACCTGAGACACAGGTTAGAATGTCTTGTGGAAAAAAAAGGAACATCTGTGACTATAAGGAAAGAATGCCACAAGGGTGGGTGATGATGGGATGAGCAATGCAGCTGTAGGTCATGACCCAAGGTCGAGCGAGGTCATGATCCGGGCCTGGGGAGGTCATATCTCATTCCTGGCGACTTCATGAGCCTGGTTTAATGGGGGTCATGACCGACTCAGGATGACGTTATGATCCACATCTTAATCAAGGAAGATCACCCACTTTACTGTCCCAGGACCACGAAGGGTCGGGATCTTACAGTCATTTCATACGACAAGTTAAGGCACTAACATCGGTGTCTGCCAGGACACTGTGGGAGTCGGGTGGGAGGGTCTGTGTCGTGGGAGGGTCTGTGTCGTGGGAGGGTCTGTGTCGTGGGAAGGTCTGTGTCGTGGGAAGATCTGTGTCGTGGAAGGATGAATGTCGTGGGAAGGTCTGTGTCGTGGGAGGGTCTGTGTCGTGGTAGGGTCTGTGTCGTGGGAAGGTCTGTGTCGTGGGAAGGTCTGTGTCGTGGGAAGGTCTGTGTCATGGGAAGGTCTGTGTCGTGGGAAGGTCTGTGTCATGGAAGGATTAGTGTCGTGGAAAGGTCTGTGTCGTGGGAAGGTCTGTGTCGTGGGAAGATCTGTGTCGTGGGAAGGTCTGTGTCGTGGGAAGATCTGTGTCGTGGAAGGATGAATGTCGTGGGAGGGTCTGTGTCGTGGGAGGGTCTGTGTCGTGGGAGGGTCTGTGTCGTGGGAAGGTCTGTGTCATGGGAGGGTCAGTGTCGTGGGAGGGTCTGTGTCGTGGGAGGGTCTGTATCGTGGGAGGGTCTGTGTCGTGGGAGGGTCTGTGTCGTGGGAGGGTCTGTGTCGTGGGAAGGTCTGTGTCGTGGGAAGGTCTGTGTCGTGGAAGGATCAGTGTCGTGGAAGGGTCTGTGTCGTGGGAAGGTCTGTGTCGCGGGAAGGTCTGTGTCGTGGGAGGGTCTGTGTCGTGGAAGGATCAGTGTCGTGGAAGGGTCTGTGTCGTGGGAAGGTCTGTGTCGTGGGAAGGTCTGTGTCGTGGGAGGGTCTGTGTCGTGGGAAGGTCTGTGTCGTGGGAAGGTCTGTGTCGTGGGAAGGTCTGTGTCGTGGGAAGGTCTGTGTCGTGGGAGGGTCTGTGTCGTGGAAGGATCAGTGTCGTGGAAGGGTCTGTGTCGTGGGAGGGTCAGTGTCGTGGAAGGGTCTGTGTCATGGGAGGGTCAGTGTCGTGGGAGGGTCAGTGTGGTGGGACGGTTCTAAATGCTTCACTGGGGTCGTGGAAATCCCTGGGTAACTAGGATTCCCAGATGGTTGCGTCACGAGGATATAGAACATTGTGTATGATGAATTTTCTCTCACTACCAACACTACCATTGCCTGATCCTACCACCACACTGGCGACTGATGACATCCGAGGATCATGTCTTACACACATGCTTTACTTTCATGGAAGAATGATCCAGGATATCGATATGACGTACAGCTCGACACGTCCCCCTCCTGCCCTCCCTCCACCCTGATGATAAGCTGATAATTTCAACTCTAAAGCACTGACCTAGACGCTTAAGCATCACTTGGCGAGCTACAGACACTTATAAGACACTATTACGTTCATTATGACACATCTACGTTCACTACGACACCTCCAACGTACCGTTCACTACGACACCCGCACGACGCTCACCAGACGTCAACACGTTCAACTGTCGCACACACATACAAACACACACACATCAACAAAGACGGTCCACAGTGCACAGGATGTGCGTCACGTCACACCGGACGCGGGCCTCGGTAGACACCTACAGGGTCACTTGGTGAGCCGCTGCGACGGTGAGTAAGACGAGCCATGCACGGGGCCGCCCGCCCGCTCCCGTGTGTGTGTGTGTGTGTGTGTGTGTGTGTGTGTGTGGTATACAACTAACACAGTCGAGACAATACACCAGCACAGGACCCCACGCTTGGCCTCACCGGCTGCAGGGGGTTGAAATATACTGGTGCCGGAGGACACACGCCGTGCTGGGGTGTGAGGCTGGGGGAGCATAGCTTTATTACGGCATCCCCTGACCTCCCCAGTTGCCTTGCTTCACCCCAGCACCACCTCCACCACACGTCACTGTCATCACACACCACCAACGCACCGCACCAAAGCCCCGCCACTGTGCATTCCCAACCACCACACCACCACCACCGCCACACTTCCCCTGCACAATACACCCCCCCCCCCCACGCACCACTACCGCACACACCCTGCCACCACCACCACCAACACCACCTCATCTCCATCACTACCCCCACCACACCATCACACACTCCTCTCCAATAATTCCCAGTGACTTAGGGTAAACTATTGCATCCCCTTCCCCGTGCTAACTCAGTGGTGGACCCGAGCCAGTATTTCTCCTCAGTGCAACAGAGGCAAGACGAATATTTGGATAAATATTTAAGTAAATCACTTTACAATCCTGGGGAAAAAATAACACCCTTGAAAAAGACGGTTAAGTTATTATAAAAGGAGAAAGGACGCCATCTTAGAACACTTTTACAGTCATTATTTTCCCAGAGAGAGAGAGAGAGAGAGAGAGAGAGAGAGAGAGAGAGAGAGAGAGAGAGAGAGAGAGAGAGAGAGAGAGAGAGAGAGACTTAAAGAAGGCAATGTTGTGTGAGTCATCATCTAACGATAGCCTTCACGACGACATCACTGTCATTGCTGCTCACCACTCGTAACCAGTAGGTGTATAGTCACATGACGACCCGGTTGGTACTACGCCTTAAGCTGCAACAGGTGATGTGTCCTTGTTGGTCACGAGGGAACACATCTGGCGTGTGTGTGTGTATGTGTGTGTGTGTGTGTGTGTGTGTGTGTGTGTGTTTTCTCTTCGTCTGTTTCCTTATGTGTCTCTGAGTTCCTCTGTGTACCTACGTTTCTATGTCCCCGTCTGTGTGCTTGCTTGTCTGTGCCATGTGTATTTGTTTATGTCTTCCTGTGTCTGCGCGGTAAACAGTCCGGCTAGGGAGTGTTTACAAGAATATCTCCCAGGATTGACATGCAATTCATTCAGTAAACAAGTGTATAGTGAGGGTGGGGCGGACATGGAGGTGAGTCAGTTGCTGTTTGCAGATGACGCCGCTCTGGCGGCAGACTCCAGGAAGTAACCCTCGAAACTTCATCAACGTGAAGAACGTAACTCATCAACGTAAATGACGTCACTTTGCAATGTAAACAACGGTAAATTACCAACGTAATCCTTTTACATCTGAGAAACACAAAACTGTTTACCCGATAGACATCATCCGACGCCCTCGGGTTATTTTCTGTCTACTTCTCTCCTTCCCAAGATGATGATGTGTTTATTTCCTCAGAATCATGCTCAAGGAACGACAGGTAGGCGGGAGGACACTGGACGACAGTCGTCGAGATACAGTCAAGAGCTCTCAAGCGATAGGGGAGAAGTATTCATGGTCTCATATCTTATCTTTCCTTCGTGGTCAGTGAGCCACAAAAATTTCCCAGGAATCATGGACGTTGTTGTCAGCGCGTGGTCAACATGCTGTCCGCCAGGCGGTGTCAGGGTGTTGTCCCGTGAGGTTCACTTGCCAAGGTCTCTCCTGACGGAGGCCCCGTGGAAGGCGTCCCTCGCAATAGAGGCATAACCCCCCCCCCCCCAGATGTTCCCCTCACATAGCCTACGTGGATGGCCTCGTGTCTGGGGGCTCCAGTCTTGGCTGCTGGAGTCTCTCTGTGTTGATGATACTCAGTGAAGAAATGGGTTTGGATCCTGTGTCAGGACGGGTCAGTGAACTCCATGTTCTGCTCTCTCCCCCACCCTCGACACTCTTCCGTCTCCAAGGTTCCTGTGAGGCGACCAGCCACACGAGGATTGACCGTTATGATACCGTGTGTCCTTGAATAGCGAAGCTCCGAAATTCTCCATCTAGCGTCTATACACATCTCACGAGTTCACTTAATTTCTATCTTCTTTTTCTCATACACTTTGCTTCTCTTTTCATCCAAGATGACCACATTATGACCACGTGTTTGCGTCCTGTGCCGTGTCAGAAAAGGTCAGAAAATGCTACTTTACAGTCGACAGTTCGCGGCACAGTAAGACGTAAGGCTAGAATCAAAAGCTTCCGTCACAATAACTTGAACAGTATGTGACGCTAGAGTCCTGAATTCTATCTAAGTTACTGTCACAAGGGCATATGTTTTGTAGCACAACCTCCGTCACATTGCCGTAGCCAAGACTGTGACGCTCTTACTCCCGTAACATTACCTTCACACAGATCTCCAAGGCAGAAACAACAATACATCATATCACGGCCAAAACTCCTGCGAAACTTTTGCACAAAGTTAATCCCACAGGAACACAGTTTTGAACAGTGCAAATTGGTTTCGCAACCTCGCTGACTGGGAGGAA